>NC_086454.1:50371692-50687442 GCF_028390025.1 Pseudophryne corroboree
AGCAATAGTGGCAGATGTACTAAGCAGTGATAATAGTAGAGTAGCGAGCCAGTGGAGAAGTTGCATTTATAATTTGCATACTATAAAAGTATGGGCAACTTCTCCACTGGCTCACGTCTCCACTTTTATCACTGCTTAGTACATCTCCCCCTGCTTAGTACATCCCCCCCTTAGACACATGGCCCTGTGTGCTCTCCAGTTATTGTGCAATAAAGTTTCACAGTTTGCCTGACAATGGTGTCTGATTATGCAACATACAACCGAGTCTGTGCAACATGGCTGCTATTGGGATGTGTACTGTTTGGGACTGGGGTATGGAGGGCTTGCAGGGGGAATTCAGTGGTAGGGGCCCATGCTTGAGGGGCATGGCCGATTACCACAGAGAGTGTGGTCAGGCACCACAGAGGCTTGGTCAATCAATAGAGAGGACACAGGGCCTGATTCATGTTTGTATGTAAAGCAAAAAAAGCACCCGCTTCCTACCTTCCTTGATCAGGCCAGCACCATCTTCCCAGTTATATTTGGGAAGATGACAATGGCCACTAGAGAGCAAAGACTCTGGCACAGAGTCTTTGCTTTCAATGTGCGGAACCATCTTTCCGAAGATATCACCGGGAAAATGGCACCTGCCACAAGTACAGTCCGTGGGGGGGAGGGGAGCGGCTATGGAGCCTTAGGTTAGTAGCTGCTCCCCCCTCGGTGCCACTGGTATAAATCAAATGTGCAGTCTGGACCTCACATTAGAAAGGAGAAGGGGGGGGGGGTGTCCCTCAGACATTTGGACCCACAGGGAGTTTCCCCCGGCTCCCCTGTTGGTGTTTACAAGTGGGATCAGCAATGTCAGTGCAACTTGGCCCATGGGGTGTTCATTCAATTCACATGTATAGAGTATTTGTTACTTTGCAGGTAAATATAACGTATTCCATTTACATAATACTATGACATTTTGTTGGATGTAGGTGTGATTGCAATTTCCTCATGTTTTTTTTTTTTTTTTGCCACTAATCTTTGTCACCTTGTAAAAAACTGTTACAGTGCTGATTAATTAAATATGTCAAGTATTCAGAAACTGCCTGTGGCTGGCTTTAATATAATTTATTTAGTAGTTTACATATAAACAGGACTGTTGCTACCACTAGGCTGCTTTAAGTACCTACAATTGGAAAAGAAGGAGAAAAAGACAAAAAAACTTTTTTTGGGAGCACTCATTTGTAATTGTGAAAATAGTATGTGTAGTAATGAATATAAAACGTAACTTTTAATCAATCCTTGAATAAAGAAACTTTTGGACAAGAAATTGAGGCTCGTGTCTGTTGTAAATAATGTGTAAAAGAGATCTTATTAAACCTTTTTAACTAAGAGGTATAAGATAAATGAAAGAAAAGGGTGAAAATATCATAAGGATAATAGAGGATACCAAATGGTTTCTTGAAGTCCCGGGGTATCCAAAAAATCACTATAACTTTCTGCTTTAAGTAGCTGCCTGGGGCAGCAGCATCGGTGGGGCTCCAATGAAGCCAAGTGTAAAAAAACAAAAACATGAAGGCTGTTTCTGAAAGAGACATCCCTATTCTACGCTAGGGGTAGGTACTCAGGGGAGAGAAGCTTAGTGAGAGATAAGTACCAGCCAATCAGTCCCTAACTGCCATGTTACAGGCTGTGTTTAAAAAAATTACAGTTAGGAGCTGATTGGTTGGATTGATTGCCATTTTCTGAAGTGGTGGTAGGGCCATAATGATATAGTTAGGTTGCCATGCCCAGTAGGAAAGGGTAGCCAAAACAGCAACAACTATGATTTAGACACGCATAGTTGGGACACCATAAATGCCATCCACAATCTACCCAAACCCCACCCAGATCCAGTAGTGGATTTCCCACTAGGCATGTGATGCACGTGCCTAGGGGCGGTAATTGCTAGGGGTGTTGCACACCAGGCTTATGAGGCCAGGTGATTATATTTTTTCCTCATTGCAACTTATTTTTTTCATATTTTATTTAGCAACTGACAGGAGTGGAACAATGGTCAGCAAATGTGTGGTCTAGGAGGTTGGTAGTTGGGTGAGGTTGGGGCTACTTTGGCGGTCTTGAGGCATATCGACTGGCAACTAAATGAAGTGGGCAGTGATGTGATGGAGGGGTGGGCAATAATGTGCCTAGGGGCGGCCTAACCCCTAAATCTGCCCCTGCCCAGATCCATTAGAAAGACCCAGTTTTATAATAGCTCTATTCAGTGTCAGACTGGGGCATGTAGGGCCCGCCGGGGGAATACAGTGGTAGGGTCCCATGTTTAGGGGTGTGGCCAGTCTCTAGAGGGGGTGTGCCCAGCCACCACATTGGTTTACCTAACCATTTTGCAAGTGTTGGTCCCCTTGATAAATATATACAGTAAATACTGTAGTGCATGCATGATAATGTACTAGATTAGTAACAGCAGGAACCTGATCCCTAGAGGAGGGGGTGCGACCCCAGGCAGTAGAGCCCACCAGTGGTTTCTCCTGTACCCCTGTGGACCAGTCCAACCCTGGCTCTATTCCTTCCCCTTTGAATTGGAAGGTATTCCACCAAAGTGGGAGGTATGTCCTTTGATTTTGATATGACGGGAAAGAGCGAGGCTTCAGTGTATCAGGATGGCAGCAACCTTAGGAGGCCTATTTGCCATGGGCATTCCTTGCTGAATACCGGCTGGTACTGCAGTAAGGAATAAAACAAGATATTGAAATGAGCTTTAAGGGAGATGTTGGATTGCACATGTAGATTGCATTCCAGGTCTAGCAAATGGTCACTGAAGCCTTTATAACCGTGCAAATAAACATGTTTACACCCATTTAGTGGTGCCAGCGATCTGGTAGAGGCTGCTATATAAAAAGGGAAGCATTTTTCATAACCCATTATTTTCTCTCTGCAAAATGACCTGAAAGTTGCAGCGCAGATAGAGACCTTTAATGGGCGCCCTTTTGCACTCCGATGCTACGCTTGGCGGGAATTCTAGACGGAAAGTAATATAAGGTGGGACTTTGATGTGATGTTAACACTATTACAGGCCTATTTATCACCATCCGCATCCTTGGATGCGGATGTCATGTGATAAAATCGCCCAAACTCGCACTGCGATAATTGATTACATCGCAGGGATGTATCAATTATCGACTGCAGGGACAGAGCTTGCGAGCAAGCTCTGTCCCTGTGATGACACTCCGCAGCAGCATCGGAGTATTTTTCATAAAAAATACCCCAATGTGCTGCTGAGCATGCGGCGCCACCGCCGACATCGTTGCTATGGCCGCCTGGTAAACCACCCACCGGAGGATAATATTCTTACCAGGCAAGGGAGCCGGTCCACGCTGCTTCTGCTGGGCTGTCGGGCGCCGGATCCTGTGCGCTGCAGTGACCCCCGATGCTGTAAAGTACGCTGCCGCTTTGCAGCGTCACTTTACTGCACCAGGGTCACTGCTCAGCATATGGGGGACCCGGCACCCGGCAGCGCTCAGTGGAGCAGCGGACACCGGCTCCTTGGACTGGTAAGTATGTTTTTTGTTTTTTTACTTTTTACACTTTGATCAGCTTGTGTGTCCATCGGATACACAGAGCTGATCACTGGAGCCGGGTTCTGCTCAGTTTTCTCTGCCAGGGGCAGAGAAAGCTGTGCAAATGCCTGCCTTTCACAGTGCTGCCCTGTGGTAGCGAGATTATCACAGGGCACACTGCAGTGTTTTTTCACATTATTTTTTTTTAGTAAATATGGCCACATGGCATTTCCCATTATAAGTATGGGGAATGCGATGTGGGTTACTAAAAAAAAAAGACAATTAAGACTGCGTAGGTCATGAATGTGGCCGAGACAACATAAACTCACCGGCTGGGCATGCGGCACGCCTCTTAATGCATCACTCTGGCAAGGAAGGGGTTACAGTTTTTTGCGGGAGGAACGTAAGGGAAACTGCCTGGATTGTGATCAGGGCCGGATTTAGGGGGGGGGGGCGAAGGGGGCAAACCCCCCTAACACAGTCATAGCCACACCCACTTTTGAGCTGAAGAGAGCTCTCCAGGGAGAGCCTGAGGCAGAACGCTGTCCTGCAGCCTATACCACAGCAGCACAGAGGAGCCAGGAGAGCAAGGGTTATAGAGCATATGCCCCTCACTTGCAGGTGTGTGGGTACTAGGGCTAATAAATACAATTACCCCACAGCACAGTAACATGTACATAGAACAATCACAAAGCACTATCTCAGTCTCACTCAAAAAGTTCAGTTTTTCAGGAATTGAGAGAGGAGGAGTTAGGGTTGCAAATGGGAGGAGTTGGGACTAGAGAGGGGAGGAGTCAAGATTAAACAGTAAACCGCCCCCCCTAAAAGAAAAGTCTAGATCCGTCCCTGATTGTGATTGGCTGGATTCTGTATAGGGGCTGGTCTGACATACATATAGTCTTCAGACCTAGGACAGCCTGTCTCTTTCCTGTTTTTCCGTGACTGTAAGTACTACTGTTTCTCAGTTTTTATTGCATTTGGCTTCTATTACTCTATCCTCTTTCTCCCTGCTCTCCTCAGCTTTACACTCTCTGTATTTCTCTTTCATACCCCTGTTCTTCCCTTCTTCCTTCCATCTGTCCCCTTTATATTTCTCATTGAGCTGCAGTGATGCCGCCGGACCCGTACGCAGCGCGGGCTTCCCTGATCGGCTTCTGGACTCCTATGGCGGTCCAGCCGAGCCGGGGCAGGCCTGCTGCGGCTGTGGTGCGGGTGACGCCGGGCAAGCGTGGCCGGGCTTGCCCGCCCGCCCGTGCTCACTTACTCCCGCGTTCTCCATCTCCGTCCCCGCCGCTAGCTGCGGCGGTGGACGGAGTGCGGGGGGTCCATAGGCGGCTGAGGCGGCCTGCAGGGAACGGGTTTGTGCCGTCCCTGCACCCGCCGGTCGGGGCATCTGGTCGGGCACTCTAGTCCTGCTCGGACGGGACGGCGCTCCCGCCCTGCCGCACGGTGTCTCTCTTCCGCCGGGGGGGGGGGGGGGGGCGGCCTTCACCAGTAACATAAAAGCAACGGGAGGGAGGGGGAGTCGTGCGGCCGCCGGACGTAGGGGGTCCGTGCAGCGCGCACGTGCTGCAGATGCGGCCCATGCCGGTGGGGGCAGCCTACAGGACCTCAGGCCCTCATCCCCTTCTCCACTGAAAGGCAAGAGGGGGGTCGCGCGGCTGCCGGCCGCGGTGCGGTCCGTGCGGCGCGCGCGTGTTGCACCCGATACAGGCCCTTTCCTGTGGGGGGTAGCCTCCATGATCCTCTGGCCCTCATCCCCCTATCCACTGGGCGGGCGGGGGGTCGCGCGGCTACCGGCCACGGTGCGGTCCGTGCGGCGCGCGCGTGCTGCACCCGATACAGGCCCTTTCCTGTGGGGGGTAGCCTCCATGATCCTCTGGCCCTCATCCCCCTATCCACTGGGCGGGCGGGGGGTCGCGCGGCTGCCGGACGCGGTGGGTCCGTGCAGTGCGCGCGTGCTGCTTATCTCTGGTCCTACGCCAGGGGAGTCCATATGAGGCCTCCTCACACTGGGCCTGGTGGGGATCATAATGTCCCAGATCAGGTCCGGATGGCACGCTCTCGCGGCGGTGCGACGCGCCCGCTCTGCCGTTTCTTGGGGGCACGTGACGACGGCTGACCTTGCAAGGGCCGTCGCGCAGGGACGCTCCGCGTCCGCCCGCAGTGGGACGGGCCACCAGGTCTCTCCTGCCGTGGTTGGATCCGTGGCTCCACCACTTTCTGGGTGTGCGGGTGCGTCGCATAGTAATTCCGCCAGACGTGGCCGTGCGGCCCCGGCCGCTCCCAGGCTGGGGGCCCGGCCACAGGTCAATCGCCCCCGGCGGGGACGGCGTGCGCAGGCGGGTAACGAGTTGTCTGTCCCCCGCCTCGTCCGGACTGATAATTCGGACGCTGCTGTGGACGGCCCTCAGTTGGACGGTGTTTTTTTCTAGTAGTGACGGCGCACAGGTATATGGTGCTGAGACCAATGCTCGGGATTGGCGGAGGTCGCGTGCAGGCGGATCAGGCAGAATTTATTGCAGCAGGACAGATATGCTGTGATACGCGACAGCGAGGGATATTCCGGCTCCTTTCTCCTGACGGGTGGTTTTGTTTGGACTCGTGTGCCGCTTCTGAGCTTAGAGCACCAGCGACGGCGGCTGCACCCTTGGTGGCCGCCGCCGTCTTGTCCGCCATTTGTGCCGCAGTCGTGTTGGCTCCCTTGTTATCCTCCGTGCCCGGGGGACAGGGGCGGACCACCGCTTCTTTGGCTGATAGCATCGCGCAGACTCTTGCGCTGCTCCTGTCCTCTGGCGGAACGGCCGGCCCGCCAGCCCCGCTTGTGGCGGCTGCTGGACCGGTGGGGGTGCATGGGAACAATGTCTCTTTTGTCTCCCCAGCCGTGGACGTAGGGACTGGAATGGAGTCGGTCGGTTCCTCAGCTAGTCGTCCTGAGGGAGCAGGGATGGATGGAGTAGCTTCTCGTGCAGTTTAGTCTTCATCGGACACTGACTGGTCCCGAGGGAGCGCAGTTACCCCCCCCCTCCCCGTAGCGGATTGGGGTCATCCATCCAGTCCCTCTCCCCTACCGAGGGTAGGAGTATGCGTAGGGTTTCCAGCAAGCGTAATAGACGCAGGCGCAGGCGTCGGGGCACGGACTCTTCCCTTGGCTACACGTCCTTGGAGGGTGTGTCCTCCTCCGACGGAGGTTTGCACAGGGTCCAACGTCACAAACGGTGCGTGCGCCGGTATTCAACCTCTTCCGCCTCGCAAGTGGCGGTTGAGTCGGACACTCTTCACTGCGCTAACACGGCAGTGCAACATGGTCCGAGCCCCCGGGTCCGGGATAGGATCCGTAAGGGCCACTACGTCAATATCTTCGCCCTTACTAGCGATGATCGTAACGCTTTGGTTTCGGCTACGAAAACGGGCCGGGGCTGCAAAGATGCTTTGCGATCCTACCCGACTTGGGTTATGTGCATGCTACTCTTCCCGGTGTGTTCTTTAGTGACGCGCCCGGACGAGCACATGAACCTAGTGCGCTATCAGTTCCTTATACACGCGCTGTGCCATAAGTACGTGGGGTCGGCTTGGCGACGTTATGATTAGGACTTTTGGCGCAAATAGCATAACTGGGAGATCTGCAATTTCGGTAAAAAGGATGTCGAAATGTGCTCTGAGCTGACACAGGGCTCCGTGGGCACCGGGGTGGGCGGTACGGCGAGAAGATGGCCAAAGCGGCTTGGCTCTCGTTCTACCGCTTTTTGAAGGGATTCATCGCGCACGGGGCATGGCAAATGCTTCACTTTCAATAATGCCCAATGTGACTTGGGGGGTCCGTGTCGTTTTTCGTCACTTCTGCATCAGATGTGGCGGAGCACATGGGATCAAGGACAGCACCAGTCCTGGGACAGGGGGTAATTCCGGCCTGCACGCCCGACAGAGTCGCGTTTCCCGCGGCACCAGGCACTGGCCCCCACACCAATTCGGCTCCTGGTGCTCATACCCTGACTGCGACGGTACTCGCAGCAGGAGGACGCCCAATTTTTGCACTCGGGTTTCGCCTCCCGCTTCCCCTTGCCGATATGTGGGCTAGTGGGTCCTGGGGCTGGTACACACCTGCGTTCGGCTCGGGAGTTTCCGGACGTGCTCCGACAGAAGGTTCAGGCTGAGGTGTCGTTGGGCGGGATAATAGCCCCCCCCCTTTTTTGGAACCCCCCTTACCGGATTTGGTCTTGTCCCCCGTTGGGATTGTGCACAAGAAGACCGTGGGCGAATTTAGGACCCACCGTAAATGATACTATCTCCGATTATCAGTGTAGAGTCATTTACCTGTCCTTTGTTTCGGCCATAGCCACCATTAGTTCCTTTGGAACGGGGGCCGTGATGTGTAACTTGGACATCCAATCAGCATTTCGTCTTCTCCCTCTGCACCCTTCGGCCTTTCGGTTTATGGGTTTCTTATATTGGGCGATGGCTATATTACATAGATCGGTGTCTCCCTATGGGGTTGTTCTCTCTCTTGCGCATACTTCGAGGGATTCAGTTCTTTCCTCCATTGATGCCTGGAGCATGCGACGGGCGAACGGCGAATTTTGCACGTCTTGGATGATTTCCTTTTGATCGTGCCACAGGACTAAGATCGCTGCGGAGGGCACTCGGCCGCTTCGTACACTTCGGGGTTCCGGTGGCGCCTGAGCGGCTTTATAGGCCCTCTGCATCCATAGTTTATCTCGGAATTCAGATGGATTCGGTCGCCGGCCTCTGTAGGCTCCCAGTAGATATGGTGTTACGTCTTCACAATGATATCCTTTATGCACTTGCTGCGGGCAAGCTTACTTTCATGCAGGCTCAATCCCTATTGGGCCTGTTTAATTTTCCTTGCTAAATTGGAGCGGGCAACAGTTGGAATTCGACGCCCGCATCACTTTCTCAGATTGTCCCTCGAAATTCGGCGGAATTTACGTACAAGGGATGAATTTCTGGTTCGTTACAGCGGCGTCTGTGTTGGGTGGGAGGCGGTTGTGTCTAGCACCTCCCTGGAGCTTTTCATGGACGCCTCTGGTGATTGCGATTAGCGAGCGCTTCACGACACACTTGCTGTTGCTGGATATTTTTCCCATACTGGGCGCATTGGAGCTCTGGCGCTATGCCCTGCGTAACAAACAGGTGGTCTTCTGGTGCGACAACTTGGGCGTGGTTTTTGCCATCATTAGGCAGGAGTCCACATCCTTGACGGTACTGCAGGTCTTCACGCAGATAGTCTTGCTATGCTGGGTGAACAACCTTACGTTGCGAGCCGAGCATGTCCCGGCCGAGTGCAGCGACATTGATGATACCCTTTCTCGCGTCGGTTGGCAGCGGTTTAAGCAGTTGGCTCCTGCAGCTCTAATCCAAAGGGACTTCTGTCCTGCTTCAGTGTGCGGATTGGAGGATTTAGCCCATAGGTCTTTGGCTCCTGCGACTTTCGCGGCTTGTCTGGCCGTTTGGGAGCGGTGGAGTCGCTACCTTCTGGAGAGGGGCCATAGTGGTAAGACCCCTCACAAGGCAGATGGCCCATAGTTGCATTGGATTCGGGATGGTGGCAGCAGGCCGATCCTTGAACATCTGGGCAGCCGGCCCTCAGGGATGGTGGCAGAAGGCCGATCCCGGAACATCGGGGCAGAAGGCTCTCCAACATTTAGGATATTATTTCACTTATAATTTTGAGATACTTTCTTTTAATGTGCTGTATGCTTTCTGCTATGTGTGATAAATATTTCAACCGTCCCTCAGTTAGAGAGGGAGTTTTTCATCCAAGTTTGGATTTAAGAGGCCTTCCTTTCCGTCAATATAAGCCGTCGACGTCCCGACGGTTTGCGGTGTAGGATTCAGCGCTCCCGATACGAGGATACGGGGATACGATGCGGGGATACGAGGTTCGCCTCTTCATGGCGGCCTTTACAATGGCCTCCCATGGTGGGTTCAGGGTGGGTGAGCTGGTGTCCGTCTCTCGGACTTCTGCCTCGCCCATGCTGGCGGCCCACGTCGTCGTACGCCACGACGGTTTGTGGTGTGGGATTCAGCGCTCCAAGACTGACGTAGTCGGCGGGGGGCTGTGGGTTCGAGTGGGTCAGGCTCGTGTGCGGGGCATTTGTCCAGTTCTCGCGGCCCGGTCTTATTCGTCCGTACGGCCTCCAACGCCTCCCGGGTGGCTCGTCCATTGTGACGGTTCCCCGTTGACTAGGTATCAATTCCGGTCGGTTTTGGGGCGTTGTATTTTATACCTGGGTCTATCTCCGGCCGACTATGGGACTCACTTTTTCAGCATCGGCGCGGCAGGTTGGTCCGAAGTCGACGTCCGGGCACTGGGTAGGTGGAGGTCTGGTGCAGTCAGACGCTATATCAGGCTTTTTCCTCCCAGTGCGCCCCTTTTGAGGATTAGCCGCTCGTCGCAGTTGCACTTTGCGATTGCGGGGGCCTTGAGGAATTTTAGTTTTATCGTTGGTTTTAATTGCGGCTTTTGCCGGCTGACGAAGTTTTGCGTTTTTGCCTCAAGTCAAATTGGGCGACCCGCCCCCCCTCCCCTCTTCCTGTTAGGGATGCAGGTTAGGTTACCCATTTTCTCCATATATTTCGTTTCTTAACCTCAGTAACACCCTTCTTTTGTAGGCAGGCGGCTGGATCCGCGCTTTATATGGCTCGTCGGCCGGAGGTGGCAATTTCCCTGGTGCGCCGGGTCTTGAGGTCTTTTTAGTTTCGTCTTCTGTTTTCTTTAGTTTGAGTTGAGTGAGTTTTCTTTGTATTCTGCTTTGTTTAGTTGAGTTTTCGGTTCGGTGGCGGTGGCAGGTTTGGTAACCTGGCAGTTGGCCGGTTTCTGAACGGTTATTTTAGTTTAACTTAAGGAGTTTATCGTTAGTAAGTTCGGGTGAACTTTTAGGTAATTTTATAGTCTTATTATTAATTGATGGGCACCACCGTACCTGGTGGGCCCATATGACAGATCATAAACATGTGTGGATATCGGGGCCGGTGGCCCTATTTTTTACCCCGTAGGGGCGGAGCGTACCTCCGTCCCTACAACTGTGGGTGGGCAGGGGTAGTGGCAGAAGGTCGACCCCTGGCCTTGGATTTTTGGATTTCAGATGTCTGGGATGGAGGCAGGAGGCCAATCCCAGAACATCTGGGGCAGAAGGCCCCCTCACACACATGTTTTTATTGCTCGGGATGGAGGCAGGAGGCCAATCCCGGAACATCTGGGGCAGAAGGCCCCCTCACACACACATGTTTATTGCTCTATTTCGTCATATAATTTTGGATTACCCTTATTAAGTTGTTTATCATGCTTAACCGTTCTTCTCCCCGCCACCTTAGTTAGAGAGGGAAGTCTGCATTTTTAGTTTTAGTATTAATAGGCCTCCCTCTCAGTCAAAACAAAAGTTGACCCCTTTCACGCCAATTACGGTTGTTGTGTCTTTATTTACTAAGATAAGTGTGCTTGAGTGGCGTGCGTATGCATCTGACGTGTGAAGTTTAAAGGGTTTGGAGCAGTTTTTCATGAAAACTGCTCCAAATGCCCTTTAATACATTGGAGTGATACTAAAATAATATGAAAAGGGTGTGAAAACAGAAAACACCCTTTTTCCACATTATTTCAGTAAAAATAATGTTAATAAATGGGCCCCTATACTTTTTATCAGGGGTAATCAACATGTGACCATCCAAGTGCTGTGGAGTTACACATCTCAGCATGCCCGGCCACAGTTGTGTTATTAGGGCAGGACATGCTGGGATGTATAGTTCCAGAGCAGCTTCAGGGCTGCATGTTGAATAGCCCTGCCCTAGATACACGTGTAGATTGCAGTGAGATCAGCGTAAGCGTGCAGCCTTCCTCTTGTTGGGGGGGGGGGGCTGTCTAGCCACCACGGTACAAAAGAAAGGCACCATATATATGACCTCTGCAGTGTTTCCTCTGGAACAGATTCATCGTCTTTAGTGAAAAGTCACCGTATCTTTGTCATCGATCATGTTCGGTCTTGACTACATCAACAACAGTTATCAAACATTTACATAGAAGGTATGCTGAACTATTACTCAGCCTTGCAGCCGTATAGACGCTTTTGTGTATGCTGGGGTTTAGCAAGTCATTTCTTTTCTTGAGAAAAATGTTACAGCTCAGAATTTGAATGAATGCAAATATAAAGATGACACACAGTGCTTCAGAAATCTCTCCATGCAAATCAGAATGTGCCCAGTAACAACCTGTGACCCTTACACCATGGGAGACATCTTGTTACAAGGGTTCCTTACGCTGAGGACCAGCGAGAAGGATTTTCAGCGAGGCGAGGCCCACATTAAGCATAATATGCAAATGTCAGCAGCTCAAGAATGTGAAGGAAGGAAACAGAAGGAGGCCTCGCTTTGGAAGACACAAAGGGGGGGGGGGGGGGGGATTTACAATTGGAGGTAGAAAAAGCACCCCTCAGATATAGTGCTCTACCCTCTCTGAGTAAGAATTCATTTAGCCATTATTTTAATTGGCAACAGGTGAGGGCAGAGGTTCCTGTGACACTTAATGTAAGTGCCAATGGTGATCATTCCGAGTTGATCGCACGTAGCAACTTTTTGCTGCTCGGCCTTTTGGCTAAGATCAAGTGTAGTACCTGATCGAAGGAAACACTTGGTGGAGTACCTGTTCTTACACTAGGAGCGTGAGAGGTTCCTAGATGTGGAATGGAGAAACACCTTGTGGAGTACCATGCCGGGGTGTGGCAATGCCTCTGGTCGAGAGGGGAGAAAAGCTGGGCTTAGTATCCACCGTCCTTCTAAGGCATACTTGCATACTCTCCCGGAATGGGCGGGAGGCTCCCGAAAATCTGGGGGTTGACCCTGGCACAGAGTGGGTATGAAGCTTGGTCTGGCTGAGAGGTCGGGAGCAGCCTGAAGCTCGAGGTGTTTTGTGCCCCTGGAACTGGAAGGAACAGGGGTGCCGGAAATGCACTGGGGATTCGAGCCACCTTTGCACTAAGGTACTTTAGCACTTAGCACTTCAACCCTTCCTGTCTGCACCCGCTTCCTTTGCCCTGGCCTTTTGACTAGGGCAAGGACAATTTTTTATCCCCCCCGGCCTTCTGGCTGGGGCTTATTTATTTATTTGCCCACGCACGTGTTTTGCACTTTTGCACAACACTAGCACTTATTTATGTTTTGTAGTGTGTCACGTCACGTTTTTTTGTTTGGGGTTTAGGTGAGACCCTTATGGGCCACCCTCTCCCCTAGTTGCTGAGGCCCTCTCCTTTTGGGGAGGGCCAGAGGCTGATTTCGATCCCCAGGGGGAAGCTTCGGCCAACCTTGGGGATACACGAGGGTCCCTCTGCGCTTCGGCAAGGGGGGACCCACAGTCCCTTTTTTCCCTCAGTAGGCCTTTTGGCTCTGAGGGTTAGGGGAGTAACGGGGCCCTTCTCCTTTCGGAGAGGGTCCAAGAACCTACGCCCCCAGCACCAGAGCCGGCCCTAACCAATATGATGCCCTAGGCAAGATTTTGGCTGGTGCCCCCTAGCACCACCGCTGGTTCCGCCTCTGACCTTGCACCTTTTTCCCAGCACCATCACCTTTCACCCATAGCAGTACTTATTTTGGTGTTTGTACCCCCTATATTTTAAATAGGAACAGTTCGCACATTTGGTGCTCAGCCCAAAAAGGGGTGTGTTTTTGCTGGCAAGGAGCATGGCCACACAATAGTAACCCCAATTCCAATTACGCCACACAGTACTGCAACTTTATTCACATTTGATCATGCAATAGTGTCCATAATTCATATTACATCCAACAGTAGAATCACTTTACCTTATAAACGTTACTCCTCACAGTAGAGCCCCTTATTCACATTACATCACACTGAATTGCTCCTTATTCACATTACAGCACACCCTATTGCTCTTTATTCACATTAGACGACACAGTAGTGCCCTTGCTATACGCAACGCCACATAGTAGAGCACCTTATACACATAATGCCACAGAGTAAGGCCCCTTACACATGAGACACATTATTAATGTCCTTATAAACATAATGCCCCTTGGACATTATGACAACCTTTATTAATGCTCTTTTACACATAATGTCCATTACACATATGCCGCACATTATTAATGCCCTTATACACATAATGACACACATAGTGCCCCTTACACATTTGTTGCACATTATTAGTGCCCCTATACACATAATGACACACATACAGTAGTAGTACCCTGTTACACATATGCCACACATTATTGCCTTTATACACATAATGACACACATAGTGTCCCTTACACATATGTTGCACATTATTAATGCATTTTTACATGACACACATAATGCTCCTTACACATATTCCGAACACTACTGCACAACCAACCCACCCACACACAGCACTCACACTGCCACTAACACTGTGACCTCTGCCTCTGCTTGGATACAGATGTGTCCTCATAAATCTTGCCTCAATGCTAAAGTCGGGCACCGTTTTTTTATGAAAATGCGTCTTATTTGCTCTGTGGCTAGGGTGCACAAGCAGCTTCTGCTGATTAAAATGATATGCAGCATGCCTATATACTGTCTGAGACTGTGGATGTATCTGCTTATGAAATGCTACACACAGAATATAGGCATGCTGCATATCATTTTAATCAGCAGAAGCTGCTGATGCCCCTAGGTATATCAAATGCCCTAGGCAATTGCCTAGTTTGCCTATGCCTATGGCCGGCTCTGCCCAGCACGTTTGGTCAAAGACACTGGGTGAGAAGCCACGCACCTCGGGCTTCAAGTAAGAAAAAACAAAAAACACTTTTTGCTGCTCTTACGATCAACTTGACTCCGCCTATGGGGAAGTGTATTTTAGCATAGCAGGGCAGCGATCGCTTGTGCAGCCCTGCTATGCTAAAAAAGTTTCCTGCAAAACAAGACCAGGGTCAGACCTACTTACCCTGTGCGACGGATCCAGCGACAAAGGTCCCGGGATTGATGTCAGACATCCGCCCTCCAAACGCCTGGATACGCTTGCGTTCAGATCACCACGCCCGTAAAACGGTGAGTAGATGCCCCGGGACGCCTTCTACCTGTCCATCTTCTTGCGATCGCGCTAGCGATCACTTTCTTCTTTGTTCTGGCCGCTTCCCGGCGACGACCGTCGCCGGGCAACGACATGCGTGCGCGATGCGGCCGCTGTGCATGCGCTGTTCCGACCCGTTTGCACCGCAGCGAAGAACCGCTGCGTGCGAACAGGTCGGAATGACCCCCAATGTACTGAAAGCTGGCAGTATGATGATGTCACAGGACATTTCTCCAGAGCCCAATGAGCGTGATCCTGCCAGTGCATAACTGTCATTAGAATCAGGAATACTGTATTTATACCAGTTTAATAAATATTTAGTAAATGTCACATAACTGTCAACGCATATGCATAGCTCTTCCCATTGGGGGATTCAGCAAAGCAATTGATAAATACGATTGAGCTGCCATCCCCACAAAGTCAAGGTCTATGTGGACGGCAGTAATTGGAAATAAGTGGTTAAAGGCAAGAGAAACCTCTGATTTATCTGGAATTAATGCTTTGATAAATGGCCTAATGCAGAGATACTGTAAGCCTAATTTCTCTGACGTCCTAGTGGATGCTGGGAACTCCGTAAGGACCATGGGGAATAGACGGGCTCCGCAGGAGACTGGGTACTCTAAAAGAAAGATTAGGTACTATCTGGTGTGCACTGGCTCCTCCCTCTATGCCCCTTCTCCAGACCTCAGTTAGAATCTGTGCCCGGCCAGAGCTGGGTGCTCCTAGTGGGCTCTCCTGAGCTTGCTAGAAAGAAAGTATTTGTTAGGTTTTTTATTTTCAGTGAGATCTGCTGGCAACAGACTCACTGCTACGTGGGACTGAGGGGAGAGAAGCAAACCTACCTGCGTGCAGCTAGCTTGTGCTTCTTAGGCTACTGGACACCATTAGCTCCAGAGGGTTCGAACACAGGGCCTGACCTCGATCGTCCGTTCCCGAAGCCGCGCCGCCGTCCCCCTTGCAGAGCCAGAAGACAGAAGAAGGAGATGAAATCGGCGGCAGAAGACTCCGGTCTTCATTAAGGCAGCGCACAGCACTGCAGCTGTGCGCCATTGCTCCCACTGCACACCACACACTCCGGTCACTGTAGGGTGCAGGGCGCTGGGTGGGGGGGGGGGGGGGCGCCCTGGGCAGCAATAAGAATACCTTTTGGCACATTATGCACATAATACAGTCTGGAAAACTGTATATGTGCAAAAAGCCCCGCCATTAAGCTATACAAAACGCAGGAGAAGCCAGCCGCTGAGGGGGCGGGGCCTTCTTCCTCAGCGCACCAGCGCCATTTTCTCTTCACAGCTCCGCTGGAAGGACGCTCCCCAGGCTCTCCCCTGCAGTATCCTGTACAAGAAGGGTAAAAAAGAGAGGGGGGGCACATAAATTTAGGCGCAAATAAGATAATAAGCAGCTATTGGGAAAAATCACTCATTATAGTGTAAATCCCTGTGTTATATAGCGCTGTGGTGTGTGCTGGCATACTCTCTCTCTGTCTCCCCAAAGGACTTTGTGGGGTCCTGTCCTCAGTCAGAGCATTCCCTGTGTGTGTGCGGTGTGTCGGTACGGCTGTGTCGACATGTTTGATGAGGAGGGTTACGTGGAGGCGGAGCAAGGGCAGATAAGTGTGGTGTCGGCCCCGTCCGGATTGGATGGATATGTGGAAGGTCTTAACAGACAGTGTCAACTCCTTACATAAAAGGTTCGATGACGCAGCAGCCTTGGGACATCCGGGATCTCAGCCCGCGCCTGCCCAGGCGTCTCAGAGGTTATCAGGGGCTCATAAACGCCCGCTAGCTCAGATGGTAGACACAGATGTCGACACGGAGTCTGACTTCAGTGTAGATGAAGATGAGACAAATGCACAGTCTACAAAAGCCATCCGATGCATGATTACTGCAATGAAAAATGTATTGCACATTTCTGATATTAACCCGGTTACTACCAAGAAGGGTATTATGTTTGGGGAGAAAAAGCAGCCAGTGACTTTTCCCCCATCTGATGAATTAAATGAATTGTGTGAGGAAGCGTGGAGTTCCCCCGATAAGAAACTAGTGATTTCTAAGAGGTTACTGATGGCGTACCCTTTCCCGCCAACGGACAGGTTCCGTTGGGAAACATCCCCTAGGGTGGACAAGGCGCTCACACGCTTATCAAAAAAGGTGGCACTGCCGTCTCAGGATACGGCCGCCCTAAAGGAGCCTGCGGATAGAAAGCAGGAAGCTATCCTGAAGTCTGTGTATACACACTCAGGTACTATACTGAGACCTGCTATTGCTTCAGCATGGATGTGTAGTGCTGCAGCCGCATGGTCTGATACCCTGTCAGACATCATTGATTCCCTCGACAGGGATACTATTTTGCTAACCATAGAACATAAAAAGACGTTGTCTTATATATGCGGGATGCACAGAGGGACATTTGCCTGCTGGCATCTAGAATTAATGCCAGCAGGCATTGCCAGGAGAGTATTATGGACTCGGCAGTGGACAGGTGATGCTGATTCTAAAAGACACATGGAGGTTTTGCCTTATAAGGGTGAGGAATTGTTTGGGGACGGTCTCTCGGACCTCGTATCCACGGCAACAGCCGGGAAGTCAACTTTTTTACCTCAGGTTCCGTCACAGCCTAAGAAAGCACCGTATTATCATGTACAGTCCTTTCGGCCTCAGAAAGGCAAGCGGATCAGAGGCGCATCCTTTCTGCCCAGAGGCAGGGAGTAGAGGAAAGAAGCTGCACCAGGCAGCCAGTTCCCAGGAACAAAAATCCTCCCCCGCTTCCTCTAAGTCCACCGCATGACGCTGGGGCTCCACAGGCGGAGCCGGGTGCGGTGGGGGCGCGTCTCCGAAACTTCAGCAACCAGTGGGTTCGCTCACAAGTGGATCTCTGGGCTGTACAAATTGTATCTCAGGGATACAAGCTGGAGTTCGAGGCGACTCCCCCTCGCCGTTACCTCACATCAGCCTTGCCAGCTGCTCCCAGGGAAAGGGAGGTAGTACTGGCGGCAATTCACAAGCTGTACCTCCAGCAGGTGATAATCAAGGTTCCCCTCCTTCAACAGGGACGGGGTTACTATTCCACAATGTTTGTGGTACCGAAACCAGACGGTTCGGTGAGACCCATTCTAAATTTAAAATCCTTGAACACTTATATAAGGAAGTTCAAGTTCAAAATGGAATCGCTCAGGGCGGTTATTGCAAGCCTGGAAGAGGGGGATTTTATGTAGTGATGAGCGGGTTCGGTTTCTCGGAAACCGAACCCCCCCGAACTTCACACTTTTTACACGGGTCTGAGGCAGACTCGGATCTTCCCGCCTTGCTCGGTTAACCCGAGCGCGCCCGAACGTCATCATCCCGCTGTCGGATTCTCGCGAGGCTCGGATTCTATCCCAAGACTCGGATTCTATATAAGGAGCCGCGCGTCGCCGCCATTTTCACACGTGCATTGAGATTGATAGGGAGAGGACGTGGCTGGCGTCCTCTCCGTTTAGAATAGAAATAGATAGTGAGAGTGAGACACTTGATTTACTGGAGCTTAGGAGTACTCAGAGAGTGCAGAGTTTACTAGTGACTGACCAGTGACCACCAGTGCAGTTTTATTATTATTTAATATAATCCGTTCTCTGCCTGAAAAAAAACGATACACAGTGACACAGTATACCATATCTGTGCTCAGCCTCAGTGTGCTGCATCATCTATGTATATCTGACTGTGCTGAGTGCTCACAGCTCACACAGCTTAATTGTGGGGGAGACTGGGGAGCAGTTATAGCAGGAGTACATATATTTATTAACAGTGCACACTTTTGCTGCCAGAGTGCCACTGCCAGTGTGACTGACCAGTGACCAGTGACCACCAGTATATTGTGATTGTCTGCCTGAAAAAGTTAAACACTCGTCGTGTGGTGTTTTTATTCTATAAACGCATTCTGCTGACAGTGTCCAGCAGGTCCGTCATTATATAATATATACCTGTCCTGCAGTAGTGATATATATATATTTTTTATATCATTATCATCCAGTCTATACTAGCAGCAGACGCAGTACGGTAGTCCACGGCTGTAGCTACCTCTGTGTCAGCAGTCGCTCGTCCATAATTGTATACCTACCTGTGGTGGGTTTTTTTTTTCTATCTTCTTGATACTAGTAGCTTACTTTAGGAGTCTGCAGTGCTGACAGTGTCCAGCAGGTCCGTCATTATATAATATATACCTGTCCGGCTGCAGTAGTGATATATATATATTTTTTATATCATTATCATCCAGTCTATATTAGCAGCAGACGCAGTACGGTAGTCCACGGCTGTAGCTACCTCTGTGTCGGCAGTCGCTCGTCCATCCATAATTGTATACCACCTACTTGTGGTGTTTTTTTTTTTTCTATCTTCTTGATACTAGTAGCTTACTTTAGGAGTCTGCAGTGCTGACAGTGTCCAGCAGGTCCGTCATTATATAATATATACCTGTCCGGCTGCAGTAGTGATATATATATATTTTTTATATCATTATCATCCAGTCTATATTAGCAGCAGACGCAGTACGGTAGTCCACGGCTGTAGCTACCTCTGTGTCGGCAGTCGCTCGTCCATCCATAATTGTATACCACCTACCTGTGGTGTTTTTTTTTCTTTCTATCTTCTTGATACTAGTAGCTTACTTTAGGAGTCTGCAGTGCTGACAGTGTCCAGCAGGTCCGTCATTATATAATATATACCTGTCCGGCTGCAGTACTGATATATATATATTTTTTATATCATTATCATCCAGTCTATATTAGCAGCAGACGCAGTACAGTAGTCCACGGCTGTAGCTACCTCTGTGTCGGCAGTCGCTCGTCCATCCATAAGTATACTAGTATCCATCCATCTCCATTGTTTACCTGAGGTGCCTTTTAGTTGTGCCTATTAAAATATGGAGAACAAAAATGTTGAGGTTCCAAAAATAGGGAAAGATCAAGATCGACTTCCACCTCGTGCTGAAGCTGCTGCCACTAGTCATGGCCGAGACAATGAAATGCCAGCAACGTCGTCTGCCAAGGCCGATGCCCAATGTCATAGTACAGAGCATGTAAAATCCAAAACACCAAATATCAGTAAAAAAAGGACTCAAAAATCTAAAATAAAATTGTCGGAGGAGAAGCGTAAACTTGCCAATATGCCATTTACCACACGGAGTGGCAAGGAACGGCTGAGGCCCTGGCCTATGTTCATGGCTAGTGGTTCAGCTTCACATGAGGATGGAAGCACTCAGCCTCTCGCTAGAAAAATGAAAAGACTCAAGCTGGCAAAAGCACAGCAAAGAACTGTGCGTTCTTCGAAATCACAAATCCACAAGGAGAGTCCAATTGTGTCGTTTGCGATGCCTGACCTTCCCAACACTGGACGTGAAGAGCATGCGCCTTCCACCATTTGCACGCCCCCTGCAAGTGCTGGAAGGAGCACCCGCAGTCCAGTTCCTGATAGTCAGATTGAAGATGTCAGTGTTGAAGTACACCAGGATGAGGAGGATATGGGTGTTGCTGGCGCTGGGGAGGAAATTGACCAGGAGGATTCTGATGGTGAGGTGGTTTGTTTAAGTCAGGCACCCGGGGAGACACCTGTTGTCCGTGGGAGGAATAGGGCCATTGACATGCCTGGTGAAAATACCAAAAAAATCAGCTCTTCGGTGTGGAAGTATTTCAACAGAAATGCGGACAACATTTGTCAAGCCGTGTGTTGCCTTTGTCAAGCTGTAATAAGTAGGGGTAAGGACGTTAACCACCTCGGAACATCCTCCCTTATACGTCACCTGCAGCGCATTCATCATAAGTCAGTGACAAGTTCAAAAACTTTGGGCGACAGCGGAAGCAGTCCACTGACCAGTAAATCCCTTCCTCTTGTAACCAAGCTCACGCAAACCACCCCACCAACTCCCTCAGTGTCAATTTCCTCCTTCCCCAGGAATGCCAATAGTCCTGCAGGCCATGTCACTGGCAATTCTGACGAGTCCTCTCCTGCCTGGGATTCCTCCGATGCATCCTTGCGTGTAACGCCTACTGCTGCTGGCGCTGCTGTTGTTGCTGCTGGGAGTCGATGGTCATCCCAGAGGGGAAGTCGTACTCGTAAGACCACTTTTACTACTTCCACCAAGCAATTGACTGTCCAACAGTCCTTTGCGAGGAAGATGAAATATCACAGCAGTCATCCTGCTGCAAAGCGGATAACTGAGGCCTTGGCATCCTGGGCGGTGAGAAACGTGGTTCCGGTATCCATCATTACTGCAGAGCCAACTAGAGACTTGTTGGAGGTACTGTGTCCCCAGTACCAAATACCATCTAGGTTCCATTTCTCTAGGCAGGCGATACCGAAAATGTACACAGACCTCAGAAAAAGACTCACCAGTGTCCTAAAAAATGCAGTTGTACCCAATGTCCACTTAACCACGGACATGTGGACAAGTGGAGCAGGGCAGGCTCAGGACTATATGACTGTGACAGCCCACTGGGTAGATGTATGGACTCCCGCCGCAAGAACAGCAGCGGCGGCACCAGTAGCAGCATCTCGCAAACGCCAACTCTTTCCTAGGCAGGCTACGCTTTGTATCACCGCTTTCCAGAATACGCACACAGCTAAAAACCTCTTACGGCAACTGAGGAAGATCATCGCAGAATTGCTTACCCCAATTGGACTCTCCTGTGGATTTGTGGCATCGGACAACGCCAGCAATATTGTGTGTGCATTAAATCTGGGCAAATTCCAGCACGTTCCATGTTTTGCACATACCTTGAATTTGGTGGTGCAGAATTATTTAAAAAACGAGAGGGGCGTGCAAGAGATGCTGTCGGTGGCCAGAAGAATTGCGGGACACTTTCGGCGTACAGGCACCACGTACAGAAGACTGGAGCACCACCAAAAACGCCTGAACCTGCCCTGCCATCATCTGAAGCAAGAAGTGGTAACGAGGTGGAATTCAACCCTCTATATGCTTCAGAGGTTGGAGGAGCAGCAAAAGGCCATTCAAGCCTATACAACTGAGCACGATATAGGAGGTGGAATGCACCTGTCTCAAGCGCAGTGGAGAATGATTTCAACGTTGTGCAAGGTTCTGCAACTTTTTTGAACTTGCCACACGTGAAGTCAGTTCAGACACTGCCAGCCTGAGTCAGGTCATTCCCCTCATCAGGCTTTTGCAGAAGAAGCTGGAGACATTGAAGGAGGAGCTAACACAGAGCGATTCCGCTAGGCATGTGGGACTTGTGGATGGAGCCCTTAATTCGCTTAACAAGGATTCACGGGTGGTCGATCTGTTGAAATCAGAGCACTACATTTTGGCCACCGTGCTCGATCCTAGATTTAAAACCTACCTTGGATCTCTCTTTCCGACAGACACAAGTCTGCTGGGGTTCAAAGAACTGCTGGTGACAAAATTGTCAAGTCAAGCGGAACGCGACCTGTCAACATCTCCTCCTTCACATTCTCCCGCAACTGGGGGTACGAGGAAAAGGCTCAGAATTCCGAGCCCACCCGCTGGCGGTGATGCAGGGCAGTCTGGAGCGACTGCTGATGCTGACATCTGGTCTGGACTGAAGGACCTGACAACGATTACGGACATGTCGTCTACTGTCACTGCATATGATTCTCTCCCCATTGAAAGAATGGTGGAGGATTATATGAGTGACCGCATCCAAGTAGGCACGTCAGACAGTCCGTACTTATACTGGCAGGAAAAAGAGGCAATTTGGAGGCCCTTGCACAAACTGGCTTTATTCTACCTAAGTTGCCCTCCCACAAGTGTGTACTCCGAAAGAGTGTTTAGTGCCGCCGCTCACCTTGTCAGCAATCGGCGTACGAGGTTACATCCAGAAAATGTGGAGAAGATGATGTTCATTAAAATGAATTATAATCAATTCCTCCGTGGAGACATTGACCAGCAGCAATTGCCTCCACAAAGTACACAGGGAGCTGAGATGGTGGATTCCAGTGGGGACGAATTGATAATCTGTGAGGAGGGGGATGTACACGGTGATATATCGGAGGATGATGATGAGGTGGACATCTTGCCTCTGTAGAGCCAGTTTGTGCAAGGAGAGATTAATTGCTTCTTTTTTGGTGGGGGTCCAAACCAACCCGTCATTTCAGTCACAGTCGTGTGGCAGACCCTGTCACTGAAATGATGGGTTGGTTAAAGTGTGCATGTCCTGTTTATACAACATAAGGGTGGGTGGGAGGGCCCAAGGACAATTCCATCTTGCACCTCTTTTTTCTTTCATTTTTCTTTGCGTCATGTGCTGTTTGGGGAGTAGTTTTTGGAAGGGCCATCCTGCGTGACACTGCAGTGCCACTCCTAGATGGGCCAGGTGTTTGTGTCGGCCACTTGGGTCGCTCATCTTAGTCACACAGCTACCTCATTGCGCCTCTTTTTTTCTTTGCGTCATGTGCTGTTTGGGGGGTGTTTTTTGGAAGGGCCATCCTGCGTGACACTGCAGTGCCACTCCTAGATGGGCCAGGTGTTTGTGTCGGCCACTTGGGTCGCTTATCTTAGTCACACAGCTACCTCATTGCGCCTCTTTTTTTCTTTGCGTCATGTGCTGTTTGGGGGGTGTTTTTTGGAAGGGCCATCCTGCGTGACACTGCAGTGCCACTCCTAGATGGGCCAGGTGTTTGTGTCGGCCACTTGGGTCGCTTATCTTAGTCACACAGCTACCTCATTGCGCCTCTTTTTTTTCTTCTTTGCATCATGTGCTATTTGGGGAGTAGTTTTTTGAAGGGCCATCCTGCGTGACACTGCAGTGCCACTCCTAGATGGGCCAGGTGTTTGTGTCGGCCACTTGGGTCGCTGAGCTTAGTCATCCAGCGACCTCGGTGCAAATTTTAGGACTAAAAATAATATTGTGAGGTGTGAGGTGTTCAGAATAGACTGAAAATGAGTGGAAATTATGCTCATTGAGGTTAATAATACTTTGGGATCAAAATGACCCCCAAATTCTATGATTTAAGCTGTTTTTTAGGGTTTTTTGAAAAAAACACCCGAATCCAAAACACACCCGAATCCGACAAAAAAAATTCGGTGAGGTTTTGCCAAAACGCGTTCGAACCCAAAACACGGCCGCGGAACCGAACCCAAAACCAAAACACAAAACCCGAAAAATTTCCGGTGCTCATCACTAATTTTATGGTGTCGCTGGACATCAAGGATGCTTACTTGCATGTCCCCATTTACCCACCTCATCAGGAGTACCTCAGGTTTGTGGTACAGGATTGTCATTACCAATTCCAGACGTTGCCGTTTGGTCTGTCCACGGCACCGAGAGTATTTACCAAGGTAATGGCCGAAATGATGATACTCCTTCGGAAGAAGGTAGTTATAATTATCCCGTACCTGGATGATCTCCTTATAAAGGCGTGGTCCAGAGAGCGGTTGTTAGTCAGCGTAGCACTCTCTCGGGAAGTGTTGCAACAGCACGGCTGGATTCTGAATATCCCAAAGTCGCAGCTGATTCCTGCGACGCGTCTGCTCTTCCTGGGCATGATTCTGGACACAGAACAGAAGAAGGTGTTTCTCCCGGTGGAGAAGGCCCAGGAATTGTCATCTCTGGTCAGGGACCTCCTGAAACCAAAACAGGTGTCGGTGCATCACTGCACGCGAGTCCTGGGAAAGATGGTGGCTTCTTACGAAGCAATTCCCTTCGGCAGGTTCCATGCACGGATCTTTCAGTGGGATCTGTTAGACAAATGATCCGGATCGCATCTTCAGATGCATCGGTTGATCACCCTGTCCCCAAGGGCCAGGGTGTCTCTGCTGTGGTGGCTGCAGAGTGCTCATCTTCTCGAGGGCCGCAGATTCGGTATACAGGACTGGGTCCTGGTGACCACGGACGCAAGCCTCCGAGGATGGGGGGCAGTCACTCAGGGAAGGAACTTTCAAGGACAGTGGTCAAGTCAGGAGACTTCACTGCACATAAATATACTGGAACTAAGGGCCATTTACAACGCCCTGAGTCAAGCAGAGCCCCTGCTTCAAAACCAACCAGTGCTGATTCAATCAGACAACATCACGGCGGTCGCCCATGTAAACCGCCAGGGCGGCACAAGAAGCAGGATGGCGATGGCAGAAGCCACAAGGATTCTCCGATGGGCGGAAAATCACGTGCTAGCACTGTCAGCAGTGTTCATTCCGGGAGTGGACAACTGGGAAGCAGACTTCCTCAGCAGGCACGACCTCCACCCGGGAGAGTGGGGACTTCATCCAGAAGTCTTCACGCAGATTGTAAACCGTTGGGAACGGCCACAGGTGGACATGATGGCGTCCCGCCTCAACAAAAGCTAAAAAAAATATTGCGCCAGGTCAAGGGACCCTCAGGCGATAGCTGTGGACGCACTAGTGACACCGTGGGTGTACCAGTCGGTTTATGTGTTCCCTCCTCTTCCTCTCATACCCAAGGTACTGAGGATAGTAAGAAAGAGAGGAGTAAGAACTATACTCATCGTTCCGGATTGGCCAAGAAGACCTTGGTACCCAGAACTACAAGAAATGATCTCAGAGGACCCATGGCCTCTGCCTCTCAGACAGGACCTGTTACAGCAGGGGCCCTGTCTGTTCCAAGACTTACCGCGGCTGCGTTTGACAGCATGGCGATTGAAAGCCGGATCCTAACGGAAAAGGGCATTCCAGATGAAGTGATTCCTACGCTGATAAAGGCTAGGAAAGACGTGACAGCACAACATTATCACCGTATATGGCGAAAATATGTTGCTTGGTGTGAGCCCAGGAAGGCCCCTACAGAGGAATTCCAGCTGGGTCGATTCCTGCACTTCCTACAGTCAGGAGTGACTATGGGCCTAAAATTAGGATCCATAAAGGTCCAGATTTCGGCCCTATCTATTTTCTTTCAAAAAGAACTGGCTTCACTGCCTGAAGTTCATATTCAGCCCCCTTTTGTGCCTCCAGTGGCACCTTGGGATCTTAACGTTGTGTTGGATTTCCTGAAATCCCACTGGTTTGAGCCACTTAAGACCGTGGAGCTAAAATATCTCACGTGGAAAGTGGTCATGCTATTGGCCTTAGCTTCGGCTAGGCGTGTGTCAGAATTGGCGGCTTTGTCATGTAAAAGCCCTTATATGATCTTCCATATGGACAGGGCAGAATTGAGGACTCGTCCCCAATTTCTCCCTAAGGTGGTATCAGCGTTTCATTTGAACCAACCTATTGTGGTGCCTGTGGCTACTCGGGACTTGGAGGACTCCAAGTTACTGGATGTAGTCAGGGCTTTGAAAAGCTATGTAGCCAGGACGGCTGGAGTCAGGAAAACTGACTCGCTGTTTATCCTGCATGCACTCAACAAGCTGGGTGCTCCTGCTTCAAAGCAAACTATTGCTCGCTGGATCTGTTGCACGATTCAGCTGGCACATTCTGCGGCTGGATTGCCGCATCCTAAATCAGTAAAAGCCCATTCCACAAGGAAGGTGGGCTCTTCTTGGGCGGCTGCCCGAGGGGTCTCGGCTTTACAGCTTTGCCGAGCTGCTACTTGGTCGGGTTCAAACACATTTGCTAAGTTCTACAAATTTGATACCCTGGCTGAGGAGGACCTTGCCTTTGCTCATTCGGTGCTGCAGAGTCATCCGCACTCTCCCGCCCGTTTGGGAGCTTTGGTATAATCCCCATGGTCCTTACGGAGTTCCCAGCATCCACTAGGACGTCAGAGAAAATAAGAATTTACTCACCGGTAATTCTATTTCTCGTAGTCCATAGTGGATGCTGGGCGCCCATCCCAAGTGCGGACTCTCTGCAATACATGTATATAGTTATTGCTTAACTAAAGGGTTATTGTTATGAGCCATCTGTTACTGAGGCTCAGTTGTTGTTCATACTGTTAACTGGGTATGGTTATCACAAGTTGTACGGTGTGATTGGTGTGGCTGGTATGAGTCTTACCCTGGATTCCAAATCCTTTCCTTGTTGTGTCAGCTCTTCCGGGCACAGTTTCCTTAACTGAGGTCTGGAGGAGGGGCATAGAGGGAGGAGCCAGTGCACACCAGATAGTACCTAATCTTTCTTTTAGAGTGCCCAGTCTCCTGCGGAGCCCGTCTATTCCCCATGGTCCTTACGGAGTTCCCAGCATCCACTACGGACTACGAGAAATAGAATTACCGTTGAGTAAATTCTTATTATTTTATGATTTTGCCCGAAAATGGTCAGTACCTTGAGTCCTATTGGAGAAAAAGCGCTATATAAATAAAATAATTAATATTTCCACTGCTTTATAAATAAGTTTGGAGAATGGGGATCTGGTAATTGGAAATGGCATTAAAAAGTAAAGGGGGTGTTGCCATGTATCAAAGCAGCGTGGTCATTCATTGAGTGACAAATGCTTGTAATGTGTGTGCCCGCCCCCTCCTCTGAGTAGCAGTGAACAGGACATAGCTGTCCCAACCGGGAAGTAGGGATAAATCCCACAAATCGGGACTGGTGGGAGGTAGGATGTATGCTATATGCATAGTTAATGTAACATGTTGTTTATATGCTCAGTTAAAGGTTTCATAATTGCCTACTCTCCCGAAACATCCAACGGTGGAATGGGCAGAAAGTGATGCAAGATAACACAATTCTCAGGGACAAGAAGCGTTTAGCCCCATCTCCACGTGGGCAAAGTAAAAACAGGAACAAAAAAAAGGAGCAAAGGAGGCGGCTAGAAAAAAACGGTCCAATCAGTGGGCGTGTTAGGGGAATGTTGAGGGTGTGTAAGCGGTTGCGTTCCCAGCCGCAGGCCATAGACAGATGGAGAAACTGAACCTGCACTAAGGCTGGTGCAACCAATGGCTGAGTAGAAGGACGCACCAACTGGTATTCCAGCGTGCACTGAAATGGGCGTCTCCGCCCTTGCACATTCAGCTACACGGATGTTCACAAGGGGAGGAGTTTGTACCTGCATTTGCATAAAGACATGGCAGGGGCGTGTCCAAGCTCAATTAAAAATTCTGTGTAAGAACAAAGCCAGGCTTCTGTGAGTTACATGCAAAAGCAGCCTGCATTTACCCTGCATGCAAACTAGAAAAATGTGTTTGCACCCCTTGCATTGCAGTGTGGATTGCTCTAGGTGCACAGTTACTTGCTTTTTTCTTTGCTCCCAAATCCAAAACAGCCCCTTTAAGGTCTACAACGGTCCATTGCAGGAGGCAGGGCCACCATCAAGAGGGGATAGCCAGTACACTAGTCCCAGGCCCAGACCGTGAGGAGGCCAGAGCAGTAGGACTGTTATTTTATCGGGACCACCGGCAGATGGATGGACAGAGCCAGCAGCAGACGGAAAGACAGACCTAGCGGCACCATTTTGAATTCAATGCTGGACATGAGCCAATTGGACCTCGCGGACCGTCAGGCAATTAGATGCTGCCAGGAAGCTGCTCTTGATTGGCTGTCGTTCCGCAAGCTCCAAATGACTGCCATTCCGCGAGCTCCAATTGGCTCTCAGCAACATTGAATTCCAAATACCACCATGTCACCGCCGGGTCTGTCATTCATCTGCTCACTGGCTCTGTCCCTCACAGGCCCGGCGCTACCCGCTCAGCAAGGGCATGCAAAGCAGGTAGGCGCCTGGCTGATGAGGCGCTCTTCCTGCTTTGCATCCCTGCTGCTGCACCGTCCTGTCCCCTCTGAGTCTGCTGCTGCCGGCTGCTGTGCCTGTCACTGTATGACAGGCAGGAGCGCCGACAGCTAGTTGCCCTCCCCCACCCCCTCCTCCAGTCACAGTGACCAGACTAAAGGGAGCGGAGCTACATGTACAGGAAGGGGAGGAGTCACACTGACAAAAGGGGCGGAGTCATGCAACCGAAAAGAGACAGAGCTACATGAGAACCAGGCTGAGGCAGATCTCATCCGACCAACCAGACTCTGGTAAGTGGATGGAAAGAAAGTGAGAGTAACTGTGTGTGTGTGTGTGTGTGTGTGTGTGTGTGTGTGTGTGTGTGTGTGTGTGTGTGTGTGTGTGTGTGTGTGTATAAGTGTGTAAGCATGAGAAAAAGCCGCGAATGCTGCATCATAGGATATATATATATATATATAGATATATAGATATATATATATACACTGCTCAAAAAAATAAAGGGAACACTAAAATAACACATCCTAGATCTGAATGAATGAAATATTCTTATTAAATACTTTGTTCTTTACATAGTTGAATGTGCTGACAACAAAATCACACAAAAATTATCAATGGAAATCAAATTTATTAACCCATGGAGGTCTAGATTTGGAGTCATCCTCAAAATTAAAGTGGAAAAACACACTACAGGCTGATCCAACTTTGATGTAATGTCCTTAAAACAAGTCAAATGAGGCTCAGTAGTGTCTGTGGCCTCCACGTGCCTGTATGACCTCCCTACAACCCACACAAGTGGCTCAGGTAGTGCAGCTCATCCAGGATGGCACATCAATGTGAGCTGTGGCAAGAAGGTTTGCTGTGTCTGTCAGCGTAGTGTCCAGAGCATGGAGGCGCTACCAGGAGACAGGCCAGTACATCAGGAGATGTGGAGGAGGCCGTAGGAGGGCAACAACCCAGCAGCAAGACCACTACCTCCGCCTTTGTGCAAGGAGGAACAGGAGGAGCACTGCCAGAGCCCTGCAAAATGACCTCCAGCAAGCCACAAATGTGCATGTGTCTACTCAAACGATCAGAAACAGACTCCATGAGGGTGGTATGAGGGCCCGACGCCCACAGGTGGGGGTTGTGCTTACAGCCCAACACCGTGCAGGACGTTTGGCATTTGCCAGAGAACACCAAGATTGGCAAATTCGCCACTGGCGCCCTGTGCTCTTCACAGATGAAAGCAGGTTCTCCCTGAGCACGTGACAGATGTGAGAGTCTGGAGACGCCAAGGAGAACGTTCTGCTGCTTGCAACATCCTCCAGCAGGACCAGTTTGGTAGTGGGTCAGTAATGGTGTGGGGTGGCATTTCTTTGGGCGGCCGCACAGCCCTCCATGTGCTCGCCAGAGGTAGCCTGACTGCCATTAGGTACCGAGATGAGATCCTCAGACCCCTTGTGAGACCATATGCTGGTGCGGTTGGCCCTGGGTTCCTCCTAATGCAAGACAATGCTAGACCTCATGTGGCTGGAGTGTGTCAGCAGTTCCTGCAAGACGAAGGCATTGATTCTATGGACTGGCCCGCCCGTTCCCCAGACCTGAATCCAATTGAGCACATCTGGGACATCATGTCTCGCTCCATCCACCAATGCCACGTTGCACCACAGACTGTCCAGGAGTTGGCGGATGCTTTAGTCCAGGTCTGGGAGGAGATCCCTCAGGAGACCATCCGCCACCTCATCAGAAGCATGCCCAGGCGTTGTAGGGAGGTCATACAGGCACGAAGAGGCCACAGACACCACTGAGCCTCATTTTGACTTGTTTTAAGGACATTACATCAAAGTTGGATCAGCCTGTAGTGTGTTTTTTCACTTTAATTTTGAGGGTGACTCCAAATCCAGACCACCATGGGTTAATAAATTTGATTTCCATTGATAATTTTTGTGTGATTTTGTTGTCAGCACATTCAACTATGTAAAGAACAAAGTATTTAATAAGAATATTTCATTAATTCAGATCTAGGATGTGTTATTTTAGTGTTCCCTTTATTTTTTTGAGCAGTGCATATATATATATATATATATATATATATATATATTAGAGATGTGCACCGGAAATTTTTCGGGTTTTATGTTTTGGTTTTGGATTCGGTTCCGCGGCCGTGTTTTGGATTCGGACGCATTTTGGCAAAACCTCCCTGAAATTTTTTTGTCGGATTCGGGTGTGTTTTGGATTTGGGTGTTTTTAAAAAACAACAACTCAAAAACAGCTTAAATCATAGAATTTGGGGGTCATTTTGATCCTATAGTATTATTAACCTCAATAACCATAATTTCCACTCATTTCCAGTCTATTCTGAACACCTCACACCTCACAATATTATTTTTAGTCCTAAAATTTGCACCAAGGTCACTGAATGACTAAGCTAAGCGACTCAAGAGGGCGGCACAAACACCTGGCCCATCTAGGAGTGGCACTGCAGTGTCAGATAGGATGGCACTTAAAAAAATTGGCCCCAAACAGCACATAATGCAAAGAAAAGAGAAAAAGAGGTGCACTGTGGTCGCTGGACGGCTAAGCTAAGCGACACAAACACCTCAATATCACAGGAATTATTTGTTCTAATCAATGGTATTATTGGTCCAAATCACTGGAAGAAAATGACAAAATCACTGGAATTATTCGTTCTAATCAATGGTATTATTGGTCCAAATCACTGGAAGAAAATGACAAAATCACTGGAATCATTTGGCAAGATGACTGTAATTAATAATTAATTATAAATCACTGATATTAATTGGTAAAATCTCGCTATCGCCTGCCTAGTGAAGTGGAATCTAGATGGGATTTTGTACCGGGGACACAATTACTTCATCAATTGTCTAAATCCCACTGCACTAATGGCGGAAAACGGGCACACGTCTAACAGCGCACTGATTATACTGAGAACTGATTATACTGATCAATCACTGATTATACTGAGCACTGACTTTTCTCTATCGTCCTAGTGGATGCTGGGGTTCCTGAAAGGACCATGGGGAATAGCGGCTCCGCAGGAGACAGGGCACAAAAGTAAAGCTTTCCGATCAGGTGGTGTGCACTGGCTCCTCCCCCTATGACCCTCCTCCAAGCCAGTTAGATTTTTGTGCCCGGCCGAGAAGGGTGCAATTCTAGGTGGCTCTCCTAAAGAGCTGCTTAGAGAAAGTTTAGCTTAGGTTTTTTACTTTACAGTGAGTCCTGCTGGCAACAGGATCACTGCAACGAGGGACAGAGGGGAGAAGAAGTGAACTCACCTGCGTGCAGGATGGATTGGCTTCTTGGCTACTGGACATCAGCTCCAGAGGGACGATCACAGGTACAGCCTGGATGGTCACCGGAGCCTTGCCGCCGGCCCCCTTGCAGATGCTGAAGTAAGAAGAGGTCCAGAATCGGCGGCAGAAGACTCCTCAGTCTTCTAAAGGTAGCGCACAGCACTGCAGCTGTGCGCCATTTTCCTCTCAGCACACTTCACACGGCAGTCACTGAGGGTGCAGGGCGCTGGGAGGGGGGCGCCCTGGGAGGCAAATGAATACCTATTTTGGCTAAAAATACCTCACATATAGCCTCCGGAGGCTATATGGAGATATTTAACCCCTGCCAGAATCCGTTAAGAGCGGGAGACGAGGCCGCCGAAAAAGGGGCGGGGCCTATCTCCTCAGCACACAGCGCCATTTTCCCTCACAGAAAGGCTGGAGGGAAGGCTCCCAGGCTCTCCCCTGCACTGCACTACAGAAACAGGGTTAAAACAGAGAGGGGGGGCACTAATTTGGCGATATGCTTATATATTAAGATGCTATAAGGGAAAACACTTATATAAGGTTGTCCCTATATAATTATAGCGTTTTTGGTGTGTGCTGGCAAACTCTCCCTCTGTCTCTCCAAAGGGCTAGTGGGTCCTGTCCTCTATCAGAGCATTCCCTGTGTGTGTGCTGTGTGTCGGTACGTGTGTGTCGACATGTAGGAGGACGATGTTGGTGAGGAGGCGGAGCAATTGCCTGTAATGGTGATGTCACTCTCTAGGGAGTCGACACCGGAATGGATGGCTTATTTAGGAAATTACGTGATAATGTCAACACGCTGCAAGGTCGGTTGACGACATGAGACGGCCGACAAACAATTAGTACCGGTCCAGACGTCTCAAAAACACCGTCAGGGGTTTTAAAACGCCCGTTTACTTTAGTCGGTCGACACAGACACAGACAGGGACACTGAATCCAGTGTCGACGGTGAATAAACAAACGTATTCCTTATTAGGGCCACACGTTAAAGGCAATGAAGGAGGTGTTACATATTTCTGATACTACAAGTACCACAAAAGAGGGTATTATGTGGGATGTGAAAAAACTACCATAGTTTTTCCTGAATCAGATAAATTAAATAAAGTGTGTGATGATGCGTGGGTTCCCCCCGATAGAAAATTATGGGCGGTATACCCTTTCCCGCCAGAAGTTAGGGCGCGTTGGGAAACACCCCTTAAGGTGGATAAGGCGCTCACACGCTTATCAAAACAAGTGGCGGTACCGTCTATAGATAGGGCCGTCCTCAAGGACCAGCTGACAGGAGGCTGGAAAAATATCATAAAAAGTATATACACACATACTGGTGTTATACTGCGACCAGCGATCGCCTCAGCCTGGATGTGCAGAGCTGGGGTGGCTTGGTCGGATTCCCTGACTAAAAATATTGATACCCTTGACAGGGACAGTATTTTATTGACTATAGAGCATTTAAAGGATGCATTTCTATATATGCGAGATGCACAGAGGGATATTTGCACTCTGGCATCATGAGTAAATGCGATGTCCATAACTGCCAAAAGATGTTATGGACACGACAGTGGTCAGGTGATGCAGATTCCAAACGGCACAAAGGTGTATTGCCGTATAAAGGAAGAGGAGTTATTTGGGGTCGGTCCATCGGACCTGGTGGCCACGGCAACTGCTGGAAAATCCACCGTTTTTTACCCTAAGTCACATCTCTGCAGAAAAAGACACCGTCTTTTCAGCCTCAGTCCTCTCGTCCCTATAAGATCATATCTGCCCAGGGATAGAGGAAAGGGAAGAAGACTGCAGCAGGCAGCCCATTCCCAGGAACAGAAGCGTTCCACCGCTTCTGACAAGTTCTCAGCATGGCGCTGAGACCGTACAGGACCCCTGGATCCTACAAGTAGTATCCCAGGGGTACAGATTGGAAGGTCGAGACGTTTCCCCTTCGCAGGCTCCTGAAGTCTGCTTTACCAAGGTCTCCCTCCGACAAGGAGGCAGTATGGAAAAAAATTCACAAGCTGTATTCCCAGCAGGTGATAACTAAATTACCCCTCCTACTACAAGAAAAGGGGTATTATTCCACACTATATTGTGGTACTGAAGCCAGAAGGCTAGGTGAGACTTATTCTAAAAAATTTTTTGAACACTTACAAAGGTTCAAATCAAGATGGAGTCACTCAGAGCAGTGATAACGAACCAGGAAGAAGAGGACTATATAGTGTCCCGGGACATCAGGGATGCTTACCTCTATGTCCCAAATTTGCCCTTCTCACTAAGGGTACCTCAGGTTCGTGGTGCAGAACTGTCACTGTCAGTTTCAGACGCTGCCGTTTGGATTGTCCACGGCACCCCGGGTCTTTACCAAGGTAATGGCCGAAATGATGATTCTTCTTCGAAGAAAAGGCGACTTAAGTATCCCTTACTTGGACGATTTCCTGATAAGGGCATAGTCCAGGGAACAGTTGGAGGTCGGAGTAGCACTATCTCGGATACTGCTACAACAGCACGGGTGGATTCTAAATATTCCAAAATCGCAGCTGATCCGACGACACGTCTGCTGTGCCTAGGGATGATTCTGGACACAGTCCAGAAAAAGGTGTTTCTCCCGGAAGAGAAAGCCAGGGAGTTATCCGAGTTAGTCAGGAACCTCCTAAAAACAGTGCATCATTGCACAAGGGTCCTGGTAAAAATGGTGGCTTCCTACGAAGCAATTCCATTCGGCAGATTTCACGCAAGAACTTTTCAGTGGGATCTGCTGGACAAATGGCCCGGATCGCATCTTCAGATGCATCAGCGGATAACCCTATATCCAAGGACAAGGGTGTCTCTCCTGTGGTGGTTATAGAGTGCTCATCTTCTAGAGGGCCGCAGATTCGGCATTCAGGATTGGATGCTGGTGACCACGGAGCCCAGCCCGAGAGGCTGGGGAGCAGTCACACAGGGAAAAAATTTCCAGGGAGTGTGATCAAGTCTGGAGACTTTTCTCCACATAAATATACTGGAGCTAAGGGTAAATTTATAATGCTCTAAGCTTAGCAAGACCTCTGCTTCAGGGTCAGCCGGTATTTATCCAGTGGGAAAAACATCACGGCAGTCGCCCACGTAAACAGACAGGGCGACACAAGAAGCAGGAGGGCAATGGCAAAAACTGCAAGGATTTTTCGCTGGGCGGAAAATCATGTGATAGCACTGTCAGCAGTGTTTCATCCCGGGAATGGAAACTGGGAAGCAGACTTCCTCAGCAGGCACGACCTCCACCCGGGAGAGTGGAAACTTCATCGGGAAGTTTTTTCCACATGATTGTAAACCGTTGGGAAATACCAAAGGTGGACATGATGGCGTCCCGTCTGAACAAAAAACGGGACAGGTATTGCGCCAGGTCAAGAGACCCTCAGGCAATAGCTGTGGACGTTCTGGTAACACCGTGGGTGTACCAGTCGGTGTATGTGTTCCCTCCTCTGCTTCTCATACCTAAGGTGCTGAGAATTATAAGACGTAGAGGAGTAAGAACTATACTCATGGCTCCGGATTGGCCAAGAAGGACTTGGTACCCGGAACTTCAAGAGATGCTTACAGAGGTCTTATGGCCTCTGCCGCTAAGAAGGGACTTGCTTCAGCAAGTACCATGTCTGTTCCAAGACTTACCGCAGCTGCGTTTGTCGGCATGGCGGTGGAAAGCCGGATCCTAAGGGAAAAAGGCATTCCGGAAGAGGTCATTCCTACCCTGGTCAAAGCCAGAAAGGAGGTGACCGCACAACATTATCACCACATGTGGCGAAAATATGTTGCGTGGTGTGAGGCCAGGAAGGCCCCACAAAGAAATTTCAACTCGGTCGTTTCCTGCATTTCCTGCAAACAGGAGTGTCTATGGGCCTCAAATTGGGGTCCATTAAGGTTCAAATTTCGGCCCTGTCGATTTTCTTCCAGAAAGAATTGGCTTCAGTTCCTGAAGTCCAGAAGTTGTCAAGGGAGTATTGCATATACAACCCCCTTTTGTGCCTCCAGTGGCACTGTGGGATCTCAACGTAGTTCTGGGATTCCTCAAATCACATTGGTTTAAAACCAGTCAAATCTGTGGATTTGAAGCATCTCACAGGAAAAGTGACCATGCTCTTGGCCCTGGCCTGGACCAGGCGAGTGTCAAATTGGTGGTTTTTTCTCAAAAAAAAAAAAAAAAAAAAAAAAAAGCCCATATCTGTTTGTCCATTCGGACAGGGCAGAGCTGCGGACTCGTCCCCAGTTCTCTCCCTAAGGTGGTGTCAGTGTTTTACCTGAACCAGCTTATTGTGGTGCCTTGCACCTACTAGGGACTTGGAGGACTCCAAGTTGCTAGATGTTGTCAGGGCCCTGAATATATGTTCCAGGACGGCTGGAGTCAGGAAAACTGACTTGCTGTTATCCTGTATGCACCCAACAAACTGGGTGCTCTTGCTTCTAAGCAGACTATTGCTAGTTGGATGTGTAATACAATTCAGCTTGCACATTCTGTGGCAGGCCTGCCACAGCCAAAATATGTAAATGCCCATTCCACAAGGAAGGTGGGCTCATCTTGGGCGGCTGCCCGAGGGGTCTCGGCTTTACAACTTTGCCGAGCAGCTACTTGGTCAGGGGCAAACACGTTTGCTAAATTCTACAAATTTGATACCCTGGCTAAGGAGGACCTGGAGTTCTCTCATTCGGTGCTGCAAAGTCATCCGCACTCTCCCGCCCGTTTGGGAGCTTTGGTATAATCCCCATGGTCCTTTCAGGAACCCCAGCATCCACTAGGACGATAGAGAAAATAAGAATTTACTTACCGATAATTCTATTTCTCGGAGTCCGTAGTGGATGCTGGGCGCCCATCCCAAGTGCGGATTATCTGCAATACTTGTACATAGTTACAAAAATCGGGTTATTATTGTTGTGAGCCATCTTTTCAGAGGCTCCGCTGTTATCATACTGTTAACTGGGTTTAGATCACAAGTTGTACGGTGTGATTGGTGTGGCTGGTATGAGTCTTACCCGGGATTCAAAATTCCTCCCTTATTGTGTACGCTCGTCCGGGCACAGTACCTAACTGGCTTGGAGGAGGGTCATAGGGGGAGGAGCCAGTGCACACCACCTGATCGGAAAGCTTTACTTTTGTGCCCTGTCTCCTGCGGAGCCGCTATTCCCCATGGTCCTTTCAGGAACCCCAGCATCCACTACGGACTCCGAGAAATAGAATTATCGGTAAGTAAATTCTTATTTACTGAGCACTGATGATACTATGGAGAACTGACACTGAGCAGCGAGAACAGCACTGGACTATTGTACTGTAGTATACTAGTCACCACAATGCCGCACTGTACTACTATATACTGCTCACAACAATGCAGCACAGATATAGATACTTGAAGTGACACGGAGCTGCAAGATACAGCAATGGCCTACTGTACTGTACAACTATATACTGTTGGTCAGCAAAATGCTGCACTGTACTACCATATATACTGCTCACAAAAATGCAGCACAGATATGGAATGGATACTTGCAGTGACACAGAGCTGCAAGATACAGCAATGGCCTACTGTACTGTACAACTATATACTGTTGGTCACCAAAATGCTGCACTGTACTACTATATATACTGCTCACAAAAATGCATCACAGATATGGAATGGATACTTGCATTGACACAGAACTGCAAGATACAGCAATGGCCTACTGCACTGTACAACTATATACTGTTGGTCACCAAAATGCTGCACTGTACTACTATATATACTGCTCACAAAAATGCAGCACAGATATGGAATGGATACTTGCAGTGACACAGAGCTTCAAAATACAACAATAGCCTATTGTACTGTACAACTATATACTGTTGGTCACCAAAATGCTGCACTGTACTACTACATATACTGCTAACAAAAATACAGCACAGATATGGAATGGATACTTGCAGTGAGACAGAGCTGCAAGATACAGCAACGGCCTATTGTACTGTACAACTATATACGGTTGGTCACCAAAATGCTGCAATGTACTACTATATATACTGCTCACAAAAATGCAGCACAGATATGGAATGGATACTTGCAGTGACAGAGCTGCAAGATACAGCAATGGCCTACTGTACTGTACAACTATATACTGTTGGTCACCAAAATGCTGCACTGTACTACTATATATACTGCTCACAAAAATGCAGCACAGATATGGAATGGATACTTGCAGTAACACAGAGCTGCAAGATACAGCAATGGCCTACTGTACTGTACAATTATATACTGTTGGTCACCAAAATGCTGCACTGTACTACTATATATACTGCTCACAAAAATGCAGCACAGATATGGAATGGATACTTGCAGTGATACAGAGCTGCAAGATACAGCAATGGCCTACTGTACTGTACAACTATATACTGTTGGTCACCAAAATGCAGCACTGTACTACTATATATACTGCTCACACAAATGCAGCACAGATATGGAATGGATACTTGCAGTGACACAGAGCTGCAAGATACAGCAATGGCGGCCTACTGTACTGTACAACTATATACTGTTGGTCACCAAAATGCTGCAATGTACTACTATATATACTGCTCACAAAAATGCAGCACAGATATGGAATGGATACTTGCAGTGACACAGAGCTGCAAGATACAGCAATGGCCTACTGTACTGTACAACTATATACTGTTGGTCACCAAAATGCAGCACACTGAGCACAGATATTTGCAGCACACTGAGCACAGATATGGAGCTTTTCAGACAGAGAACGTAGATATTTTCAGCATACTGAGCACAGATATTTGCAGCACACTGAGCACAGATATGGAGCTTTTCAGGCAGAGAACGTAGCCACGTCCTCTCCGTTCAATCTCCAATGCACGAGTGAAAATGGCGGCGACACGCGGCTCTTTATATAGAATACGAATCTCACGAGAATCCGACAGCGGGATGATGACGTTTGGCCGCGTTCAGGTTAACCGAGCAAGGCGGGAAGATCCGAGGCTGCCACAGAACCATGTAAAATAGGTGAAGTTCGGGGGCTTCGGATCTCGACGTACCAAACCCGCTTATCTCTAATATATATATATATATATATATATATATACTAGCTTACTAGACACTTCACATTAGGGAATACACTTCAGCTCTGTGGGTTTTCTTCTCCCTTTGAATTGTGGGGGTCATTCTGACCTGATCGCTTGCTGCAGTTTGTCGCAGCGCAGCGATCGGGTCGGAACTGCGCATGCGCCGGTGCATGGCAGCTTTTGTTGCCTAGCGATCACCTCTGAGACCGAGGCGACCGCTGGATGGGAGGGGGCTGAACGGCGGCGTTAAGCCACCGTTTAGGGGGAGCGGTCTGGCCAACGCAGGCGTGGCCGGCCCGTTGGGGGGAGGCGGGCCGCGGCGGCTGCGCTGGCCAGGAGTTACTCCTCAAATATAAAGGCACCGCCGCTGTGCGATGCTTTTGTATTTGTGCGGGGGGGGGGGCGGACTGACATGCGGGGCGGACTAGCTACGATCAACTCGGAATGACCCCCTATGTCATATACTTTACAGAAAACATTTTAGATAACTGTGTAGTCATCCCACTGCACTACTCAAAAAATAAAGCACCAATAGCATAACATTTAAAAGTAATGCAGCCAAAATACTTATATCTTAGGAAATACAGTTGTGTCTCTATACACTGTGTATTGAGTCGTGTGTGTGTGTGTGTGTGTGTATGTGTGTGCGTGCGCATGATGGGGGTCATTCCGACCCGTTTGCTCGCTGCTGTTTTTCGCAGCGGTGCGAACGGGTCGGTTCTGCACATGCGCGGCGGATGCAATGCGCAGGCGCGTTATAACTTATTACCCAGCGGCGGCTGTCGCTGGGCAACGACAAGAAGACCGAAGAAAGCGATCGCTACCGCGATTGCAAGAAGATTGTCAGACGGAAGGCGTTCCGGGGTGTCAACTGACTGTTTTCTGGGAGTAGTGCGGCGAACGCAGGTGTGTCCAGGCATTTGCAGGGCGGGTACCCGACATCAACTCCGGGACCTGACAGACTGAAGACATCGCAGTGGGTAAGTAACTCCAAAGCTACTCAGAAACTGCACAAAACGTTTTGGCACAGCTCGGCTGCACAAGCGTTCGCAGCCTTGCTATGCAAAAATGCCCTCCCCCATAGGCGGCGTCCAGTTGATCACACATGCAGCAAAAAGTTGCTATGTGCGATCAACTCGGAATGACCCCAATGTGTATAAGTGCCACTTCTGCATGCATTAAGGATATATATTAGAGGCGGAACGTCCACTGGAGCAGCCAGTGCAATGCAACAGGGCCCACAGCCAGCGGAAACGTCAGCAGGAACTATTATGTGGCCACGCCCCTTCTGCATGAGACCACACCCTTTTTTCCAACACGCACCGAAGGTGCGCGCTATCCCTTTGTAAAGTATGGGTGGGTGCAAATTTATAGTTTGCAGGGGGGCACCGAACACCCTAGCACCGGCCCTGGTCCCTCTGTACCGATAAATTAACAATCCTTCCGCCCGGGCCCACTCAATGCGCCTAGAATGGTAAGTATGTGTGGTGGGGAAGGAGGGGGGTGTGCTGGCTATTTTTTTCTGTCTCAGGCCTCATAAGTTCTGATGGCAGCCCCGGCAGGAGGTGATAGCTGTAAATCGTTTTCATCTGGGGAAGTTTATACATGTAATAAAGAGTATCACTAAGCATTTTGAAATAAAAACACAGTAATACAGTCTACAGCTACAGTACTTGCAGTGAATTAGATCCAGAATCACTGGTGCAACAAGCAGTAATTAATTAGCTATAACTGCAATGACATGCCCAGTGCCTGAGCAATAGATCATATATCTGCCATGCAGGGCCCAGCATCATTATTACTGTTACAGGTGGACTTGCAAGGTTCTACTTGTTTCACATCTCAAATAACCTTTAGAGAACTTCATTACTTTTCCAAGACTGTTACTGCACAGCTTGCCAGCGTGCCCTGCTAGATGCACCCAGGCTGCTGAGACACGGCGCACTTGAAGATATGATAAAAGTAATACAGAAAAGTGGAAACATCTTGGAATTAACCATTAAGATAGTGCTGGCAGCAGCAGCAGAAATCAAGGTTGTATAACTCCATCCCAAAGCAGTCACATCCGTGGGAAAATATTTCTCTTACGTGTAGGTATAATTATCAGCAATAAAAACAAGTCACACTGTGCCAGTAGGGGTGTGAAGGTCTTAACAGGAGAAAATAAACCTTTGCATTCCATTACCTGAGCAAACAGGTTGACATAAAAGGGAAAATGTCAGTTAAATCAATGGGCTTTATAGCCATCAAAAACAAATGAGATTATATAAGAATCTCAGCAAAGGAACTGGGATGAGCAGTTAGTACATGTGTGTACGTGATCACAATTAAAGACAAGATACCTGGCTTGATTAAAATTAAAGACAAGATACCTGGCTTGATTAAAATTAAAGACAAGATACCTGGCTTGATTAAAGAAACATCTGTAGGGTATTTAGTATATACATGGTATATCGCGCATTCTAGCCAGCAAGGGTATATCAGCCGAGCTCCCATTTTCCTGTTCAGTCCCAATTTTTGTTGGCAGGAAGTGGTGTGGTTTTTGAAAAGCTGATTGGTGTTGTCTTACATGGGTGTGGCTTAGAGGGAGATTTAGCAAACCTTCTATAGGACAAGCGAAGGGTTCCCCATAAAAACCAATCAGATTCTGGCTATCCTTTATCTAGCATAGTCTATAAAATGTTAGCTAGAATATGATTTGGCTGCTATGGCAACACCTCCTGTTGTCCTCTTTAGTAGGGATGAAATAGATGGGTTTACCATTGATGTTTTCATCGAGTGCACCATTGGCACTTTCCATTGATATCAGGTAACAGCAAACCATAGATGGTTTGGACCACTTAAGGAGGAGCCTACTGTGGTACAGGTGACCATCGATGGCAAAACGGCCCCATCAACTGTCAGTGGCAAACCGTTGATGGCCAGTGCCCATCTCTTAGTCCCATATGGAGGATCTAGGGCAGTGGTAGCCAACCCTGGTCCTCAAGATCTACCAACAGTTCACGTTTCCAGCTCACCAAGCAGGTGCACAGGTGTAGTCATTACTCACTGACATATTTTAAAAGATCCACAGGTGGAGCTAATGACTTAATTTGTGATTCTCTGAGGAGACCTGGAAAACGTTAACTGTTGGTAGCTCTCGAGGACCAGGGTTGTCTACTCTAGATTGCGGCTTAATTTGTCCAATTGTGACTGGTTGCGAGTATGCAAGGAGGCGTCATGACTACTCTGCCCACCTGGTTTTTAGTACTATTAGCCAACACTTCTGCTTGCAACCTATAATCAATGGGATTTTTATTTTTTATTTTAATCTCCTGTACGAGATCTGACATTCACCTGAAGATTTAAGACAAGATTCTAGGGCTTTGTCTTTTTATTGCATTGTATACCTGACTATGCTTCAGAATTAATAAAAATATGTTTGAATGAAAAAAATTAAATGACTGTCATCCATTTACAGCCAAAGTGATGATCGGGTTACACAAATGTGCCATAATGCGAAACAGAATGAAATGAACTTTGCACAATGAAATGATGAAAGGAATGGGACATGTGACTGAGGATAAGGGAGAAGAGAGGATGAGACTACAGGAAGCGTCTCATGCTTTAAGCTGGGTACACATATTGCCGATCCCTCGGCTGATTGGATTACACGCTCCCGATCATCAGAGTAGTGTGTACTCAGCTTGACCCCTGTACACACTGACCTAGAAATAGGTAGGAGGGTGTAGGTTTTTCTATGGGGATCTGGAAGTCGGCACATATTAAACAGCACTTAATGCAGTCCCACAATCCGACTATTGCATGAGCGTTGGACAGTTGGAGCCTTTTAAGATGTTTATTGGCTAACCCTCCTGCATACACTTATACAACTGTACGGCCACCCAGACAATATCAGGTGATTGGCCCAATTATTGTATAGGTGTGTACCCAGCTTTAGAGATAGCAGGGAAGGCAGCTTGCTGACCTGTGCTTGCATCATGTGGAAATTAAAAAGATATTGCAACTAGCAGTTAGTTAACAAGACACTTTCCTAATAAGACATTTGTCTGCAGCCGATTAAACATTCTTCACTTTATGGAAACTTAAAATCCAATTAGGGGTCGATCCAATTAGCCCCGAAGGGTGTGATGTGCCATTGCCATAGCGTTTCAATGCCAGCATCGGCACCTGATCTCAGACCCTTCGCAATCTCAAATCAGCCCCAATTTGCACAAAATTGCTTGGACCCCTATGGGGTGGCGAGCACTTTTGTGCAAACTCAGGCCGCCGTAAAGTGCGGCCGATGCCGCAATGACTCGCAACTGCGAAATCACTGCAGCTAATTGGATTGACCCCTTAATATGCCAACAAAAGAATCTAAACAAACCATTGGGTCCTCAATAATAAGTAAAAATGTTGCAAAATAAAAAAAAATAGATATAAAATAAATGTTTTAAGTTAACCCACAAGAAGTTGTGCAACTTTGTCTGCCCCTCTCAAAGTACACAGTGTCCTGATTTCAGTCACTGGTACAAGAGGCAGTTCTACAAGGGGCAGGGCTGTTGAGAGCTTACACGGGCCCAATAACTGGGGGGCGTGGCCAAACCAGGTAGGCGTGGTCACGACCTTACCAAAAAAAATAGTAAAAAATGACTATGAGTCGCAACATATACTACAGTACAGGGGGGTTATTAGTAGAGATGAGCGCCGGAAATTTTTCGGGTTTTGTGTTTTGGTTTTGGGTTCGGTTCCGCGGCCGTGTTTTGGGTTCGACCGCGTTTTGGCAAAACCTCACCGAATTTTTTTTGTCGGATTCGGGTGTGTTTTGGATTCGGGTGTTTTTTAAAAAAAACCCTAAAAAACAGCTTAAATCATAGAATTTGGGGGTAATTTTGATCCCAAAGTATTATTAACCTCAAAAAACATAATTTACACTCATTTTCAGCCTATTCTGAACACATCACACCTCACAATATTATTTTTAGTCCTAAAATTTGCACCGAGGTCGCTGTGTGAGTAAGATAAGCGACCCTAGTGGCCGACACAAACACCGGGCCCATCTAGGAGTGGCACTGCAGTGTCACGCAGGATGGCCCTTCCAAAAAACCCTCCCCAAACAGCACATGACGCAAAGAAAAAAAGAGGCGCAATGAGGTAGCTGACTGTGTGAGTAAGATTAGCGACCCTAGTGGCCGACACAAACACCGGGCACATCTAGGAGTGGCACTGCAGTGTCACGCAGGATGTCCCTTCCAAAAAACCCTCCCCAAACAGCACATGACGCAAAGAAAAAAAGAGGCGCAATGAGGTAGCTGTGTGAGTAAGATTAGCGACCCTAGTGGCCGACACAAACACCGGGCCCATCTAGGAGTGGCACTGCAGTGTCACGCAGGATGTCCCTTCCAAAAAACCCTCCCCAATCAGCACATGATGCAAAGAAAAAGAAAAGAAAAAAGAGGTGCAAGATGGAATTATCCTTGGGCCCTCCCACCCACCCTTATGTTGTATAAACAAAACAGGACATGCACACTTTAACCAACCCATCATTTCAGTGACAGGGTCTGCCACACGACTGTGACTGATATGACGGGTTGGTTTGGACCCCCCCCAAAAAAGAAGCAATTAATCTCTCCTTGCACAAACTGGCTCTACAGAGGCAAGATGTCCACCTCATCTTCACCCTCCGATATATCACCGTGTACATCCCCCTCCTCACAGATTATCAATTCGTCCCCACTGGAATCCACCATCTCAGCTCCCTGTGTACTTTGTGGAGGCAATTGCTGCTGGTCAATGTCTCCGCGGAGGAATTGATTATAATTCATTTTAATGAACATCATCTTCTCCACATTTTCTGGATGTAACCTCGTACGCCGATTGCTGACAAGGTGAGCGGCGGCACTAAACACTCTTTCGGAGTACACACTTGTGGGAGGGCAACTTAGGTAGAATAAAGCCAGTTTGTGCAAGGGCCTCCAAATTGCCTCTTTTTCCTGCCAGTATAAGTACGGACTGTGTGACGTGCCTACTTGGATGCGGTCACTCATATAATCCTCCACCATTCTATCAATGTTGAGAGAATCATATGCAGTGACAGTAGACGACATGTCCGTAATCGTTGTCAGGTCCTTCAGTCCGGACCAGATGTCAGCATCAGCAGTCGCTCCAGACTGCCCTGCATCACCGCCAGCGGGTGGGCTCGGAATTCTGAGCCTTTTCCTCGCACCCCCAGTTGCGGGAGAATGTGAAGGAGGAGATGTTGACAGGTCGCGTTCCGCTTGACTTGACAATTTTGTCACCAGCAGGTCTTTCAACCCCAGCAGACCTGTGTCTGCCGGAAAGAGAGATCCAAGGTAGGCTTTAAATCTAGGATCGAGCACGGTGGCCAAAATGTAGTGCTCTGATTTCAACAGATTGACCACCCGTGAATCCTTGTTAAGCGAATTAAGGGCTGCATCCACAAGTCCCACATGCCTAGCGGAATCGCTCCGTGTTAGCTCCTTCTTCAATGCCTCCAGCTTCTTCTGCAAAAGCCTGATGAGGGGAATGACCTGACTCAGGCTGGCAGTGTCTGAACTGACTTCACGTGTGGCAAGTTCAAAGGGCATCAGAACCTTGCACAACGTTGAAATCATTCTCCACTGCACTTGAGACAGGTGCATTCCATCTCCTATATCGTGCTCAATTGTATAGGCTTGAATGGCCTTTTGCTGCTCCTCCAACCTCTGAAGCATATAGAGGGTTGAATTCCACCTCGTTACCACTTCTTGCTTCAGATGATGGCAGGGCAGGTTCAGTAGTTTTTGGTGGTGCTCCAGTCTTCTGTACGTGGTGCCTGTACGCCGAAAGTGTCCCGCAATTTTTCTGGCCACCGACAGCATCTCTTGCACGCCCCTGTCGTTTTTTAAAAAATTCTGCACCACCAAATTCAAGGTATGTGCAAAACATGGGACGTGCTGGAATTTGCCCATATTTAATGCACACACAATATTGCTGGCGTTGTCCGATGCCACAAATCCACAGGAGAGTCCAATTGGGGTAAGCCATTCCGCGATGATCTTCCTCAGTTGCCGTAAGAGGTTTTCAGCTGTGTGCGTATTCTGGAAAGCGGTGATACAAAGCGTAGCCTGCCTAGGAAAGAGTTGGCGTTTGCGAGATGCTGCTACTGGTGCCGCCGCTGCTGTTCTTGCGGCGGGAGTCCATACATCTACCCAGTGGGCTGTCACAGTCATATAGTCCTGACCCTGCCCTGCTCCACTTGTCCACATGTCCGTGGTTAAGTGGACATTGGGTACAGCTGCATTTTTTAGGACACTGGTGACTCTTTTTCTGAGGTCTGTGTACATTTTCGGTATCGCCTGCCTAGAGAAATGGAACCTAGATGGTATTTGGTACCGGGGACACAGTACCTCCAACAAGTCTCTAGTTGGCTCTGCAGTAATGATGGATACCGGAACCACGTTTCTCACCACCCAGGATGCCAAGGCCTCAGTTATCCGCTTTGCAGTAGGATGACTGCTGTGATATTTCATCTTCCTCGCAAAGGACTGTTGAACAGTCAATTGCTTACTGGAAGTAGTACAAGTGGGCTTACGACTTCCCCTCTGGGATGACCATCGACTCCCAGCGGCAACAACAGCAGCGCCAGCAGCAGTAGGCGTTACACGCAAGGATGCATCGGAGGAATCCCAGGCAGGAGAGGACTCGTCAGACTTGCCAGTGACATGGCCTGCAGGACTATTGGCATTCCTGGGGAAGGAGGAAATTGACACTGAGGGAGTTGGTGGGGTGGTTTGCGTGAGCTTGGTTACAAGAGGAAGGGATTTACTGGTCAGTGGACTGCTTCCGCTGTCACCCAAAGTTTTTGAACTTGTCACTGACTTATTATGAATGCGCTGCAGGTGACGTATAAGGGAGGATGTTCCGAGGTGGTTAACGTCCTTACCCCTACTTATTACAGCTTGACAAAGGGAACACACGGCTTGACACCTGTTGTCCGCATTTCTGGTGAAATACCTCCACACCGAAGAGCTGATTTTTTTGGTATTTTCACCTGGCATGTCAACGGCCATATTCCTCCCACGGACAACAGGTGTCTCCCCGGGTGCCTGACTTAAACAAACCACCTCACCATCAGAATCCTCCTGGTCAATTTCCTCCCCAGCGCCAGCAACACCCATATCCTCCTCATCCTGGTGTACTTCAACACTGACATCTTCAATCTGACTATCAGGAACTGGACTGCGGGTGCTCCTTCCAGCACTTGCAGGGGGCATGCAAATAGTGGAAGGCGCATGCTCTTCACGTCCAGTGTTGGGAAGGTCAGGCATCGCAAACGACACAATTGGACTCTCCTTGTGGATTTGGGATTTCAAAGAACGCACAGTTCTTTGCGGTGCTTTTGCCAGCTTGAGTCTTTTCAGTTTTCTAGCGAGAGGCTGAGTGCTTCCATCCTCATGTGAAGCTGAACCACTAGCCATGAACATAGGCCAGGGCCTCAGCCGTTCCTTGCCACTCCGTGTGGTAAATGGCATATTGGCAAGTTTACGCTTCTCCTCCGACAATTTTATTTTAGGTTTTGGAGTCCTTTTTTTTCTGATATTTGGTGTTTTGGATTTGACATGCTCTGTACTATGACATTGGGCATCGGCCTTGGCAGACGACGTTGCTGGCATTTCATCGTCTCGGCCATGACTAGTGGCAGCAGCTTCAGCACGAGGTGGAAGTGGATCTTGATCTTTCCCTAATTTTGGAACCTCAACTTTTTTGTTCTCCATATTTTATAGGCAGAACTAAAAGGCACCTCAGGTAAACAATGGAGATGGATGGATTGGATACTAGTATACAATTATGGACGGACTGCCACGGTTAGGTGGTATAAAAAAACCACGGTTAGGTGGTATATATTATAATAATAATACAATTATGGATGGACGGACTGCCTGCCGACTGCCGACACAGAGGTAGCCACAGCCGTGAACTACCGCACTGTACACTGGTTGATAAAGAGATAGTAGTATACTCGTAACAACTAGTATGACACTATGACGACGGTATAAAGAATGAAAAAAAAACCACGGTTAGGTGGTATATATTATAATAATACAATTATGGATGGACGGACTGCCTGCCGACTGCCGACACAGAGGTAGCCACAGCCGTGAACTACCGCACTGTACACTGGTTGATAAAGAGATAGTAGTATACTCGTAACAACTAGTATGACACTATGACGACGGTATAAAGAATGCAAAAAAAACCACAGTTAGGTGGTATATATTATAATAATAATACAATTATGGATGGACGGACTGCCTGCCGACTGCCGACACAGAGGTAGCCACAGCCGTGAACTACCGCACTGTACACTGGTTGATAAAGAGATAGTAGTATACTCGTAACAACTAGTATGACACTATGACGGTATAAAGAATGAAAAAAAAACCACGGTTAGGTGGTATATATTATAATAATAATACAATTATGGATGGACGGACTGCCTGCCGACTGCCGACACAGAGGTAGCCACAGCCGTGAACTACCGCACTGTACACTGGTTGATAAAGAGATAGTAGTATACTCGTAACAATTAGGATGACACTATGACGGTATAAAGAATGAAAAAAAAACCACGGTTAGGTGGTAGGTATATAATAATAAATAATACAATTCTGGTCGGACGGACTGCCTGCCGTGTGCCGACACAGAGGTAGCCACAGCCGTGAACTACCGCACTGTACACTGGTTGATAAAGAGATAGTAGTATACTCGTAACAATTAGGATGACACTATGACGGTATAAAGAATGAAAAAAAAACCACGGTTAGGTGGTAGGTATATAATAATAAATAATACAATTCTGGTCGGACGGACTGCCTGCCGTGTGCCGACACAGAGGTAGCCACAGCCGTGAACTACCGCACTGTACACTGGTTGATAAAGAGATAGTAGTATACTCGTAACAATTAGGATGACACTATGACGGTATAAAGAATGAAAAAAAAACCACGGTTAGGTGGTAGGTATATAATAATAAATAATACAATTCTGGTCGGACGGACTGCCTGCCGTGTGCCGACACAGAGGTAGCCACAGCCGTGAACTACCGCACTGTACACTGGTTGATAAAGAGATAGTAGTATACTCGTAACAATTAGGATGACACTATGACGGTATAAAGAATGAAAAAAAAACCACGGTTAGGTGGTAGGTATATAATAATAAATAATACAATTCTGGTCGGACGGACTGCCTGCCGTGTGCCGACACAGAGGTAGCCACAGCCGTGAACTACCGCACTGTACACTGGTTGATAAAGAGATAGTAGTATACTCGTAACAATTAGGATGACACTATGACGGTATAAAGAATGAAAAAAAAACCACGGTTAGGTGGTAGGTATATAATAATAAATAATACAATTCTGGTCGGACGGACTGCCTGCCGTGTGCCGACACAGAGGTAGCCACAGCCGTGAACTACCGCACTGTACACTGGTTGATAAAGAGATAGTAGTATACTCGTAACAATTAGGATGACACTATGACGGTATAAAGAATGAAAAAAAAACCACGGTTAGGTGGTAGGTATATAATAATAAATAATACAATTCTGGTCGGACGGACTGCCTGCCGTGTGCCGACACAGAGGTAGCCACAGCCGTGAACTACCGCACTGTACTGTGTCTGCTGCTAATATAGACTGGTTGATATTTAAAGAGATATTAGTAGTATACAACAATACTATACTGGTGGTCAGGCACTGGTCACCACTCCTGCAGCAAAAGTGTGCACTGTTAATTAATATAATTGTACTCCTGGCTCCTGCTAACAACCTGCAGTGCTCCCCAGTCTCCCCCACAATTAATTATAAGCTTTTAATTTATACATTGATGACTGTGCAGCACACTGGGCTGAGCTGAGTGCACACAGACTGAGTCACACTGTGTGACTGACTGTGCTGTGTATCGTTTTTTTTTTCAGGCAGAGAACGGATATAGCAGAGAGAAGTGAACGGATATATTATATTAAATAAAAGTTAACTAGCAACTGCACTGGTCACTGACTGTGGTAAACTAACTCTGTCTGCGACTCTGCACAATCTCTCTCTATCTAATCTATCTATCTCTATTCTAATGGAGAGGACGCCAGACACGTCCTCTCCCTATCAATCTCAATGCACGAGTGAAAATGGCGGCGACGCGCGGCTCCTTATATAGAATCCGAGTCTCGCGATAGAATCCGAGCCTCGCGAGAATCCGACAGCGTCATGATGACGTTCGGGCGCGCTCGGGTTAACCGAGCAAGGCGGGAAGATCCGAGTCGCTCGGACCCGTGGAAAAAAAAGTGAAGTTCGTGCGGGTTCGGATTCAAAGAAACCGAACCCGCTCATCTCTAGTTATTAGTGCAATCACCCCACCCCCCCGCATCACTTCTTTTTTCTCACTACTGCTGGCCATTGTATATATATATTATTTATAGCAGTGCAGAGACACACTGGGCACTGGGGGGTCTATTCATGAAGCAGTGAAAAGAGTGGAGAAGCCAGCCAGTGGAGAAGTTGCCCATGGCAACCAATCAGCATTGAAGTAACATTTATAATTTGCATACTATACAATTGTACGGAGCAGCTGATTGGTTGGGAAACTTCTCCACATGCTCACTTCTCCACTCTTTTCACTGCTTCATGAATAGACCCCTGAGAGAGAGAGAGAGAGAGAGAGGAGACTGCGACTGATCAGTGTCAGCGGCCTCCGTGGATTGGGGAGGGAGGCCGCAGTCTTCTCTTTCTGGGCGTTTGAAAAATGACATCTAGGAGGTGATTGGATGGTACGTTATCACAGTAAATTTATCACTTTTCAAGGCTTAGTACATCCCGCCCTCTCACTGTCCAATGTGCTGCTTTACAGTGGTCAGCGGTGGTAGGCAGAGGAGCAGCTTACCTGGGCCCCTCCAACACGGGTAAGTAGTACTTGCCACCCCCCCTTCCCCACACACACACACACACACACACACACACACACACACACACACACACACACACACACACACACACACACACACATCCTCTAGGTGACCCTGATAACGATTGTGGTCACTATGGGGCTCTGAAGTGGTGGGGATGCCTGAAATGAGGATGGTAGGGGTCAACGATGGCCACCCTCCCTGGCCTCCCATGCTCAGAAGATGCACGGTCTGGCACAGCTGGGGGTTTGGGAGGATAAATTGCCATCACTGGCCTCCCCACGTATTGCATTAGAGCCCTGTGATGCCTGTATCACCCTCTCAGCCAATCCTGAGCCGCCCATCCAGGCTGGATGTGAAGGAAACCTGTGGGCACTATTGAAGTAGCAGTACTCACTCTTCTTTCTGCCTTCCACATCTCTCCTCATTCCTGGCTCCTGTATTCAGAGCCGGCCCTAACTAATATGATGCCCTAGGCAAGATTTTGGCTGGTGCCCCCTAGCACCGCTGCTAGTTCTGCAGGAGATGCCTGGCATGAGTCAACTGGCAGCTCTGCTACCGTCGGGTGCCTTTTGTTTATGAAAATGCATTTTATTTGCAATACTTTGTGGCTAGGATGCACAAGCAGCTTCTGCTGATTAAAATGATATGCAGCATGCCTGTATTCTGTGTGCGACTGCGGCTGTATCTGCATATGAAATGCTACATTACAGTGATTTCCAGGAATACACTGCCATGTAGCATTTCGTATGCAGATATAGCCGCAGTCACACACAGAATATAGGCATGCCGCATATCATTTTAATCAGCAGAAGCTGATGGTGCCCCTAAGCATACCAAATGCCCTAGGCATTTGCCTAGTTTGCCTATGCCTAAGGCCGGCTCTGCCTGTATTATCACTATGGTTTGCTGTGTGGAACTAATGATAAGAAAGTACAATTAGTCCCTCCATACATAGCTTAGAGGGTTGTCTCGCTGTGGGCTGCTGATATTTATTATTTATTACCAGTTATTTATATAGCACACACATATTCCGCAGCGCGGAATATTTGCCCATTCATATCAGTCCCTGCCCCAGTGGAGCTTACAATCTATATTCCCTACCACATGTACTGTACACGCACATACATTCACACTAGGTTTAATTTTTGTTGGGAGCCAATTAACCTACCAGTATATTTTTTTGGATTGTGGGAGGAAACCGGAGTACCCGGAGGAAACCCACGCAAGTACGGGGAGAATATACAAACTCTGTACAGTTAGGGCTATGGCGGGAACCGAACCCATGACCTCAGTGCTGTGAGGTAGAAGTGCTAACCATTACACCATCCGTATCTGATTTCTCATGTTCATTTATAGTTTAAGAAGAACCACTTTATAGGCAAATAATCAAAACTGACACACAAGCACATGCATAAACTTTATTGTGGCCAACATAATTCATCTGTGCCAAAGAACACCTATATACGTACATACACCAATATTCCACCTGTAGTAACCATGTGGAAGTTAGAAGTTGGAGAAAGAAGTTGGGGGCACTAATTCTTGAGCTGAAGTGTCTTCAAAGTTCCATCGAAGGCTGACAGTATAAGCAAGAGGAGCATTAAACCATGAGGGGTTTGAGCGTTGCCCCTTTAATAATCTGCTGGTGGTTTCCCCTTTAAGGCAGTCATCTTAATTTGTAACAGCCAATAGTAATAAAGTGGGGAGGAGTTTTGTAGTTAATAGCGGGAGAATAATGGAAATGTGTTTTTTTCCTCCCTCTAATCAATCACTATGGTAACAGTAAACAAAAAAACTTGTCAGCACTCGCTTGTACAGAATATAAAATGTAAATGTATGTTACATGAAAACATAGCGACCAATGGGCAGACGAGATGGGCCAAGATGCTCTTATCTGCCGTCAAATTCTATATTTCTGAATGAACCAATCAGCAGTTACCTTTGATCTGTCTATTACATGGAAAATAATAAATGCAATTGTCTGATTCGTTGCTATGGTTTACTGCCCATTTGCACATAAATAAAATGTTACCAGAAACTGAGCCTTAGGGCTAGATTGACTTACCCGCGGTTTGTCAAAGCTGTCGACGATCGGCTACTTTAACCAATGGATTTAAACTGACAACAGAAATAAACGCTAAATGAGCCTGGTTGTCAAGTATAACAGATGACACACGGTACACAATCATTAATCATATAACAGTCCTGAAATGCAAACAGAATTAAAACCAGAAGACGAACACTAACTTATTATCAAGTGATCTGGGCCGCGGATTAAAGGATTAGCTGCATTTAGTCTGACAACTTCCAACATGAATTCACCAATTTTTAAACACTCTGATACCCCCTTCCCCCCCACTTATGAGGTCACCACAAGTGAATGATATAATGAAATATATTTCTTTGGCACATCCTAATCGCGCAATTCTATGTTCAATACACTGGTCATAAGCTCCCATACATGAGCACATGGAATACACAATATTAGGCAATGTAGGAAGGAGCTTGATTACCGTAATTTCCCTAGGGGCTAGTATTTGAGTTTGACATACGTCATGGGCCTAATCCTGCGGATGATAAATACCTATAGAAATCTATGCAAGTAAGAACCATGAACAGTATTTCTTTGATGCATATGTTAGCGTATGAAGCCATAAGGGACTGGAATTCCTCTCAGGCAGTATATTTCTGACGCCCCCAGTTGTTGCCTACTTATAGATATAAGTGATATATATATATATATATATATATATTTATAGGGTATGGTAAGGAAGGTCGACCACACTTATGTCAACAGTGTCTAGGTCGACCACTATTGGTAGACAGGGTTTCTTGGTCCTTTAGATCCTTGATAAAGCTGTCAAACGCCAGCGAAACGCGTAAGCGGACCAGCCTCTGACCCAGACATCACAAGGCCACCTTAAAGGACACTCCTGCAGGCGTTCCATCCTTGGACATTTCCAGCTTATGGACGTGAAAAATTAATAAAGGGAGAACCACCAATCATCTGCGTAGGATCGGAAACAGCAATTGGACCCTCGTTAGGTGGGATTCCCGGCCAATCCACTAAGCATCTGGTAATTATACCAACAAGATTGGTCGTATCTGCATAAGGACCCGGTTGATAATGTGACCGGTCACAAGGACACTAATTAGATCTGGTGTGCCTACATATATACCCATTGAAGGTCAGAGACTGGTTATAGAGGCTCTATACTTATGGTGTTATTGGAGAACTATTTTTATGTGTTTATAATATACCATTAAATTGATGTGAATTATTTTATGAAATCACCTGTTTAGATTCATTTTGAGCGCCGTTATTTTTACATTGTTACCTTCAGGGTTTCTTGGTCGACATGTTCTAGGTCCACAGGTCAAAAGGTCGACATGAGTTTTTATTTTATTTTATTTTTGTGTCGTTTTCTCCGTACAGTGATCGGGAACCCCAATTAGTGCACCGCGTCCCCTCGCATGGCTCACGACTTCGGGCAAGGTGCCTCACTCCGCTACCGCTGCGCTGGTTACTATTCCCAATCGTAGTAGAAGAATGAAAATGTTCAAAAGAAGAAAAGAATTGTGAAAAAGTCATATCGACCTTTTGACCTGTCAACCTAGAACCTGTCGACCTAGAGACCCTGTCGACCTAGAAACCCTGTCGACCAATAGTGGTCGACCTAGACATTGTCATAGAAACCTAGAATTTGATGGCAGTTAAGAACCACTTGGACCATCTAGTCTGCCCCTTTATTTTATCCTTTAGGCAATCTCAACCCTTTTTGAACCTTAATTCTTTGTAAGGATATTTTCATATGCCTATCCCATGCATGTTTAAATTGCTCTACTGTCTTAGCATCTACCCCCTCTGATGGGAGGCTATTCCACTTATCCACTACCCTTTCTGTTTTTGTCGACCTAAGTGTGGTCAACCTAGAGACCGGATACCATATTTATATCCTGACATGCTGATTTACTCTGTGCCCCTGGGAGGCAGCAGTACGTCTCTGAACTACTAACACCCATCTCATCTGCACTGAACAGACATTGCTGGGAACAGAGATTGTCACCAACGGGGATACCAGATATTTAAAATGGATTTTTGTAATTAACCCTTGACTTGCATGCATGCCATAATCACATTCGCTGTCTCCCAGGTGGAGGTAACAAGTGCAATTCTAGGTGACAGAAATAGTCCGGGCCGAATGGGGCCTCTCAGCAACCTCAGAATGTCCATCGTCCAGAGCCATAAGCAATGCGTATGAAGGCGTCGTCGCTGGCAGTGACTAGCCCCCAAAACGTCCCGCCTGCATTTCAGTCACCACTACCTTTTAGCGCCACCAAACAGTTACTAGCTGTCAATCAAACTTTGTATAAATCTACACTGCGACCGACACTGCAGGACAGTCACATGCTGCAGAACATTGGGCATTTGTGAAAAATTCAAATTTGCATCCACCTCTGAATGAGGCCCAGTGTCAGCGTCTACACTGCCTGCCGGTGTGAGGGAGTCACACAGAGATTGCACACAGGCCCTCTCCTCTCATAAGATGCCCCTGGTAACAGGGGCCTTCCGGATGCTGTGTTTTATACTGTAACATGATTACACTTCATGCAATAAGTCCGACACTTGAACCAGTGGGATGCGGTTAAAATGCCGATGACGGAATCCCGACAGGGTCAGGAGACTGATGTCTGAATCCCCACAGCCGGCAACTCGAATGTAAGTATAGCAGGCAGGTTGGGGCCGGAGGGGGGGGGGGGGGGAGGTAGGTTTAGGCACCACTGGGGAGAGGTTACGGTAAGGCATTAAGGGGAAAGGTTAGGGTTAGGGGGAACATACTTATCTCCCCACTGTCGGGAGAGGTTACATGTCGAGATGCCAGCATCGGTATTGCGACCGCCGGCATCCCAAACACTGGGAAATCATACTGAACCCCAGGGCCGGATTAAGGGAGGGGCGATAGGGGCGGCTGTCCCAGGGCCCCCACACGTTGCATTGTTGAATCAGAGGAGTCTTCCTCCAGCGGCTCAGCTGTTCATTAACAGCGGCCTTCAAGGAGCTCCTTCGTGCACAGGCACAGGGATTGTGAGGAGAAATCTGGCGCGCTGTCCCTGCTGCTCCGCACCAAATATCCAGAGGTGGACAGGTGTGTGTGTATGTGAGTGTTCTTGGCGCGCTGTCCATGTGTGTGTTCACGTACGTCGGGAGGGGGGCTTTGTCGGCAATAGTGGAAACCCCCACAACCTCCCGGGCCCCTACCTGTCTTAATCCGGCCCTACTGAACCCAAACCAGAGCCTTATTAAGACCACATGGTGTCCTAGGCAAGTTACTGATTTGGATCCCCTTTAGCCCACCCATTTAAATAATAATAATAATTAAAAAAAACACATCCTAAAACAAGTTAGAGGAGTCAGTAGCCCTCATGCACTATGTTTCGTCAGTAATAGGGCTTTTTTGCTCTTTCATAAATATATATACCCCAGCAGCAAGCCATTATGATGCTATTCGGACACTGTTATGCACCTCCCTACAAGACTTTGTCATTGTCTTCCCCTAACCCAGTGACCTTTTTTGAACTGTTTAAGCCATGTACTGTAGATGTTCTTATAATAAACGTCCCTTATCATTCCTATTGTGGCAAACAATATGACATCCGGATGCTGAGCTGGATTAGCTTCTCAAATGTGGCTGAGCAACTTCCAAATTCCTTTAGGCACCGCTTTGCAAACACATCTCTAATAATCACAAGGTTTAATGGATTCTGTCACTTCCTACTTAAGACAAACACTTCTGCTTGGAAGATGATGGGTTCACATGCTTATCCTGTAATTGCCGCAATGCAACGAAGAACGTTAATCAGAACTCGGGACATCTGATCACTTATATGTAATACTCATAGAGCACCGACAATCCCTCACAGTTTCTGACAAATCTCTACATTTTCTGTGTATATAAAAGGGAAGCTACATTATATTATTGCTGAAATTACTTAAACGCATATGTGTAAAAACATAGAAGTTCCCTCCTCAACACCAAGAGGAAAAAAAAGTCAACCTTGTCTATTTTTTTCTGCTCGTGTCTCGCTCATATTCTTCCTTCCTCTTAGGCTACAGAACAGAGCAGAAAAAAAAGGAAATATGACACGGAATTTATTATCATAGGTTTGCAGATACCTAACCTCTATTCATAAATAATACAGTATATGTGCAGATTTTCTCTGTCCTGGTTTCCCTTGCTAGAGATTTCCAATCTTTTACAAATCTAATTGAAGACAATATTTTACATCAATATATACCGTAGGCTGTATACTACTGAGGTTAATAATATTCCAAAAATATGTGAAATGCTTATGCGTATGTAATATGGAGACCAAGGTTGTAAAGGTAATCTTGGGCCCTCAATGTAGGAGGAAGAAGATAGAGTTGATGATGAAACCCAGATGGTGGCCTTTGGGGGCATAGAAGAGGGAGAAGTGTCACCGGAGAGGGAAAGGTATTAGGAGAGAGGGGTGGTCTTTAGGTTGCTGGCGGCCGAGCTCCTGACGACCACCATACCGGCGCCGGAATACCGACTGCCGGCATACCGACATCTTTTCTCCCTCTTGGGGGTCCACGACCCCACTGGAGGGAGAATAGATAGAGTGGCGAGCCCGCTAGGGGCTCATTTGTGCTCGCCCAGCTGTCGGTATGCCGGCGGTCGGGAATCCGGCACCGGTATGCTGGCCGCCGGTAGCCCGACCACCGGCATCATATATACTACACCCGGAGAGAGGACTTGAGAAAGACAAGTACTTCAGTTTAGGAAATGTTAAGTTTAAGGAAACTTCGGTTCATCCAAGAGAAGGGGCCTGGCAGTCAACAGGTGATACTGAAGAGGAAACAGTTGCACATAGTCAAAAAGAGTGGAGAATTTGAAGAAGGGGGTGATAAATTTTGTTAAATGCCCCCGTGGGGTCAAGAAGGATAAAGAATAGAGGAATGGACCATACATTTGGCAGTAAGGGGGTCATCGGAATCCTTGATGAAAACACTGTGGAACGGAGAGATTAAAAGCCAGATTGAGACGGTTCTATTATGGAGTAGAAGCGGAAGGTGGAGAGGTGGTTGTAGACAATCCATTCAAGGAACTTGGAGGTGTAGGGGAGGTTACAGATGGGGATTTAATCAGAGAGAGGGTGGAGCGTCAAGAGGGTGTTTCATAAGAATAGAAGAGACTGGGACAGGGCGTGAAGGGAGCAGAATATTTGTTAGATTGGATTATATTTTGAAGGTAAAGTGATTAGCAGAGTTAAGTGAAAGGAGAGAAGTGAAAGCGGCAAAGATGCGGCAGGGGTTGGATGATTGGGAGCAAATTAGATACTTGTAGGAGGACACACAGCTGCAGGGAGAGAGAAAACACTGAAATGGCAGAAGACAGCAAAAGAGCATTTTGGGAAAAAGGGGTCAGTTTGCAACATTAAGGATGAGGCAGAAACCATCATTAATAGTGAAGTCCAATAGTGACAGTAGGAGAAACAGAAGCAAGGGAATGTGACCTTGTCAGTATTTTGACCTTGTCGGGATTTTGACCGTCAGTCAATTGTTGTCGGGATTTTGACCGTCAGGATTTTGATTGTCGGCATTTTATACTAAACCCCCTCTCAGCGTGAAGCAGAGCAATCTACATTCACAGACAGAAGCTGACTGCAGGGAACATTATCCCTCTCAATAGCTCCCACTATAACGCGGCTGTGTCCTGTAACCACAAGGTTGCCGTATGCCCTCCGCTGGAAATGAAGTTTTATGCTTTATTTTATATATTTTACAGCTTGATCTCAGTTCACCAGAACCCGATGAGATCACTAAGGTATTCTGCGTTTCCAAGTATCACAGGTGACCGATTCCTAGTGAATAGAAGTATGTATTCTCATGAATATTGATTTCACTCACAAAACCATTGTCTCCACCAGTATACGGTAACATACATGAAACTCTAAAATAAAAGTCCTAAATTGGAAGATCTCTACGTTTTCAGACAAAACAAAAAGGAAGATTATTTGTTTTCATTTTCTGATGAATTTCCAGCTAGAAAAAGGATTTGTTTAACATCGCCCTTAGCATGATTAATGGGGTGGCCTCAGCCTGATTAAAGACGAAAAAAAGTCTAAATAAACACGGTCGCCCCTCCCGAACACCCCATTCACGGTATAGTTAGATCAATCCATATTTTTTCTTTTCAATTTGTCACGCAGTCGGGTCCATTTGATATTTTTATCTACGGTATTCACTGCAGTTACATTAGACATACTGTTTATAGAATTCTGTGACGCCATATAGTGAGGACATACTGTACTGTAGGGCCCGATTCATGTTTGGACGGAGTGCCGTCCAATGTCAGAAAGTACAGATGTTCGGTACTTTGCGCATGAGCAGGACCCATTCTGCGCGTGTGCAAACAGGTCCTTCAACTCAGGACGCAGGGATGGCACCAGAGTGTCAGGGATTGACAGTCTGATGCCATCTGTGGGCTGGGAGGGGGGCGGCCACGGGCTCTGTGAAAAAGGAGATACGTTGGCGCCTTTCCTGGCCTCCGCGGAAGAGGGCTTGCACGGAACCGTGGGTGCCCCTAGCCGCCCATTAGTGCCTGGGAAGATTCGATACTGCGTCCTTGGATTTAGTTCAGATCAGTCATGCAGGAGGTGTGACGCCCCCTGCTGCATTATCATATTAGTGCTATCGCTGTTGCACCTCCAGCCACATCTGAATCAGGCACATATAGTATAGTACATAGGACATACAGGTCCAACAAGTAAAACACAAAACAAGCAATGACAACATACAGAAAATTCAACAAGCATGGATGTACTAGTATCCAAATTCATACATAACATGTAAGATGTAATAGGCAAAGTGTAGTGCAGAACTCTCGTGAATTATAGCCTATGGGGCTCATGCAGAGTTGAACGTATACCTTCAGAGCGCTGTGGCATAGCGAGAGTGCTGCAGCCCAGGGAACAATATCTGCAGCCTGCCCAAGCCAAGCTGCTCTTACCTAACCACTCAAACCTGTAAGACTTACAGTGTAAGTGCTGGGTGCCTGCCACGATGACAAGCCTGCCTGTTCCTGCTGGCTCCCCTCCTCCCTGCTGGCTTCATTCTTTGGGTGACATCGGCGATGCACTACTGACACAGGGGGATGACACGTGCATTGCATCTCAGCCCCTGAGCAGAAGAGGAGCAGAATGCACATGCGACGGAACCAAGCCACGCAAGTACTGACGATACAGCGTTTTACGCATTTCAGACTCATCTGCAAATATGTCTGAGTAGGCAAAGATCAGTGGGTGTGCATGTTTCCTAGTGCATCTCAGTGTAGGCTGGTGTAAGTGATCCCTGATGATGATAATGGCTGGTGGATTTTTGCTTTCTATAAGCAATGCCTTGTATCTCCCATTTACTCCCATGAGTGAGGGTAAAATGTGGCTCCCCTACAGTTACCACCATAGTCACATTCTGAGGGTGGCATAAGAATGTCAACATTGGTCATATTGACATCCACCAGGGAGATACTGATGAAAAGTTGACATGTCAGAATGTTGACATATCATCCCTGGTGACCCGGCGGTCACTTACCTGCTCTTGACGGCTGCCATGGCTTCCAGATCCCGGCAGTCGTGTGACCGTTACTTCTAGGGAGGACCTCTGATTCTCCATCTTTCTTACCCCATCTCTAATCCCTACCCCTCCCTCTAGTGCCTACCCCTAACCTCCTCCTCTGCAGCCTAACCTTACTTTACCCCTAGTGTTTAACTCTAACCTTCACATATCAGTGTTCCGAGAATGTTGAAATGATGCCTGTTGACATGTAATGACTACATCCCCACATTCTAAACCATGTGGTGCAAAATCAGACACAATCATGCAATAACAGGTGTAATGCAAGATAAAATACCGGGAATCATAGGGGCTAATTCAGACCTGATCGATGCTGTGTGTGTTCGCATAGCAGCGATCAGGCCTGAACTGCGCATGCGCCGCAGTGCGCCAGCTCATGGCAGACAGCCGACAGCTGTCATAGCCTAGCGATCACCTCTGCCTGATTGACAGGCAGTGGCTGGGTGGGAGGGGGCAGGCCGGGGGGCGTGGTCCAGGCAACACAGGCGTGCCTGCACCACTGAAGCGGGGGGCGGGCCGCATGCAACCACTGCGACCTGGGCTGCGACGGGTAGTTCCACGCCATCACCGCTGTGCGATGCTTTTGTACTTGTGCAAGGCGGGGGGTGTTGTGTTGGGCGTCCCTCCGCATGTCAGGGAAGCTGATCGTAGAAGTACTAAATTCAGCACCTCTACGATCAGGTCTGAATTACCCCCATAGTTCCGTGTTCATAAATGCCCTTTAGAGATGTTCTTGCAAGTGATAATGTATGGGTAACTCAGGAGGAATCATAATCGGAGCACACTTGGCCAAACTTTCCTGCACATTCAGCTTATACTTGGGTGGGATCCCAGTGTTAGCATCAGTGTCACGTTTTTGGTCGGCTGCAGACACAGCAACAGTAACTGCCGTGCGTGGGAGTACTTTGGTATGTTAATTTCCCAACACACCTACTTTTGTGGGAAAACATAGTTTGGTTGTTTAACTAGCTAGAAAGTAGAAACATACCTGGCTTATTGTACCTCCGTGAACAGGATATTAAGGAGAAAGTACCCTCACTAATTAAATGACCTATTTCTCTAACAAAATCAATTATGAGATAAACATACCAGGATAACCAGCTTCATCCTTCTATAATAACAGCGACATAAAAACGGCTTTTGCTTCCTGTCATCAACTTTCTCTGCAGCGTTTCTCAACCGAGAATGTTTTTAAAGCAGACATATAATAAGAAGGAGCTAAAAGATGTTTTTGTGCACAAATGCCGCCTGACACTATGTAAGTGGGTATACTGCTACTGTAGGTAACTACAACCACCAACATATTCTGCTGCATTATACTTCTATAGGCCAGGCTGATACTGCTAGGTAACTACAACCACCAACATATTCTGCTGCATTATACTTCTATAGGCCAGGCTGATACTGCTAGGTAACTACAACCACCAACATATTCTGCTGCATTATACTGCTATAGGCCAGGCTGATACTGCTAGGTAACTACAACCACCAACATATTCTGCTGCATTATACTGCTATAGGCCAGGCTGATAATGCTAGGTAACTACAACCACCAACATATTCTGCTGCATTATACTGCTATAGGCCAGGCTGATACTGCTAGGTAACTACAACCACCAACATATTCTGCTGCATTATACTTCTATAGGCCAGGCTGATACTGCTAGGTAACTACAACCACCAACATATTCTGCTGCATTATACTGCTATAGGCCAGGCTGATAATGCTAGGTAACTACAACCACCAACATATTCTGCTGCATTATACTGCTATAGGCCAGGCTGATACTGCTAGGTAACTACAACCACCAACATATTCTGCTGCATTATACTTCAATAGGCCAGGCTGATACTGCTAGGTAACTACAACCACCAACATATTCTGCTGCATTATACTGCTACAGGCCTGGCTGATAATGCTAGGTAACTACAACCACCAACATATTCTGCTGCATTATACTGCTATAGACCAGGCTGATATTGCTAGGTAACTACAACCACCAACATATTCTGCTGCATTATACTTCTATTGACCAGGCTGATACTGCTAGGTAACTACAACCACCAACATATTCTGCTGCATTATACTTCTATAGGCCAGGCTGATACTGCTTGGTAACTACAACCACCAACATATTCTGCTGCATTATACTGCTATAGGCCAGGCTGATATTGCTAGGTAACTACAACCACCAACATATTCTGCTGCATTATACTTCTATTGACCAGGCTGATACTGCTAGGTAACTACAACCACCAACATATTCTGCTGCATTATACTTCTATAGGCCAGGCTGATACTGCTAGGTAACTACAACCACCAACATATTCTGCTGCATTATCAGTAGCGGCTCTTGCCAAGGGCAAGCAGGACATTTGCCCGGGGCGCCGCCGCCGTGGCAAGAGCCGCTACTAACTAGGATAGCGGTGGCGGTGGTTATGAAAAGGTCCTCTCTGCGAAGGGAATCTAGATGCGTAGGCAGGTAGCATCTAGTTTCCCTTCGCGGAGAGGACCTTTCTGTGCGGCGCTATGGGAGAGATGTCATGACGTCTCTGCCATAGATCAGAGGAGCGGCGCCGCCGCGGAGACGGAGTGCAGTGGTCAGGAAGCAGGAACGGGGCTGGTAAGTATTTTTTATTTCTCTATCGTCCTAGTGGATGCTGGGGTTCCTGAAAGGACCATGGGGAATAGCGGCTCCGCAGGAGACAGGGCACAAAAAGTAAAGCTTTAGGATCAGGTGGTGTGCACTGGCTCCTCCCCCTATGACCCTCCTCCAAGCCTCAGTTAGATTTTTGTGCCCGGCCGAGAAGGGTGCAATCTAGGTGGCTCTCCTAAAGAGCTGCTTAGAAAAGTTTAGCTTAGGTTTTTTATTTTACAGTGAGTCCTGCTGGCAACAGGATCACTGCAACGAGGGACTTAGGGGAGAAGAAGTGAACTCACCTGCGTGCAGGATGGATTGGCTTCTTTGGCTACTGGACATTAGCTCCAGAGGGACGATCACAGGTACAGCCTGGATGGTCACCGGAGCCTCGCCGCCGGCCCCCTTGCAGATGCTGAAAAGAGAAGAAGGTCCAGAATCGGCGGCAGAAGACTCCTCAGTCTTCTTAAGGTAGCGCACAGCACTGCAGCTGTGCGCCATTGCTCTCAGCACACTTCACACGGCAGTCACTGAGGGTGCAGGGCGCTGGGAGGGGGGCGCCCTGGGAGGCAATGTAAACCTATTTTTTGGCAAAAAATACCTCACATATAGCCTCCGGGGGCTATATGGAGATATTTAACCCCTGCCAGAATCCGTTGAAGAGCGGGAGACGAGCCCGCCGAAAAAGGGGCGGGGCCTATCTCCTCAGCACACAGCGCCATTTTCCCTCACAGAAAGGCTGGAGGGAAGGCTCCCAGGCTCTCCCCTGCACTGCACTACAGAAACAGGGTTAAAACAGAGAGGGGGGGCACTAATTTGGCGTTAGAAATATATAAAAAGATGCTATAAGGGAAAACACTTATATAAGGTTGTCCCTATATAATTATAGCGTTTTTTGGTGTGTGCTGGCAAACTCTCCCTCTGTCTCTCCAAAGGGCTAGTGGGTCCTGTCCTCTATCAGAGCATTCCCTGTGTGTGTGCTGTGTGTCGGTACGTGTGTGTCGACATGTATGAGGACGATGTTGGTGAGGAGGCGGAGCAATTGCCTGTAATGGTGATGTCACTCTCTAGGGAGTCGACACCGGAATGGATGGCTTATTTAGGGAATTACGTGATAATGTCAACACGCTGCAAGGTCGGTTGACGACATGAGACGGCCGACAAACAATTAGTACCGGTCCAGACGTCTCAAAAACACCGTCAGGGGTTTTAAAACGCCCGTTTACCTTAGTCGGTCGACACAGACACAGACACGGACACTGAATCCAGTGTCGACGGTGAATAAACAAACGTATTCCTTATTAGGGCCACACGTTAAGGGCAATGAAGGAGGTGTTACATATTTCTGATACTACAAGTACCACAAAAGAGGGTATTATGTGGGATGTGAAAAAACTACCTGTAGTTTTTCCTGAATCAGATAAATTAAATGAAGTGTGTGATGATGCGTGGGTTCCCCCCGATAGAAAATTATTGGCGGTATACCCTTTCCCGCCAGAAGTTAGGGCGCGTTGGGAAACACCCCTTAGGGTGGTTAAGGCGCTCACACGCTTATCAAAACAAGTGGCGGTACCGTCTATAGATAGGGCCGTCCTCAAGGAGCCAGCTGACAGGAGGCTGGAAAATATCATATAAAAGTATATACACACATACTGGTGTTATACTGCGACCAGCGATCGCCTCAGCCTGGATGTGCAGAGCTGGGGTGGCTTGGTCGGATTCCCTGACTAAAAATATTGATACCCTTGACAGGGACAGTATTTTATTGACTATAGAGCATTTAAAGGATGCATTTCTATATATGCGAGATGCACAGAGGGATATTTGCACTCTGGCATCAAGAGTAAGTGCGATGTCCATATCTGCCAGAAGATGTTTATGGACACGACAGTGGTCAGGTGATGCAGATTCCAAACGGCACAAAGGTGTATTGCCGTATAAAGGAAGAGGAGTTATTTGGGGTCGGCCACGGCAACTGCTGGAAAATCCACCGTTTTTACCCTAAGTCACATCTCTGCAGAAAAAGACACCGTCTTTTCAGCCTCAGTCCTTTCGTCCCTATAAGAGTCATATTTGCCCAGGGATAGAGGAAAGGGAAGAAGACTGCAGCAGGCAGCCCATTCCCAGGAACAGAAGCCTTCCACCGCTTCTGCCAAGCTCTCAGCATGACGCTGGGACCGTACAGGACCCCTGGATCCTACAAGTAGTATCCCAGGGGTACAGATTGGAATGTCAAAACGTTTCCCCCTCGCAGGCTCCTGAAGTCTGCTTTACCAAGGTATCCCTCCGACAAGGAGGCAGTATGGGAAAAAATTCACAAGCTGTATTCCCAGCAGGTGATAATCAAATTACCCCTCCTACAACAAGGAAAGGGGTATTATTCCACACTATATTGTGGTACTGAAGCCAGAAGGCTAGGTGAGACCTATTCTAAATCTAAAAAAATTTGAACACTTACAAAGGTTCAAATCAAGATGGAGTCACTCAGAGCAGTGATAACGAACCAGGAAGAAGGGGACTATATAGTGTCCCGGGACATCAGGGATGCTTACCTCCATGTCCCAAATTTGCCCTTCTCACTAAGGGTACCTCAGGTTCGTGGTATAGAACTGTCACTGTCAGTTTCAGACGCTGCCGTTTGGATTGTCCACGGCACCCCGGGTCTTTACCAAGGTAATGGCCGAAATGATGATTCTTCTTCGAAGAAAAGGCGTCTTAATTACCCCTTACTTGGACGATCTCCTGATAAGGGCAAAGTCCAGGGAACAGTTGGAGGTCGGAGTAGCACTATCTCGGATACTGCTACAACAGCACGGATGGATTCTAAATATTCCAAAATCGCAGCTGATCCTGACGACACGTCTGCTGTGCCTAGGGATGATTCTGGACACAGTCCAGAAAAAGGTGTTTCTCCCGGAAGAGAAAGCCAGGGAGTTATCCGAGCTAGTCAAGAACCTCCTAAAACCAGGGAAAGTGTCAGTGCATCATTGCACAAGGGTCCTGGTAAAAATGGTGGCTTCCTACGAAGCAATTCCATTCGGCAGATTTCACGCAAGAACTTTTCAGTGGGATCTGCTGGACAAATGGTCCGGATCGCATCTTCAGATGCATCAGCGGATAACCCTATATCCAAGGACAAGGGTGTCTCTCCTGTGGTGGTTACAGAGTGCTCATCTTCTAGAGGGCCGCAGATTCGGCATTCAGGATTGGATGCTGGTGACCACGGAGGCCAGCCCGAGAGGCTGGGGAGCAGTCACACAAGGAAAAAATTTCCAGGGAGTGTGATCAAGTCTGGAGACTTTTCTCCACATAAATATACTGGAGCTAAGGGTAAATTTATAATGCTCTAAGCTTAGCAAGACCTCTGCTTCAAGGTCAGCCGGTATTGATCCAGTGGGAAAAACATCACGGCAGTCGCCCACGTAAACAGACAGGGCGGCACAAGAAGCAGGAGGGCAATGGCAAAAACTGCAAGGACTTTTCGCTGGGCGGAAAATCATGTGATAGCACTGTCAGCAGTGTTTCATTCCGGGAGTGGAAACTGGGAAGCAGACTTCCTCAGCAGGCACGACCTCCACCCGGGAGAGTGGAAACTTCATCGGGAAGTTTTTCCACATGATTGTGAACCGTTGGGAAATACCAAAGGTGGACATGATGGCGTCCCGTCTGAACAAAAAACGGGACAGGTATTGCGCCAGGTCAAGAGACCCTCAGGCAATAGCTGTGGACGTTCTGGTAACACCGTGGGTGTACCAGTCGGTGTATGTGTTCCCTCCTCTGCTTCTCATACCTAAGGTACTGAGAATTATAAGACGTAGAGGAGTAAGAACTATACTCATGGCTCCGGATTGGCCAAGAAGGACTTGGTACCCGGAACTTCAAGAGATGCTCACAGAGGACTTATGGCCTCTGCCGCTAAGAAGGGACTTGCTTCAGCAAGTACCATGTCTGTTCCAAGACTTACCGCAGCTGCGTTTGACGGCATGGCGGTGGAACGCCGGATCCTAAGGGAAAAAGGCATTCCGGAAGAGGTCATTCCTACCCTGGTCAAAGCCAGGAAGGAGGTGACCGCACAACATTATCACCACATGTGGCGAAAATATGTTGCGTGGTGTGAGGCCAGGAAGGCCCCACGAAGAAATTTCAACTCGGTCGATTCCTGCATTTCCTGCAAACAGGAGTGTCTATGGGCCTCAAATTGGGGCCCATTAAGGTTCAAATTTCGGCCCTGTCGATTTTCTTCCAGAAAGAATTGGCTTCAGTTCCTGAAGTCCAGAAGTTTGTCAAGGGAGTATTGCATATACAACCCCCTTTTGTGCCTCCAGTGGCACTGTGGGATCTCAACGTAGTTCTGGGATTCCTCAAATCACATTGGTTTAAAACCAGTCAAATCTGTGGATTTGAAGCATCTCACATGAAAAGTGACCATGATCTTGGCTCTGGCCTGGGCCAGGCGAGTGTCAAATTGGTGGGTTTTTTCTCAAAAAAGCCCATTATCTATTTGTCCATTCGGACAGGGCAGAGCTGCGGACTCGTCCCCAGTTCTCTCCCTAAGGTGGTGTCAGTGTTTCACCTGAACCAGCTTATTGTGGTGCCTTGCGCCTACTAGGGACTTGGAGGACTCCAAGTTGCTGGATGTTGTCAGGGCCCTGAAAGTATAGGTTCCAGGACGGCTGGAGTCAGGAAAACTGACTTGCTGTTATCCTGTATGCACCCAACAAACTGGGTGCTCTTGCTTCTAAGCAGACTATTGCTAGTTGGATGTGTAATACAATTCAGCTTGCACATTCTGTGGCAGGCCTGCCACAGCCAAAATATGTAAATGCCCATTCCACAAGGAAGGTGGGCTCATCTTGGGCGGCTGCCCGAGGGGTCTCGGCTTTACAACTTTGCCGAGCGGCTATTTAGTCAGGGGCAAACACGTTTGTAAAATCCTACAAAATTGATACCCTGGCTAAGGAGGACCTGGAGTTCTCTCATTCGGTGCTGCAGAGTCATCCGCACTCTCCCGCCCGTTTGGGAGCTTTGGTATAATCCCCATGGTCCTTTCAGGAACCCCAGCATCCACTAGGACGATAGAGAAAATAAGAATTTACTTACCGATAATTCTATTTCTCGGAGTCCGTAGTGGATGCTGGGCGCCCATCCCAAGTGCGGATTATCTGCATTACTTGTACATAGTTACAAAAATCGGGTTATTATTGTTGTGAGCCATCTTTTCAGAGGCTCCGCTGTTATCATACTGTTAACTGGGTTCAGATCACAGGTTGTACAGTGTGATTGGTGTGGCTGGTATGAGTCTTACCCGGGATTCAAAATCCTTCCTTATTGTGTACGCTCGTCCGGGCACAGTATCCTAACTGAGGCTTGGAGGAGGGTCATAGGGGGAGGAGCCAGTGCACACCACCTGATCCTAAAGCTTTACTTTTTGTGCCCTGTCTCCTGCGGAGCCGCTATTCCCCATGGTCCTTTCAGGAACCCCAGCATCCACTACGGACTCCGAGAAATAGAATTATCGGTAAGTAAATTCTTATTTTTTTTACTAGGGGCACAGCTACTGGTGGGCACACTAAGGGGGCACAACTACTGGGGCCACAGCTGCAGGGGGCACAACTACTGGGGGCACAAGCTGCAGGGGGCATAACAGCTACTGAGGGCACAGCTGCAAGGGGCACAACAGCTGCAGGGGGCATTACAGCTAGTAGGGGCACAGCTGCAGGGGGCACAACAGATGCAGGGGGCACAGCTCTACAGGGTGCACAACTATACAGGGGGCAAAACTACAGGGAGCAAAACCGACCACGCCCCTTTCCTATGAAGCCACTCCCCCATTTTTTTGGCGCGCCTGCGACGCACACTAACCCTGTTTGACCGTCGGGGGCGCCATAGGGAACTTTCGCCCTGGGCGCCACAAGGTCTAGAACCGGCCCTGTGCATTATACTTCTATAGCCAGGCCGATACTGCTAGGTAATGCACATTGAAACATTATTGCATAGTATATCATCCTGCTGTACTTTCTTTTGTTCTGAATTGTATGGACCCAGTTGTTATCTATGTGGTATGCCTGTTTGTTTTTGTAAAGTAATTTACTGCCTGGCATTTTAGGAGGTGGGGTGTGGTTGGAGATTCCAATTATTGGTTTCACTTGGAGTATTTCTCTACTTACAGTAAGTTCTAGCCTGAAGGCTGTGCAAAGCCGGTTGGCTGTGCATTTATTTTCGAAGTGTGATAAAATGGACACATAACAGCAGCGTTCCATCAGCGTTTAATCGAAGTGAAAAAGAAAGAAAACAGAAGGACACCAATCTAACAAAACATAGAAAACGGAAGAACTAATAAATGTGAGCACTTACTTTATATCACTCACCCCCTGATTGTTGCATCTGATTAAATAGCACGGGACTACCTTACTTGGACATTTCAAAAACCATCCATTTCACCAACAAATGCTTGTATCTGTATTTTTGTAATTTTTTGTTTATGCACAGCTGCACCATTGCAATTTTACCTACAAACACATAAAAACCCTTACAGAATTACCATTGCTTTTTAACCCTCCCACAATCCTCTCATTTCTTACAGTCCAAATACATTTCTGCACCCTCTTTATCTACGCTTTTGATTCACTTCAAACTAAATCTACACCCATTGAGCCGACACTGCTTTTCTCACCTGCATTTCTGCAATTCTTCTGTTCTGGTTCCCTTACAGCCTCCACTCCTACTTCCAGTTTCCCTCAACCTATTTACCTATTTAACATTATGTCAAGGTTATCTTATATTCCCCACATCACTCAGTGTCTACCTAATCATCTATCTTGCCCCCTGTTCACACTTTTATCCTTCCCCCCTTATAGGTATATTCAATAACTGTCGGAAGCTGCCGTCTTGTCGGAAAGATGGTAGCTTCCGACAGTTTTAGGTCGGAAGGGGTTCCGACCTATTCATTAGTGCCCCGTTTATTCTGAAAAGTCGGGAAACCCGACTTGTCGGAATGCATGCTGATCGGCGGCTTCAGCATTGTCGGAAGCGGGGCCAAGCCTGACAGGTTTTAGCCCCGTTTCCGATAATCTCAATCCGACTTTCAAAAAAGTCGGATTGAGATGAGGAGACTAGTTGTGCTGCGGGCGGCGGGGGGAGCAGAGATTGGCGGCCGGCGGGAGAAGCAGGCTGCGGGGGGACATGTCTGCGGTAGCGGGGGGAGAGGTGCTGCAGGGAGAAAGGTGCACCTCTATCCCTGCAGCGCCTCCCCCTGCCGTCGCAGACATGTCCCCCCGCAGCCAGCTAATGCCGTCGGCCGCTGATCTCTGCTCCCCCCGCCGCAGACATGTCCCCCGCAGCTTGCTCCCCTGCCGCTGTCCCGCTCACGCCCGCTGCCGCCATCTGCACCGCTGCTGTCAGCGCATCAGCAGCCGCTGACAGCAGCGGCAGCACAGGACCATTGAATAGGGGTTGTCGGGTCATGTCTGACAACTGCATGTCGGAATGGACCCGACTCTTATTGAATATACCCCTTAGTCTCCTACAACTCCTCTCTCCCCTCCTCTGTCTCCCCTCCATCCCTCTGTCCCTTTCCCCTCCTTTACTGTTATCCCACTTTCACTCACCTCTGCCCCATGGTCCTGCTACCCCAAAACTCAGCCCTGCTCCCTCCCTTCCCTGTCATCTCCCCACACCTCCATCCACATCACACTGACCTTCCTCCCTGCCCACCTCCTGCAGTTTCCCCCTCCTAGCTCAGGCACCCGCCCCATCACTACTCTCTCATCATCCCTGCCTCAATGTTACCTCATCGCTACAGCAACCCTGATAATCTCATTCACATCTCTCCCACAAACTCATACCCCCTATCCTGTGCCCTCTGGAATGCCAGATCTGTTTGTAACAAACTGGTCCCCACTCATGACCTTTTCATTTCCAACTCCCTGCACCTACTAGCCATTACTGAAACTTGTATTACGCCCTCTGACACTAATTCTCCTGCTGCTCTCTCTGCTGGGGGCCTCGCATTCACACACACACCCTGACCTGGGGGTCGCCATGGTGGTTGTGTTGGGGTCCTTTTACCTTCTAGTTACTCCTACCAACTCATACCACCAGAACCATCCCTTACATTCTCTACATTTGAGGTCCATGCTATACGCCTCTTCCAACCAGTTCATCTTGGTGTAGCTGTCATTTACACCCCCCCAACCCCCCCCCCCCCCCCACCGGCATTGCTTCCAAATTCATTGACAACTTTGCTTCCTGGCTTCCTCACTTGCTCTCTTCTGAAATTCCCTCCATTATCCTAGGCGATTTCAACATCCCTATCGATATCCCCTCACAATTCCCTACCTCTAAACTCCTTAACCTCACCTCTTCACTTGGTCTCTCCCAGTGGACCTCCTCATCCTCCCATGTGAATGGGAGCTCACTGGATCTGGTCTTCACTCACTGTTGTGATATTTCTGATTTTTCCAACTCCCCATTTCCCCTCTCTGACCACCACCTATTCTCATTTAAGCTATCTCTCTCTGCTTCCCCGTCTCTACCTCCTAAGGCTACCATCACTAAGCGGAACATTGAGGCTATTGACACCACATTCCTTTCCTCCCTGTTTGACTCACTTCTCTCTCCTATTCTCTTTCTCTCATGCCCTGAGCAAGCCACTACCATATATAATGCATCCCTTACTTCTGCTCTTGACTCTGTTGCTCCACCAACCACTGTTCACCCTCACAAATTAACACCTCAACCCTGGCACACCAAATGCACCAGATATCTGCAAAAATGCTCACGTACTGCTGAGCGACACTGGAGGCAATCACGCTCTAAGGCAGACTTCCTCCGTTTCAAACTTATGATCTTATCCTTCAGTGCTGCCCTTTCTCTTGCTAAACAGTCATACTTCAAGAACCTCATCTCCTCCCAGTCTTCCAACCCCCGGCGCCTCTTTGCCACTCTCAACTCACTCCTCTGCCCACCTCCACCTCATCTCCCTTCCTCACTCTCTGCTCTTGACTTTGCCACTTACTTCACATCCAAAATTGACTCAATACGTCAGGACATCACATCCCACCAGACCATCAGCAACCAGCCTCCTCCCATCCTTTACCACCCCTCCCCATCTCTCTCACCAACTCTGACATCTTTCTCCCATGCATCTGGTGAGGAAGTCATGGCCCTCATTCGTTCCTGTCCTCTCACCACCTCCCCACTTGACCCTATCACCTCCCGGCCTCCTCTGCTACCTCTCTCCTGCCTGTTCCCATCTTTCCCACCTTCTCAATCTCTCCCTCTCATCACACTGTCCCCTCTGCCTTCAAGCAGGCACTCATCTCTCCTATTCTTAAAAAACCTACCCTTTATCCAAACACTCTCCAATTACCGACCCATCTCTCTTCTTCCCTTTGCCTCCAAACTCCTTGAGCGTATTGTCTATAACCGCCTTACTTCCTTCCTTTCCTCACACTCACTGCTTGACCCATTCCAGTCTGGCTTCCGTCCTCTCAACTCCACTGAAACTGCACTTACAAAAGTATGCAATGACCTCCATGCTGCTAAATATAAGGGACACTACTCTCTACTTATTCTTCTTGATCTCTCTGCTGCTTTTGACACTGGACCACCCTCTCCCACTGCAAATCCTTCACTTCATTGGTCTGCGTGATACTTCCCTCTCTTGGCTGTCTTCCTACCTCTCTGTCCGTTCATTCTCTGTCTCCTCTCATGACTCTACCTCCCCCTCACTTCCACTAACTGTAGGTGTACCCCAAGGTTCTGTCCTTGGTCCTCTTCTTTTCTCTCTCTATACATCCTCACGAGGTAAGCTCATTAGTTCTTTTGGTTTCCAATATCATCTCTATGCTGATAGCACTCAAATCTATCTTTCCTCTCCAGACCTCTCCCCTGCTCTCCTCACTTGTATCTCCAACTGTCTCTCTGCTATTTCTGTTTGGATGTCCCAGCGCTTTCTTAAACTTAACATGTCTAAGACCGAGCTGATCATCTTCCCTCCCGCATAACCTCACCTCCTACAATCTCATTATCTATTGATGGCACTACTATCTCCTCTCCCAAGTACGCTGTCTTGGAGTAATCCTTGACTCTTCCCTCTCCTTCAAACCACACATTCAGCACCTCTCGCAAACCTGCCATTTTCTTCTAAAAAATATTTCCAGGATTTCCCTTATTTCCCTTTCTGACTCAGGATGCTACTAAGTCTCTTATCCAGTCACTGGTCATCTCCAGACTGGACTACTGTAATCTCCTCCTGACTGGCATTCCTGACAAATACCTCTCTCCACCCCAATCTATCCTCAGTGCTCCTGCCCGGCTCATTTTCCTCACCAAACGCACTACGTCCACCTGTCCTCTCTTACAAGACCTTCACTGGCTCCCCTTCCCTTTCAGAATCCATTTCAAGCTTCTCACACTCACTTACAAAGCTCCTCTCCTATCTACATCTCTGAGCTTATCTCCCTTTACACTCCCACCCGTCCTCTTCGCTCTGCTAATGCACGCCGACTCTCCTGCCTACTGATTACTTCCTCCCACTCCTACCTCCAAGATTTTTCACGTGCTGCTCCCTTACTCTGGAATTCCCTACCTCTCCCCCTCAGACTCTCCCCCTCTCTACAAAACTTCAAACGGGCTCTCAAGACCCACTTCTTCACCAAACCCAGCCAACTCTCATCCTAACCCTCTGTTCTACGCTTTCTATGTACCCCATCTGTGTCACCCCTGTCTGTCTACCCCTCCCCTTTAGAATGTAAGCTCTCACAAGTAGGGCCCTCTTCCCTCGTGTGCTTATTCTTTTTCTTACTTTAATAATCTTCAACTGCACCAAATCCAGCAGTCTTCTGCCACCTGATACTTATTCCAGTGTCATCTGCTGATGTAACTATGTTTATTTACCCTGTACTTGTCCTATTATGTCGTCAACTGTAAGTTGCTGTTTTCCTGTTTGATTATTTGTTTATGTACTTTGTAATTGGGTGCTGCGGAACACTTGTGGTGCCATATAAATAAAGGATAATAATAATAATAATAATAATAATAATAATAAATAAGCAGGTAGGCCATTTAAGGGGAAAATTGTGGTTGCATTGCATGATGAGATTTTTGTTATTTTAGCATACCTCCCAACATTCTGTGGGCTCAAAGAGGGACTCCTGCGCGCGTGTAGCGTGCGCCCCGAAAAGGGGCGTGACCTAATCAAAAGGGGCATGGTATCGCGGCACTGCCGCGATCGCGAGTCACGCCCCCGTTTTCATCACTAAAGGGGGCGTGACCAGCACTCTATGAGCCGCTGGCATGCCCCCTCTCCCTGTCTTCACTGATTAGACGCTGTGCGCATGCTAAGCAGAGCAGCGATGACAGGAGCCTCCCAACTTCCCCTTCCACACCGTGGGACACTGCGGCCCGCGGGTGGGACAGCGGGACAGTCCCAAAAAAACGGGACTGTCCCGCGAAAATCGGGACAGTTGGGAGGTATGATTTAAGTATAGGTAAATACAGTACATGTCTGCAAATGATATGTGGTTCCCTACAAGTGTGTTTATCGCATGGTTCTCCTGGAATTTCTGGGAGACTCTGGCATGGGTGGGGGGATCTTCTGACTCTGGGTAAAGTGGGTACTGCTTGATGCTGCCCACTTTACCCGTGAATTGCCAAGGGCAAGCAGCATGATGATGTACTCACTATGAGTCGTGTCATCAACATTTTGCCCCAGTGATTCAGCGTATAGTAGTGTCACACCACGCCCATCTCACCTGCCCCTTACCCTTGAAGCATCTCCCAGAGGCTTCCTAGCAAAGGTTAGCAAGTATGGTACATTGTATGGTAGTCCAACTTTTAACTTGCTCCCTCTGGAAATTTGGGTGGGGTGATAAAAGTGGGTGATGCTGTGGACATAGTGCAGAGAACTGTGCCTTTGCTTCTCCATCCCGCACTTCACTAGAGAAATGGGTGACATTTAGGTGGCTCCTCTACTCTCTCAGGAGTCTGGGAGAGCTCCCTGAAATTTGAGAGTCTTTCAGACCCTCTAGGAAAGTAGACAGGTAAGTTCCCATAGTCAGTCCTCAAGGCACCCTAACAAATCAGGTTTTAAGGATAGCCATGATGCTTTAATGAGGTACTGTATTAATTAAGTCACCTGTTCTTAAGCATAGCTATCCTTAAAATCTGGAGCATAGGAGCCAGAGCCGTGAGAGCTTGAGCAACTCCAATATGACAGCTGCTTTCTGTGCACTGCATTTCCCAGTGATATCGTGGGGGAGGGGTGTATTGGGGCATCATGTGGGAAGGACGCTCCAATCCAAGCAATGTTTGTGCAAGCAACCATAGGTGCAGGGAGTGCAGCTGCTATGGGGCCCAGAGCTGAGAGGGGCCCGCCTTCCCTATCACATTTACATGTGCTGGATACATTTTTCACCATTAGGAGATGCATAAGGGCCCTCTAGTGTCCAAACCTAGACATTTGTCAAGGCATCTGTACTCAGGGCGACACAGAAGAATAAGTATAGTTTTAAACATCATGAGGAACCAGGGATGACAGTCAGCATCCTGCTAAACAGCAGATCACTAAATCCCAGACAACAACGATTGCATTAGATTTGCGTCTAATTTCCGCCATTAGCGCATCAGGTTTTCAGCTGATTAGTTAAGGTCATATGTACATGCCTCCAAATTCCATCTCTCCCAAACGGAAATTCCTCATCTGCGTCCACCCACGAGTGGGAATAGCCCTTGTTAGCCGGTATGTGGCTGACGTATTGTCAGTCTTTGGGATCCCGACGTCTGCATGCTGACCTCTGGGATCCCGTGCGTCGGCTGCATAACCACATCCCACTGTAACCACTTACATTTTTACATGGAGAACATATATGTATTATTGTTATTTTACAATAACTTTATGTTTGTTTTGTTGCTCTAGGACAGCTTTTCCAGTACATATTGATTGGTTGCTTTCAGCCTCTCCAAGATTCTCACAACACCATCACTGCACTTTGCCTCTTCGTGTTGCCACTTTCAGATTTCCTCTGAGCAATGCATTCCTCTGCTAAATTGCCTTGTACTGTATCTCAGATTTAACAGAGCTATTGCTTTATCTGTGCTTAAGCCGTGGTATTCACTGTCCAATCATCGGGCCGATCGGACCCATAATTGGATAGTGTATATGCAGGAGCGTTCGCCGATAAAGGCTTCAAACTGTTGTGTCTTGCAACGCTCAGACAGAAACAATTGACGGCAGATAAGAACCACTTGGCCCATCTAGTCTGCCCCTTTTTTTTATCCTTTAGGTAATCTCAACCTTTTTTGATCCTTAGTTCTTTGTAAGGATTATCGTATACCTCTCCCTAGCATGTTTACATTGTTCTACTGTCTTAGCTGCTACCACCTCTTATGGGAGGATATTTCACTTATTCACTACTCTTTCTGTAAAGTAATTTTTCCTCAAATTTTTCCTGCACCCTCCTATCCCCAGTGTTAGTGTGTCCTCGTGTTCTATTATTGCCCTTCCTTTGAAGAATGTTTCCCTCTTGTGCTTTGTTAAAACTCTTTATACAGTATATTTGAAAGTCTCTATAATGTGTGTACATGTGATAGGGAATATAGATTGTAAGCTCCACTGGGGCAGGGACTGATGTGAACGCCCAAATATTCTCTCTGTACAGTGCTACGGAATATGTGTGCGCTATATAAATAACTGGTAGTAATAATAATAATAATGTCTACCTTTCCCTTCTCTCCTCCGTACTATACATGTTAAGATCTTTTAGTCTTTCTGGGTAAGTTTTGTGATGTAGTCCATGCACCATTTTAGTTGCCCTTCTTTGTACATTCTCTAATGTATTTATATCCTTCTGGAGATATTGCCTCCAGAACTGGACAAAGTATTCCAGATGAGGACGTAACAATAACATAGAGTATACAGTGGCATTATTACTTCTTTTTTCCTGCTACTGATTCCTCTCCTTATGAAACCAAGCATTGGATTTGCCTTCTTCATTGCTTTGTTGCATTGCTTACCTGCCTTTAAGTCACTTGAAATAATGACTCCTAAATCCCTTTCCTCCTCAGTAGTTTCCATTATAGTACCTGTCACGATCCGGGTATCTGGACGCCATTACTTACCCTTCAGATGCCTCCTAAGGCTGGCTCAGCGTTCCAGGACCGGATCCCATCTGTTATACTGATGTCCACATTCCTGCCTCCTCTCCTGTCACTCTGAGACGCGGTCACCGCAACGCCTGTTACATCCGGAATGGCGTCTCCCGCGGCCTCCGCCGCTGTTCCTGAGTTTCTACATGCAGAATGTCAGAGTGGTGATTACGTCAGCCGCGGCCTCCGCTGTGCCCGCGTGGTTAAATGTGCACTTATCAGTCTGGCGTCTCCTGTCTCCTGTGGCCGGCGCCGCCATTACTGTTTTAATTCCCACATGGATTACAAACCAAACTTCCCTCCAATTGTCTGCATGGGCGCAGCCATCTTGGATTCTGTCACCTGATCATTTTCACCAATCTGTTGTTTGCATTTGTAATCTGCATAATTGCCTAGCCAATCCCTTCCTTGCTGCAGGTATAAGTAATCTGTGCCTGAGCAAGGAAGGCGTCAGTGCTTTGGTTGTCAAACCTAGTTCCAGTTTGTCTCTCTCCTATGGTTGTTTTCCAGGTTCCAGTTCCTATCTCCACACTTCCACTAAAGAGACCCGCACCAGCATTCCACCTGCGGTGTAGCCTGACTCTCCTATCCATTTGGATTCATCTGCTTCCAGCTACAGATTCCCCTGCTTTCAGCATCCAGCTTCCAGCAGAGGTCAGCTCTTCTTAAAGTGCCGGTACCCTTTTCTGCAGATTATCATTTATCACCGGCATTATTATTTCACCGCTCTCAAGCTCCAAACATCACTTCATATTTCATCGCTCTCAAGCTACATTTATCATTTAACTGGTTCCAGCCAGTATCCACTCCGTGCCAACATCAGTCTGGTTCCAGCCAGTACCCACAGCAGCCGTTTTATCCACAGCAGCCCAGCTTTTCCTGGAACACCAGCTGGTACGATCCTGGGCTATCTCCATTGCTACAGTCGGGCCTGGTAAGGACTTTCCAACTAGAAGATTATAAGAACTATCTCACACTACCAGAGCCCTGTGGCCCTTGCCACCCTGTAGAACCCAGGAACTGTATTTATCCTCTGCTGATTTTTATGTTTTCTTTTACTGCTGCTGTGTTACGGAGTTTGTCATAAATAAACATCATTGACTTTTACCCTGGTTGTCGTGTTCACCCCTTCGGGCATTTTTTCTACATGTTACTTACATGTCTAGGGGTCTGATACAACCTCCCAGGTTCCGTTACATCTCAGCCCCTACAACTGAGGCTGCCTCCCGTCAGCTCAGGCCCTCAGTTGTGACAGTAAGCACTGACCATATGAATCCAGCCGGAGACCAGGATCAAGCGGCCAGGCCGATGCAAGAACTGGCAGCCCGACTTGAACATCAGGAGGCTGCACAGGGCCACATCATCCGCTGTCTCCAGGATCTCTCTACTCGGCTGGATGGGATTCAGACAACCCTCCATGGATCAGACGCGTCCGGTGCGTCAACCACAGTGACTCCAGCTATAATCCCACCCACCTTACCCATTTCTGCTCCACGTCTTCATCTTCCAACGCCAGCAAAATTTGACGGATCTCCAAGATTCTGCAGGGGATTTCTCAACCAGTGTGAGATTCAGTTTGAGCTACAACCTGGCAATTTTCCCAGTGACCGTACAAAAATTGTCTACATTATCTCTCTTCTCAGTGGCTCAGCCCTTGATTGGGCATCACCGTTATGGGAGAGGTCCGACACCCTGCTATCCTCCTACACTGCATTCGTGTCAACATTCAGGCGTATCTTCGACGAGCCAGGCCGGGTAACTTCAGCTTCATCTGAGATTCTCCGTTTACGCCAGGGATCACGTACTGTAGGACAATATCTTATACAGTTTCAGATCCTGGCATCCGAACTGGCATGGAACGACGAAGCCCTGTATGCTGCATTCTGGCATGGCTTATCTGAGCGTATTAAAGATGAGTTAGCTACCAGAGACTTACCTTCCAAGTTAGATGAGCTAATCTCACTCTGCACGAAAGTTGATTTACGTTTCAGAGAGAGAGCAACTGAGCGTGGAAGATCATCTGCTCCAAAATCTTCTGCTCCTCCTCCTCGCCAACTGTCACCATCTAAAGACGAGCCCATGCAAATTGGCCGTTCCCGTTTAACTCCTGCTGAGCGCCGAAGACGTCTCTCTGAGTCTCTTTGTCTTTACTGTGCAGCTCCGTCTCACACCATCAATGCCTGTCCCGAACGTCCGGGAAAACTCCAAACCCTAGCTCGCCCAGGAGAGGGCCGGCTAGGAGTAATGATCTCCTCTCCATCTCCTCATGATTGTAATCTCCCAGTGTCGCTCCAAATTGCTCAACGTTACCGGAACGTCATTGCCCTCCTTGATTCCGGAGCAGCTGGGAACTTTATTACCGAAGCCTATGTTAAACGGTGGTCCCTACCCACCGAGAGACTTCCTTCGTCCATTTCCTTAACTGCCGTGGATGGCAGCAAGATTTTTGATGCAGTTATTTCTCTAAGGACTCTACCAGTTCGTCTGAGAGTGGGAGTTCTTCATTCTGAATTTATTTCTTTTTTAGTGATTCCAAGAGCCACACATCCTGTGGTCCTGGGCCTTCCATGGCTCCGTCTTCACAATCCATCTATTGATTGGACGACTACGCAGATTCTGGCATGGGGTCCCTCCTGTGCTGAGACATGTTTGTTTAAAGTATTGCCTGTCTGTTCTTCCTCCCCCAGGTCGTCTGATGTTCCACCTCCTCCATATCAAGATTTCACGGATGTGTTCAGTAAAGCCTCCACTGATATCCTTCCTCCTCATAGAGAATGGGACTGCCCGATTGATCTCGTTCCAGGGAAGGTTCCACCTCGAGGCCGAACTTACCCGTTGTCTCTGCCTGAGACGCATTCCATGGAGGAATACATTAAAGAGAACCTAGCAAAGGGGTTCATTCGACCTTCCTCTTCTCCAGCCGGCGCAGGCTTCTTTTTCGTAAAGAAAAAAGATGGTGGTCTGCGGCCGTGCATTGACTACAGAGGTCTGAACGACATTACCATCAAGAACCGCTATCCACTACCCCTGATTACTGAGCTCTTTGATAGAGTCAGCGGAGCTACCATCTTTACAAAGCTGGACTTGAGAGGTGCATACAATCTCATCCGGATCCGTGAGGGTGACGAGTGGAAGACCGCCTTTAACACCCGTGACGGACATTATGAGTACCTCGTCATGCCCTTCAGATTGAGCAATGCTCCAGCTGTCTTCCAGCATTTTGTCAATGAGCTCTTCAGAGACATTTTATACCGTCATGTCGTGGTCTACCTAGATGATATCCTCATTTTTGCCAACAATTTAGAGGAACATCGTTTTTGGGTAAAAGAGGTTCTGTCCCGTCTCCGTGTCAATCATCTCTATTGCAAATTAGAGAAATGCGTCTTTGAAGTCAAGTCCATTCCGTTTCTAGGTTACATTGTGTCCGGTTCCGGACTAGAGATGGATCCTGAGAAACTACAAGCAATCCAGAATTGGCCGATACCCTTAACACTCAAAGGGGTCCAGAGGTTCTTAGGGTTCGCCAATTATTACAGAAAGTTTATACGAGACTTTTTCACCATTGTGGCGCCTATTACTGCTTTAACTAAGAAGGGTGCTAACCCGTCCAAGTGGTCTGAAGAAGCTACACAAGCTTTTCATCTCTTAAAACAACGGTTCATCTCTGCACCAGTTCTGAAACAGCCCGACATCGACTCTCCTTTCATCTTAGAGGTGGATGCCTCCTCCGTTGGAGTAGGAGCGGTGTTATCTCAGAGGGCTAAAGATGGCCATTTACATCCTTGCAGTTTCTTCTCTCGGAAGTTCTCCCCAGCGGAGCGCAACTATGCCATTGGCGACCAGGAGTTGCTAGCCATCAAGCTCGCTCTAGAGGAGTGGAGATATCTGTTGGAGGGAGCTTCTCATTCAATCACCATACTTACAGACCACAAGAACCTTTTATATCTGAAAGGCGCACAATGTCTCAACCCTCGTCAGGCCAGATGGGCACTTTTCTTTTCCAGGTTCGACTTTAAACTCCAGTTCTGTCCGGGCTCTCAGAATCGCAAGGCCGATGCCCTTTCCCGCTCATGGGAGCAAGAAAATGAGTCAGAGTCTTCAGACAAGCATCCTATTATCAATCCGTTGGCATTCTCCACGGTAGGGATGGACTCTACGCCCCCACTAGGGAAAAGTTTTGTGAAGCCGGTACTGAGGAAGAAGCTCATGCATTGGGCCCATGCTTCCCGTTTTGCCGGACATACAGGTATCCAAAAAACCCTGGAGTTTATCTCTAGGTCCTATTGGTGGCCAACTCTGAGAAAGGACGTCATGGAGTTTATTGCATCTTGCCCAAAGTGTGCCCAACATAAAGTCTCCCGCCAGTCGCCTGCGGGGCAACTGGTTCCACTATCCGTTCCCCGTCGACCATGGACCCATTTGTCGATGGATTTCATTACAGACTTACCCATGTGCAACAAGTTCAATACCATCTGGGTGGTAGTTGACCGGTTCACCAAGATGGCACACTTCATTCCTCTCACCGGTCTTCCGTCAGCTTCCAAGTTGGCTCAAGTGTTCATACAAGAGATCTTCCGACTCCACGGTCTGCCTGAAGAAATTATCTCAGATCGAGGAGTTCAATTCACAGCCAAATTCTGGCGAAGTTTATGTCAAGTCCTCCAAGTCAAACTAAAGTTTTCCACGGCTTACCATCCTCAGACCAATGGTCAAACTGAGAGGGTGAATCAGGACTTGGAGGCCTTCCTCCGCATCTATGTCTTCCTCGCAAGATGACTGGGTTCAGTTACTTCCCTGGGCCGAGTTCTGTCATAACAATCAGTATCATTCCTCATCTTCTTCAACACCATTCTTCACCAACTTTGGATTCCACCCTAAAGTCCCTGAATTCCAACCGCTCCCAGCAACTTCTGTTCCAGCAGTGGATATCACCTTGCATCAGTTTGCAAACAACTGGAAGAGTGTACGAGCAGCTCTGCTCAAGGCATCGTTCAGGTATAAGAAGTTTGCGGACAAGAAGCGTAGAGCGGTTCCTGCTCTCAAGGTGGGTGATCGGGTATGGTTATCCACGAAGAATTTGAGGTTAAGAGTCCCCAGTATGAAGTTTGCACCTCGCTACATTGGTCCTTTCAAAATTGAGCAAGTCATCAATCCTGTTGCTTACAGACTTCAGTTACCTCCCTTCTTAAAAATACCCAGGACATTCCATGTTTCCCTGTTGAAACCGCTGATCCTGAATGCGGTTTCATTCCTCACTTCCTCCAACTCCGAAAGTCCAAACTCAACGAGGCGTTGAGTATGAAGTGGCCAAGATCCTGGACTCACGTCACCGTTACGGTCAACTACAGTATCTTATTGACTGGAAGGGTTACGGCCCTGAGGAACGCTCATGGACCAATGCTTCTGATGTCCATGCTCCTGCCTTGGTCCGGAAATTACATTCCAAGTTTCCTCAAAAGCCAAAGAAGTGTCCTGGGGCCACTCCTAAAGGGGCGGGTGCTGTCACGATCCGGGTATCTGGACGCCATTACTTACCCTTCAGATGCCTCCTAAGGCTGGCTCAGCGTTCCAGGACCGGATCCCATCTGTTATACTGATGTCCACATTCCTGCCTCCTCTCCTGTCACTCTGAGACGCGGTCACCGCAACGCCTGTTACATCCGGAATGGCGTCTCCCGCGGCTCCCGCGGCCTGAGTTTCTACATGCAGAATGTCAGAGTGGTGATTACGTCAGCCGCGGCCTCCGCTGTGCCCGCGTGGTTAAATGTGCACTTATCAGTCTGGCGTCTCCTGTCTCCTGTGGCCGGCGCCGCCATTACTGTTTTAATTCCCACATGGATTACAAACCAAACTTCCCTCCAAGTGTCTGCATGGGCGCAGCCATCTTGGATTCTGTCACCTGATCATTTTCACCAATCTGTTGTTTGCATTTGTAATCTGCATAATTGCCTAGCCAATCCCTTCCTTGCTGCAGGTATAAGTAATCTGTGCCTGAGCATGGAAGGCGTCAGTGCTTTGGTTGTCAAACCTAGTTCCAGTTTGTCTCTCTCCTGTGGTTGTTTTCCAGGTTCCAGTTCCTATCTCCACACTTCCACTAAAGAGACCCGCACCAGCATTCCACCTGCGGTGTAGCCTGACTCTCCTATCCGTTTGGATTCATCTGCTTCCAGCTACAGAATCCCCTGCTTTCAGCATCCAGCTTCCAGCAGAGGTCAGCTCTTCTTAAAGTGCCGGTACCCTTTTCTGCAGATTATCATTTATCACCGGCATTATTATTTCACCGCTCTCAAGCTCCAAACATCACTTCATATTTCATCGCTCTCAAGCTACATTTATCATTTAACTGGTTCCAGCCAGTATCCACTCCGTGCCAACATCAGTCTGGTTCCAGCCAGTACCCACAGCAGCCGTTTTATCCACAGCAGCCCAGCTTTTCCTGGAACACCAGCTGGTACGATCCTGGGCTATCTCCATTGCTACAGTCGGGCCTGGTAAGGACTTTCCAACTAGAAGATTATAAGAACTATCTCACACTACCAGAGCCCTGTGGCCCTTGCCACCCTGTAGAACCCAGGAACTGTATTTATCCTCTGCTGATTTTTATGTTTTCTTTTACTGCTGCTGTGTTACGGAGTTTGTCATAAATAAACATCATTGACTTTTACCCTGGTTGTCGTGTTCACCCCTTCGGGCATTTCTTCTACATGTTACTTACATGTCTAGGGGTCTGATACAACCTCCCAGGTTCCGTTACATCTCAGCCCCTACAACTGAGGCTGCCTCCCGTCAGCTCAGGCACTCAGTTGTGACAGTACCCTTGATACTATTTTTAGTCTTTGGGTTTTTAAGACCCAAGTGCATCATTTTGCAATTTTTAGCATTAACCTGTAGTTGCAATGTTCTTGACCATTTCTCAAGTCTACCTAGATCATCAATCATTTCATAAATCTCCTGGTGTGTCTACCCTGTTGCATATCTTTGTGTCATCTTCAAAAAGGCATACTTTCCCTTCAATACCATTTGCAATGTCACCAAAGTTATTAAAGAGCACTGTTCCAAGTACAGATCTCTGTGGTACTCCACTGGTAACATTTCCCTCCTTAGAATACACTCCATTTACTACAACTGTCTGTTTCCTATCCTACAACCAGCAGTCTGCGATGTGGAACTGTGTCAAATGCCTTGCTAAAATCTATATAAGCTACATCTATGCAAACCCCCCCCCCCCCCCCCCCTCTTGATCTATTATTTTAGTCACGGAGTTAATGAAAGTCAATAAGCTTTGTTTGGCATGATCTCCTCCCAGTAAATCCATGCTGTCTGGGATCCTGTAAATTGTTGGATTTAAGATATTTCGCAACTTTTTTGTTTAAAAGTGTTTTCATTGCATTCTTACTACTGATATAAGGCTTACTGGTCTGCAGTTACTCGCTTCTTCCTTGCTTCCACTTTTGTGCAGTAGTACTACAGTCACTCTTTTACAATTACACCTGTATCTAGTGACTGGTTGAATAATTCTGTTAATGGTGCTACCACCACATCTTTAAGCTCTTTTAGTATCCTTGGATGTATCCCATTTGGCCCCATTGATTTATCCACTTTCAGTTTTGAGATTTCTGATAGGACATGCCAGATCACTTTCTTAGCCTCCTTCGGTTTGGCAAGGTACACTTCTTTTAAATTTTCTGCTTATATTTCCTAAAGGCCATCTTTTTTTGCTCTTTTGTAAACCACACTGGCTTCCTTTTCCTGGTACTTTTCTAACCCTTTTGATACAAAGGTCTATTGCTTTTAGTACTGCACTTTTTAATTTTTCCCACCTCAGACCGTAAGGTTGTGATCACATGTGCTGCACACGCTATCTCATACCTGACCTCCTGATCCCGTTGAAGAGATCAAAATAAAGTACAAACTGAGCAAGAAATTGCTCATACTTACGGGTACAAACTCGTCAGATTTAGTGTTGGACTGGAGCATGAAGGGCCCACTGGGGGTATGCAGTGGTAGGGGCCCATGATTAGAGGTGTGGCCAGCCGCCAAAGGAGTAACTGGTCTGGACTCCTTGATAATATATATAGTAATTAATGCTAGTGCATGCATGATAATGTGCCAGATTAATGACAGCAATGTACTGTAGAGAATACATCATAATCCTGTGCAGTATAAGGTAACATATGTATAATATATAATTCAAGTGCACAGTCTAGAACCTGATCCCTAGAGGAGGAGGGCCCCCCAGGAGGCGGGGCCTACCGGGGGTTCCCCTGTGGGCCAGTCCAAGCCTGGTCAGATCCGTAGAATCGGAGAGTTTATCAGATTGGCTTCAATTATCTTATTGTGTGTACCCAGGTTTACTCGTGTACTAGACCTGGCTTGACCCTGACTATCGCTGTTATACTGTGTATTAGACCTTAGACGGTGGACTTTATCAGTGCTACTGTGTACTCCAGAAGTATAACGCACATCCTACATATAAGCATTACCTGGAGTACCACGTTTATTCCATCCAGGTCCTGCTTGAGCCAAGCCTAAGTCTTAAAACCATACTGCAGTGGTCACCTACTACTAACACACTATCAAGTATCTTGAGTGTGGCCACCTGACACTGGGGTCCACCAGTCTCACTTACTGCACTGCTAGTGGTTGAAATCTGTGACAACTTCAATGCGCACTGCAACAAAAGTAATGCAAGTATTCTAACACAAAAAAAGGATGAATACAGTCCCAATGTCATCTCACATGTAGTATTAATTTAAGACATCATTAAGGCTAAAAGAAAAAAGAACTACAAATGTGTCCATGAATAAATAGCCCCATTTGGCGTGCCACAGACTTTGCGTCAAAGCCATAAGATGTCTCGCCATAGACTTTTTCACAAAATATGTGTCTCATTCTCATATCTAATACAACAAACCCACAATGCATGGGGACCCTTGAGACTGGCAGTGCATGCAGCTGTTGTGTGCGCATTATGCTGGGTACACACTAGGCCAATCCGCCGACCTATCTGATGATTGGTTAGTGCACATCTGCACATGCGCGTATGCCGGTACATGCATGCACAAGGTCCTAAACTGCATTCTCTTCAGAACACCGTTTAAGACCTGGAAGGAGGGGGGGAGGGTAACAGGGCGCCGACGCCGTGTTTTTTGGGCATCGACGCTCCGTTTTAAGGTTGCTGTCCGGACAACGGAGACGTGTCCAGACCGTTGGAGGGGAGGGCCATGGCGGCTGCGTGACGTAACACGCAGCTGCTGCAACCCTTTCACATATGTGCAGGGGGGGAGGCGCAGTGTCCAGCATGCTGCGGGGCGCACTTGCCCTGCCCTGTAGATCAGCATTTTCTCGCCCATCTACGATCAGGTCTGAGTTAGGCCCTTGGTCCATCAATCATCCCAACCCTATCTGTCTGCCCCTCCCCTATAGAATGTAAGCTCTCATGAGCAGGGCCCTCTCCCCTATGTGCGTTTCCTTTGGTTTTCTGCCACCCTGATACTCATTTCGGTGTCGTCTGCTGATGCAGCTATGTTTATACACCCTGTACTTGTCCTATATTGTCTTCAACCTAAAGTCACTGTTTTCCTGTTTGTTTATGTACTCTGTAATTGGGCGCTGCGGATCCCTTGTGGCGCTGTATAAATAAAGGATATATCGTTGTGCTTACTCAGACTTTTCATTGCTAGAAAAGTACTAAGTGTGCCTGATACACTATAAATGACTATGCAGCAATGATGCAAATAAGGCTCTAAGTCAAACTTTTTTGAATCACGGCGCCCTAGAATATCAGAATTTTTTTCACGGCACCCCTAGGCCAAAAATTTCTTATTGAGAAATGTAGAAAGAAATATTACATTAAGTAGATCGCGTTTATATGTCATCCTTAGGGTCAGTTGTGTGGTGAGGGACAAGATTTGCTTCTGTTTGGCCACATATTTTATGACTGGCAGCCACCAGCACTGGTTTTGCCTATTATATTGACCAATAATAATTTGAATTGGTCCTGGACCACCAACCCAGGGCACCCCTGCAAGTGTCCCGAGGCACCCCAGGGAGCCACGGCACAAAGTTTGGGAACCTCTGCTCTAAGGGGTAAATGTATCAAACTTTGGAGATAGAGTGGAAAGAGATAGCATACTAGTGTGTAAATACATTGTGGGCAGTACTGTATATATACTGTAATATTGTCTCACACAACTGACGGAACGGAAGGCTAACCACATGGGACAGACGGAATGATCCTACTTGCTCTGCTGTGTACTATAAATATGTATGGCTGCAAGGACTTAGAAAAGCCGGATATTAGCGTTTTCACCTTCAGTTGCTTTGGATAACTATCAAACATCCTTGTTATTTTTAGCATCAAAGCAGCTAAAAGCCATTGTTAGAGAGAATAGTCTTGTTGTCTTCTTGGCAGAAGAACGGAGAGTGGTGGAGCAGGCTGTAAATTGCTATCTGACTTAATTCATGTCTAACCAAGTTCATCCAGTGCGGAGATTCCAAAGATGGTCTGTATACTATTAAGAAAAACATTGGGAGGAATTTGAAAGCCTTGTGCACATGCGGTTATAAAATGCAATATCGTTTTATGGATAATTCAGCACATCACTGCTCACTTGGAATATATTTAATCCACACACATTAAAAGATCATTTTGGCAGAAGAGAGAAGTTTGAAGTTATAAATGTTAATTCTTGATAGAAACACAGAGAATTGATTTTATTAATACTTTCCACACCATGAGATAATTAATCACCAGGGTTCCTCTGGTAGCTATAAATAGCTTGCGCTCATGTCATTTACTCTGTTAAAAAAGATGAAGAATTACAAATAAAATAAAATGAAGTGTTGTCATTTAATTCTCCCTTTCTCCAAACTCGCTCAGCTTAGTTCATTAATTGCGAGACCACATACTGCATATACGTACTACAATGTCCGTGTAACCTAGGGGGTCATTCTGACCCGATCGCACACTGCACTTCTTTGCAGCGGTGCGATCGGGTCAGAACTGCGCATGTGCACGCGCGTCATTGCCCGCGACGGCAATGTGTCGCCAGGCAACAACGCCAGGAACGAGAAAAGCGGTCGCAACGGCGATCGCAAGTAGATTAACAGGAGGAAGGCGTGTCGGGGCGTCAACTGACCATTTTCCAGGAGTGGTCCAGCAAACGCAAGCGTTATAAGAGCGGATGTCTGATGTTAAATCCGGGACCTGCATCGCTGGATCCGTCGCACAGGGTAAGTATGTCCGGGGCTGGTCTTCTTTTGTGTGAAACTTTTTTCAAGTGATCGCAGCCCTGCTATGCTAAAATACACTCCCCCATAGGCAGAGATTAGTTGATCGCACTAGCAGCAAAAAGTTGCTTGGTGCGATCAAATCGGAATGAGGGCCTTAGTACATGGGACGCACAACACGTTCATTAAAATCTCGCTTTAGAGAACACAGATTGAACATTATCAAAAAATTCCCATTACACAGTGTTTCCATGCACTTTGCGGAAACCCATCAGGGAAAAACAAATGGACTTATGGTGGTGGGTGTTCAGTATATAAAAAAAACCTCTAGGGGGGTGGGGGGCATAGATTCAGGAGTTTGTGCACCAAAGAAGTTCTGTTGATGCACAGGCTCCACACCATTTCTCCATTGGGCCTAAATGTCACTATTGCACTGGCGTTTCTATAATGGGTGCTGTCTGTGCAGTGCACACGGGCCCCTGAGTGCAGAGGGGGCCCCCACCACACATTAACCCCTCCGAAGTCCAGCGCCGGCATCTGCAACGCTGTTAAAACACTGTGAAAATGGCTCAGCGGCCATTTACACTGAGATCTGCGCATGCACAGTAGAGAAATCTCAAAGAAAATGGCCGCCACACCATTTTCCCGGAGATCTGCGCATGCACAGTAGAGTCTGAGCCTTCTAGTGCTCAGACTCTCAGCGCTGCCGGTAGAAAGGAGGGGGCCCGAACGGAGGAGGCTGAACACGGGCCTCCTCCTCTCTTACAGCGCCCCTACACTATTGACTTTGGGTCTTTTGTATGACGGGGTGGTGTACATATTCATCATTATAAGGAAAGTTCTATGGTATAAGGATTAGTGAAGTTTACTTATATGGGGAATAATAACAATATAACATCTAAGTATTTTAATATAGAGACGGGAATAAATACGTTTTATAAGATAGGAGCTATTATAGATGATGATATTGATAGTATGTATAGACACATAATAATTTTACCTGTTTTCTGTGAGTCTTGTAAGTTGACACACAAATCTATCAGTCTAGTTAACACCGATATATACTCCAACATATTTGACATATTAAACTTTTTTTTTCCCGGATGATATTATATGTCCTTTCAAGAATTGTTCGATATAGGCTGTCTAACGACCTTGAGATTTTTTTTTATATAGGGCAATAATGTATATTGGAGGGTGATTGGCCACCGGTGGGGATATGTAGTAGTAACATCCTTTTGTGGTATAGATCAACACATCTCTTCGGGTAGACATACAGTTTTGTAAAGTCTAACACACCCTGTGGGATCACCAGAGGGTCACTATGAAAGCAATTCGACCTTAGAGATATAGCTTAGTGTTAGCAGGGATAAAATGCTGGTTGTAGGAAGCCACCACGGTATGGTGGCACAATGGCCCTCATTCTGAGTTGATCACTCGCTAGCTACTTTTTGCAGCCGTGCAAACGCGTAGTCGCCGCCTACGGGGGAGTGTATTTTCGCTTTGCAAGTGTGCGATCGCATGTGCAGCAGAGCGTTACAAAAACATTTTGTGCAAAACAAGACCAGTCCTGTAGCTACTTATCCTGTGCGATGATCCTATGGACGGAGGTCCCAGAATTGACGTCAGATACCCTCCCTGCAAACGCCTGGACACGCCTGCGCTTTTCCTACCACTACCAGAGAACGGTCAGTTGACACCCATAAACGCCCTCTTCCTGTCAATCTCCTTGCGATTGGCTGTACGAATGGACTCGTCGCTAGAAGCATTGCACAGCAACGATGCTGTTTGCATGCGCAGTTTTGATGTTTTTTTACCTGATCGATGCGCTGCAAAAATCGGCAGCGAGCGATCAACTCGGAATGATCCCCAATGCTAGAGAGACAGTCCATATACTATAAGGTCACAGGTTCGAAGTAATGCTGAACCTGTAAGATAATTGTGTTTTAACTATTCATTTATATATATTTTTGGAAAAGTGGTCATAAATGTATACCATTTTTTCAATAACATATATATATATATATATATATATATACGTATTTTAAAAACTTCTTGTAAAAGTGAAAATACTGTTAAATAATCCTAATGGGATACTTTTAATAGAGCAAGTGGTGAAGGGTTAATAGTTGCTTAAATGAAGGTGGATCTGGAAGGTGGATCAACTAAGAAAGGATCAGGTGGGTGTAGTATGGCTGACCGGCGGTCAGGAGACCGCCGGTCAGCTTACCGACGCCGGGATCCCGGCAGCATACCGACGCCGGGATCCCTGCGGAGAGGGGCGAGTGCAGCAAGCCCCTTGCGGGCTCGCTGCGCTCGCCACGCTGCGTGCTCGGTGGCGACCGTAGTTCTATTCCCACTCCACGGGTGTCGTGGACACCCACAAGTAGAAATAGTCCCTGTTGGTCGGCATGCTGACCATCGGGATAGTGAGGGGTCGGGATGGTGGAGGTCATGTGACTGTCGGCCTCCCGACCGCCGGTCACATGAATACCACCCGATCAGTTGTGTCTGAATTAATCATTTAAGTAATGGATGGAGCAAAAATCAGCAGGTATAAGTATGGACTATGGGGGTAATCCAGACCTGATCGCTAGGCTGAGTTTTCACACAGCGGGCGATCAGACACAAACTGCGCATGCGTATGCACCACAATGCGCAGGCGCTTTGCACGGGTACCAAGCAGATTGCCCGCTCAGTGATGGGTTTGTGCGAAGAATCCATTCGCATGGGTGTTCGCGAGGATATTGACAGGAAGAAGGCGTTTATGGGTGGCAACTGAGCATTTTCTGGGAGTGTTTGGAAAAAGCAGGCGTGTCCATGCGTTTGCAGGGAGTGTTCCTGACGTCAATTCCGGTCCCGGACAGGCTGAAGTGATCGCAGCGGCTGAGTAAGTCCTGGGCTGCGCAGAGACTGCACAAAATCTGTTTGTACAGCTCTGCTACACATGCGATCGCACACTTGTGCAGCTAAAATACACTCCCCATGTAGGCGGCAACTATCCGATCGCAGGGCTGCAAAATTCACTGCCCAGCGATCAGGTCTAAATTAACCACTATGTTTGTTACAAAGGCAGTCTTTGAAAAAGCTCCATAACAGAGCGAAACGCGTTTTGAAGATACCTGCTGGCCATTTATCCAGTCGCAGACGAAATTGTACCCCACGCAGAGGCATCCCGCTTGATGGAAATGTGAGCCGCTCGTCATCTGAGGTATGTGGAGACGTCCGGGCATACCCAGCTGGCTCCTTCCACACTGTGCAACTTGGGAAGCGATGACCGCTCGGACTCCATTTGTGGTCCGGTTCGATTCATGGCTACTAGCCACTTTTCTACAGCACCCGGTAATCTGGGAAGCGAGGAACAGTGTGGGCCCAGTCGATATCTCGCTCGCTTCACAGCACCCATCGGAACTATGTATTAATCGATTCTCACAATATGAATGGGATCGTTTGAGTTGTGGTTCCCACAAAGGTGATTATATTTGGGACAGACTTTCTTAAAAAACAATTCCAGCTAACTAGGAATGGTATTTATTTCAAATTTATTTCAGTCAAACATTGATTAAGAGATTCACATACCTGATCCAGCCAGAACTCTTTTTGATATGTTTATCTCCTATATAATAGCCCTATTCTGTGACCTTGTGATTCATTTGCTAACGCTGGGCGGAGTCACAACAGTGGGCGGAGTTATTCAAATGAGTCACAGAGATCTGGCCAAATCTACAGGAGACTAGGAGCAGAAGCAGATAGCATGGGCATTGGGCATGTCACAGGCAGGGGTGCAAACCTCCCAGCTTTCTGCAGGAGCTTTCTCCAGGCAGAAGGAGGGAAACACTCGGCGAAAAGGGGGCGTGGCTTCACGGGAGGGTCCCCGTTTTCGTCAGTGAGGGGGCATGCCCAGCGCTCTGTGAGCTGCTGGCATGCCCCCAGGGGCTGATTATGAGTCCGGGGGGCCCAGGGCACTTGAGACAGGGGAGCCCTATCTCATTGCTGTGCCTGCTGGGGGTTGGGGGCGTGGCCTAATCGCGGACCGCGCGGCCACGCCCCCTTATACAAATTCCAATTTTTGTTTTTATTTTTTTAATGGGATTTTGGCCCCTCAGCTAGGGCTAAATCCAGAGGAGGTGGTCGCTCCCCCCTACACACCCGCACAGGGAGAAGAAAGCAGGGAGACTGCTGCCTCCCTGCAACACCACAGACCTGCCAATATGCAGCAGCGTGTGCTGACTGTAGCACATTGCTGCTGCTGTTACTGGCAGGACGGGGGGGGAGCTTCTGAGCTGGGACAGAGCTACTCCAGCCGGGGGGCCTCTAAAACTGTGGGTCCAACGGTACGTATCCCCTGGCCACCCCCCCCCCCACCCCTTAATCTGGCTCTGCTGCTGGAACCCCCCCATTAATCCGTACCCCCTGACGCCCCCTCTCCCTCTGTCTCCACTATTCACCGCTGCTCTGCTAAGCAGAACAGCGAGTACAGGAGCTTTCCAACTGCCCCCCCCCCCACCGCAGGACACTGCGACCCGCGGGTGGGACAGCGGGACAGACCCCAAAAAATGGGACTGTCCCGCGAAAATCGGGACATTTGGGAGGTATGGGGGTGTGTGAGGGGTATGTCATACAGACAGACGGGCACCGGCTCACTGTGTGCTTGACCCCCCACATCGGCATACTCAGCAGGGTCTCTCTGGTGCAGAGGAGCGTCACTTTCTGACACACTCCACGCTTCTTAGCTGCAGTTTAGTGAGGCACCTGCCGATGTGCAGGTTCCATACTGCCTCTGTTATCTCCAGCCCCGGCAACCCCACCGCTAGCTGCAGCGCTGCCACCCGCAGTGGAGTGCGCCCAGCTCATTCACACACTTTAGCTGGCGGGTAGCGCTGCAGAAATCCGAGCTGCTTGCAGGCTCTGACCCACTCCTCCCTCCAGCCGCAGCGTCTCCTGGGAGCTAACCAGTCACTCCCAGTCTCCCCTTACCACAGTGCCCGGAAGCCGTGAGGTCCGCGCCACGTGCATGCTATGACGCCCTCCTCCCTCCAGCCGCAGCATCTCCTGGGGGCTAACCAGTCATTTCCAGTCTCACCTTACCACAGTGCCCGGCAGCTGCGCGAGGTCTGCGGTGTGTGACTGAGGAGGGGGGGGAGGGATGCGGACTGGCAGAGAAAGCAGGACTCCAGCCTGAGAGAGTCAGCCATGCCAAGTCTCCAGCAGCAGCAGATCCCAACAGGTTGGAATGGAACAGCAGCAGCCAGCAGCAGTGACTCCGGTAAGACACATCTGTCTGTCACCACTGTTTTGTCCCTAATACCAATCTCTCCCGTGCCCTGTGTTCTGTCATGTCCCTGGCCTTGCCCTGCCACCCTTATTCTGGCCCTTTCACCCTTATCCTGGCCCTGTCACCCTTATCCTGGCCCTGTTACCCCTATCCTGGCCCTGTCACCCCTGTGCTTGCCCTGTGAACCCTATACTGGCCCCGTCACCCCTGTCCTGGTCCTGCCGCCCCTACCCTGGCCCTGTCACCCCTATCCTGTCCCTATCATTTCTGTCCTGGCCCTGTCACCCCTGTCCTGGCCCCGTCACCCCTGTCCTGGCCCCGTCACCCCTGTCCTGGCCCCGTCACCCCTATCCTGGCACCGTCACCCCTGTCCTGGCCCCGTCAACCCTGTACTGACCCTGTCACCCCTGTCCTGGCCCTGTTACTGCATACCCTCCAACTACCTTTTATGGCATGTACAGTACCCGCAGCGCCTCCAGACCTCTCCCCAATGCACCACACCTCCGCACCTCCCCCTCCACCACATGCGGCACTCCACCCCTCCCCCACATGCTGTGCCTCCAGACCCCCTACACCACCCGTGGCTCCCACTCCTCCACCCCTTCACCACCCACAGCACCTCCAGGCCCCTTCCATCATTCACCCCCCTTATACGTCTCCCCCCACACCTGCCCCCCTCCACCCGCAGCATCTGCAGACACCCTCCTCCATCAGCGGTCCCCCCCTCACCCACCCCTCCCCCACCAATGGCACCCCTGCACCTGCCCCTCCACCACCTGCAGCACCTCCGGACCTCCTTTCCCATCCGCCGCAACACCCGTACCTGCCCCTACCCTACCCATGGTGCCTGCGGTCCCCTACCCAACCCCCGGCACACCCGTCCCTTCCCATCCCACAGCACCTCCGGAACCCTTCACCCATCCACAACATCCCCACACCTGCCCCTCTCCCACCCGTGGCACCCCTGCCCCTCCCCCACCTGCGGTGCCTCCGGACCCCTCCCCCATCTGCATCCCCCACTCCTCTGCCCCTCCCCCACGCGCAGCACCTCCCGAACCTTTCCCATCCGGGCCCCACCCCCACTTCTGCCTCCCCTCCACCCGCAGCATCTACAGACACCATCCGCAGTCCCCCCCGCACCCGCTACATTCTGTACATCGTGCCCTGCAGGTGCTGTTCACGCCGTCGCAAGGGGCTGCGCCTCCTTCACCATCGCACGCCCTTTCATTGTGCAATATTTAACCACTATCAAAGGAATGCAGGTAATACTCCATATAATACAAATATTAAACCCCAGAAAGGCATGCAAGGGTTAAGGGGGCGTAGCCCCTTGCGACGGTGTGAAGAGCGCCCGTAGGGCGCGATGAAGCACCTAGTATATTATAAGTGACAGTTAAATAGATCCACCTTCAGGGGATTAAGGGGGAGATGTACTAAGCAGTGATAAAAGTGGAGAAGTGAGCCAGTGGAGAAGTTGTCCATGGCAACCAATCAGCAGTGACGTAACATTTATAATTTGCATACTACAAAAGCATACAGAGCAGCTGATTGGTTGCCATGGGCAACTTTGCACTGGCTCACTTCTCCACTTTTATCACTGCTTAGTACATGTCCCCCATATTTATATTGTTTTTACACCGTGATATTAGCTGGCTAATATATATATATATCGTGTTTTTATACTTTTATAAGGACCACTTGCCATGTTTTAATTTTATTGTGTATGACATAAATATTAAAGTGCTATTATAAGCAGATCTTTATAGTCGCACTTGTTTATTCACCCTTACTGGTGCACAATTGATGTAATTAGTGCAAGGTGATACAGTTCACTTAGGCTCCCTCCGTTTAGGAAGGCTTTTTTTGTGCAGATACGGGCACAATACACCCCTGCAGCTATATTGAAATAATACTTTACAGACATTATATCATTGTATATAATTTACTAAGATTGAGCGCCTGGAATTTAAATACTTATTCATGAAGCAGTGAAAAGAGTGGAGACGTGAGCCTGTGGAGAGGTTCACATGGCAACCAATCCGCTGCTCCGTACAATTGTGTAGTATGCAAATTATAAATGTTACTTCAATGCTGATTGGTTACCAATGCCATGGGCAACTTCTCCACTGGCTCACTTCTCCACACTTTTTACTGCTTCATGAATAGACCCTCTGTCACTAGGCATTATGGTAAAAATATATTAGCTCTTAGGGAACACTCATTTGCTCTGATTAAAGAACCTAATCCAGACTAATTTTTTCAATCCCGGGATTGAAAAAGTCTCAATACTGGGATTCCCAGAATTGAATTACAAATAGGCCGGTATGTCGGTGAGGAAGTGGGCAGCCAGGTGACTCCAGATGTCCTCGTCCCGGTGCTATCAGAAAGGTGTGGGAGACTCACGGGGTGGATCTTACTAGGTGGATCTTTCTAGTGAAGAGTGGGTGGATCTTCCTAGTGAACTGGTGAGATTGAGGAGATAATACCGGGAATTCTGGGTCTGTTGGGAGTAGGCGTAACCAATGACACAATTCTATAAGGAATACCCATAAGAGTTTGCCACAATGGGGGCAGGGCTTGTAGAGCGGTCATCCGCATCTACTCTCTGGGCTGTACTCTCTGGGATATACTTCTGAGGAAACAGCCACGTGTATCAGGCTGGAAAAACGCATCAAGTTTTGAACCCCTGCCCATGTGGACACAAGCCTCTCCAAAGCAGCTATCATCTCTCCCAGTGCCGCCGAGTTTCTGTGTGATTCCGCTGTCTACGGGCCGGCATCCAGCAGCCAACAGAGCCCAGATACTGGCCGGAGGATCTTCTAACCATTTAATAACTATCCCAGCCACTCACACACAACCCGCTTTAGCGGGAGAAATACAACGCTGGTGATAGCGGTGAAGCCGCTGAGCGCGGTGTGAGACGGGACCGGAGCCCCGGCGGGAGACGCGGTAGCAGAAACACTGGTGAGATAAGCTTCACTCTTGATACAGCCACAGTGGACATTTAGGTAATTGTGAACTACGTTACATTATCATCATGAACTCCAATCATATTCAATATAGACGGGGACGCCCGTCAGAATATACACAGCTGGTCTGATTAGTTTCATAAAGAGACTTTAGAACTTTACTTGTCATCTTGTCTATAAATCCAGCTCGTGCACTATCAGAGATATTTTGGACTTATCACATCACAACGCTGTCCCAGCGGGAGGTTAAAAGCAATTAATGGTCTTATATTTCCTCTGGATATGTCTGGGCTGTGAAGTAATAAGTGTTGTATCAGAGTTCTTAGGACAGGGGTGGGGAACCTCAGGCCCGCGGGCCATATAAGGCACTCAGAGCCACTTGATCCGGCCAGGCTCACCTAACCGCGGAGATACCGGACGCCCGCTGAGATTTTGTTACTAGCGGGCGCCCGGCTTCCTCCCCTCAGCAGCAGCCGACGGCAGGAGCTCACTCCTGAGCTCCGGCTTCCGGCTCTGGCAGTGTACGTGTGCGGCTGTGCGGTGCTATGGGAGAGATGTCACAACGTCTCTCTCATAGTTCTGAGGAGTGGGCGGCCAAGCGGAGGGCAACGGTCTGGAAGCAGGAGCGGGGCTGGTGAGTATTGTGGGGTTTTTTCTTTTAATGTGTGTGTAAGCGGCGCTACTAGAGGGCATATCTAATAGAGCATATTTAATGGGGCATAACAACTGACTGGGGTTATATCTAATGGGGCATAACAAGTGACTGGGGCATATCTACTGGGGCATAACAACTGACTGGGGGTATATCTATGGGGGGCATAACTACTGACTAAGGGCATAGTGTCACGATCCGGGTATCTGGACGCCATTTCTTACCTATCAGATGCCTCCTAAGGCTGGCTCAGCGCTCCAGGACCGGATCCCATCTGTTATCCTGATGTGCACATTCCCGCATCCTCTCCTGTCTCTCTGGACGCAGTCACAGTAACGCCTTATACATCTGGCATGGCGTCTCCCGCGGCCTCCGCCGCCGTCCCTGAGCTTCTGCATTCAGAGTGGTGATTACGTCAGCCGCGGCCTCCGCTGTGTCCGCGTGGTCGGATGTGCATCTGTCAGCCTGGCGTCTCCTGTCTCCGGTGGCCGGCGCCGCCATTACTGTTTTCCAGACCACATGGATTACAATCCAAACTTCCCTCCAAGTGTCTGCATGGGCGCAGCCATCTTGGATTTTGTCAGCTGATCATTCCTACCAATCCGTTGTCAGTATTATTAATTTGCATAATTGCCTAGCCAATGCCTTCCTTGCTGCAGGTATAAATAGGTTGTGCCTGAGCAAGGAAGGCGTCAGTGCTTTGGTTGTCAAACCTAGTTCCAGTTTGTCTCTCTTCTGTGAATGTCTTCCAGGTTCCAGCTCCTGTCTCCAGACTTCTGCTATAGAGACCCGCACCAGCATTCCATCTGCGGTGTAGCCTGACTCTCCGATCCATTCTGGACTCACCTGTTTCCAGCTACAACATCACCTGCTTCCAGCTCAGCTTCCAGCAGTGTACAGCTTCTCTTAAAGGGCCGGTGTCCTTTCTGCAGTTTACCACTCTCCACCGGTATTATTATTTCTCCGCTCTCAAATTCTACATTTCATCTACATTGCATCGCTCTCAAGCTTTATTTATTATTTAACTGGTTCCAGCCAGTATCCACTCCGTGCCAACACCTGTCTGGTTCTAACCAGTACCCACAGCAGCATTTTATCTACAGCAGTCCAGCTTTCCCTGGAACACCAGCTGGTACGACCCTGGGCTTTCCTCATTGCTACAGTTGAGCCTGGTAAGGACTTTCCAACTTGCAGATAATAAGAACTGTCTCATACCACCAGAGCTCTGTGGCCCTTGCCACCCTGTAGTACCCAGGAACTGTATTATTATTTCTCTGCTGATTTTTATGTTACTTTTTACTGCTACTGTGATGCATGGAGTTTGTCATAAATAAATATCATTGACTTTTACTCAAGTTGTCGTGGTCACGCCTTCGGGCGGTTTCTCTTCATGTTACTTACATGTCCAGGGGTCTGATACAACCTCCCAGGTTCCGGTACATCTCAGCCCCTACAACTGAGGCTGCCTTCCGTCAGCTCAGGCCCTCAGTTGTGACAGTAAGCACTGACCAAATGAATCCAGCCGGAGACCAGGATCAAGCGGCCAGGCCGATGCAAGAACTGGCAGCCCGACTTGAACATCAGGAGGCTGCACAGGGCCACATCATCCGCTGTCTCCAGGATTTCTCTACTCGGCTGGATGGGATTCAGACAACTCTCCGTGGATCAGGCGCATCTGGGGCGTCAACCACAGTGACTCCAACTATAACCCCACCCACCTTACCCGTTTCTGCTCCACGTCTTCATCTTCCAACGCCAGCAAAATTTGACGGATCTCCAAGATTCTGCAGGGGATTTCTCAACCAGTGTGAGATTCAGTTTGAGCTACAACCTGGCAATTTTCCCAGTGACCGTACAAAAATTGCCTACATCATCTCACTTCTCAGTGGCTCAGCCCTTGACTGGGCATCACCGTTATGGGAGAGGTCCGACACCCTGCTATCTTCTTACACTGCATTCGTGTCAACATTCAGGCGTATCTTCGACGAGCCAGGCCGGGTAACTTCAGCTTCATCTGAGATTCTCCGTTTACGCCAGGGATCACATACTGTAGGACAATATCTTATACAGTTCCAGATCCTGGCATCTGAACTGGCATGGAACGACGAGGCCCTGTATGCTGCATTCTGGCATGGTTTATCCGAGCGTATTAAAGATGAGTTAGCTACCAGAGACTTACCCTCCAAGTTAGATGAGCTAATCTCACTTTGTACAAAAGTTGACTTACGTTTCAGAGAGAGAGCAACTGAGCGTGGAAGATCATCTGCTCCAAAATCTTCTGCTCCTCCTCCTCGCCAACTGTCACCAACTAAAGATGAACCCATGCAAATTGGCCGTTCCCGTTTAACTCCTGCTGAGCGCCGAAGACGTCTCTCTGAGTCTCTCTGTCTGTATTGTGCAGCCCCGTCTCACACTATTCATGCCTGTCCCAAACGTCCGGGAAACTTCAAATCCTAGCTCGCCAAGGAGAGGGCCGGCTAGGAGTAATGATCTCCTCTCCATCTCCTCAAGATTGTAATCTCCCAGTCTCGCTTCAAGTTGCTCAACGTTATCAGAACGTCATTGCCCTCCTGGATTCCGGAGCAGCTGGGAACTTTATTACCGAAGCCTATGTTAAACGGTGGTCCCTACCCACCAAGAGACTTCCTTCCTCCTTTTCCTTAACTGCCGTGGATGGCAGTAAAATTTTTGATACAGTTATTGCTCTAAGGACTCTACCAGTTCGTCTGAGAGTGGGAGTTCTTCATTCCGAACTTATTTCACTTTTAGTGATTCCAAGAGCCACACATCCTGTGGTCCTGGGCCTTCCATGGCTCCGTCTTCACAATCCTACAATTGATTGGACTACGCAAATCCTGGCATGGGGTCCCTCCTGTGCTGAGACATGTTTGTTTAAAGTGTTGCCTGTCTGTTCTTCCTCCCCCAGGTCGTCTGATGTTCCACCTCCTCCATATCAAGATTTCACGGATGTGTTCAGTAAAGCTTCTGCTGATATCCTTCCTCCTCATAGAGAATGGGACTGTCCGATTGATCTCGTTCCAGGGAAGGTTCCACCTCGAGGCCGAACTTATCCGTTGTCTCTGCCCGAGACGCATTCTATGGAGGAATACATTAAAGAGAACCTAGCAAAGGGGTTCATTCGACCTTCTTCTTCTCCAGCCGGCGCAGGCTTCTTTTTTGCAAAAAAGAAAGATGGTGGTCTGCGGCCGTGCATCGACTACAGAGGTTTGAACGACATTACCATCAAGAACCGCTATCCTTTACCCCTGATTACTGAGCTCTTTGACAGAGTTAGCGGAGCTACCATCTTTACAAAGCTGGACTTGAGAGGTGCATACAATCTCATCCGGATCCGTGAGGGTGACGAGTGGAAGACCGCATTTAACACCCGTGACGGACATTATGAGTACCTCGTCATGCCCTTTGGATTGAGCAATGCTCCAGCTGTCTTCCAGCATTTCGTCAATGAGATCTTCAGAGACATTCTATACCGTCATGTCGTGGTCTATCTAGATGATATCCTCATTTTTGCCAACAATTTAGAGGAACATCGTTTTTGGGTAAAGGAGGTTCTGTCCCGTCTCCGTGTCAATCATCTCTATTGCAAATTAGAGAAATGCGTCTTTGAAGTCAAGTCCATTCCGTTTCTAGGGTACATTGTGTCCGGTTCCGGACTAGAGATGGATCCTGAGAAACTACAAGCAATCCAGAATTGTCCGGTACCCTTAACCCTCAAAGGGGTCCAGAGGTTCTTAGGGTTCGCCAATTATTACCGAAAGTTTATACGAGACTTTTCCACCATTGTGGCGCCTATTACTGCTTTCACCAAGAAGGGTGCTAACCCGTCCAAGTGGTCTGAAGAAGCCATGCAAGCTTTTCATCTTTTAAAACAGAGGTTCATCTCTGCGCCTGTCCTGAAACAGCCTGACATCGACTCTCCTTTCATCCTAGAGGTGGATGCCTCCTCCGTTGGAGTAGGAGCGGTGTTATCTCAGAGGGCTAAAGATGGCCATTTACATCCTTGCAGTTTCTTCTCACGGAAGTTCTCCCCAGCGGAGCGCAACTATGCCATTGGCGACCAGGAGTTGCTAGCCATCAAGCTCGCTCTAGAGGAGTGGAGATATCTGTTGGAGGGAGCTTCTCATTCAATCACCATCCTTACAGACCACAAGAACCTTCTATATCTGAAAGGCGTACAATGTCTCAACCCTCGTCAGGCCAGATGGGCACTTTTCTTTTCCAGATTCGACTTTAAACTCCAGTTCTGTCCGGGCTCTCAGAATCGCAAGGCCGATGCCCTTTCCCGCTCATGGGAGCAAGAAAATGAGTCAGAGTCTTCAGACAAGCATCCTATTATAAGTCCGTTGGCATTCTCCACGGTAGGGATGGACTCTACGCCCCCATCAGGGAAAAGTTTTGTGAAGCCGACACTAAGGAAGAAGCTCATGCATTGGGCCCATGCTTCCCGCTTTGCCGGACATACAGGTATCCAAAAAACCCTGGAGTTTATCTCTAGGTCCTATTGGTGGCCAACTCTGAAAAAGGACGTTTTGGAGTTTATTGCATCTTGCCCAAAGTGCGCTCAACATAAAGTATCCCGCCAGTCGCCTGCGGGGCAACTGGTTCCACTATCTGTTCCCTGTCGACCATGGACCCATTTGTCGATGGATTTTATTACAGATTTGCCCATGTGCAACAAGTTTAATACCATCTGGGTGGTAGTTGACCGGTTCACCAAGATGGCACACTTCATTCCTCTCACCGGTCTTCCGTCAGCTTCCAAGTTGGCTCAAGTATTCATACAAGAGATCTTTCGACTCCACGGTCTTCCAGAAGAAATTATCTCAGATCGAGGAGTTCAATTCACAGCCAAATTCTGGCGAAGTTTATGTCAAGTCCTCCAAGTCAAGCTAAAGTTTTCCACGGCTTACCATCCTCAGACCAATGGTCAAACTGAGAGGGTGAATCAGGACTTGGAGTCCTTCCTCCGCATCTATGTGTCCTCCTCTCAAGATGACTGGGTTCAATTACTTCCCTGGGCCGAGTTCTGTCATAACAACCAGTATCATTCTTCATCTTCTTCAACACCATTCTTCACCAACTTTGGATTCCACCCTAAAGTCCCTGAGTTCCAACCACTTCCAGCAACTTCTGTTCCCGCAGTGGATATCACCTTGCATCAGTTTGCCAATATCTGGAAGAGCGTACGATCAGCTCTGCTCAAGGCATCGTTCAGGTACAAGAAGTTTGCGGATAAGAAGCGTCGAGCAGTTCCTGCTCTCAAGGTGGGTGATCGGGTATGGTTATCCACGAAGAATTTGAGGTTAAGAGTTCCCAGTATGAAGTTTGCACCTCGCTACATCGGTCCTTTTAAAATTGATCAAGTCATCAATCCTGTTGCTTACAGACTCCAGTTGCCTCCCTTCTTAAAGATACCCAGGACATTCCATGTTTCCCTGTTGAAACCGCTAATCTTGAATCGGTTTCATTCCTCACTTCCTCCAACTCCGAAAGTCCAAACTCAACGAGGCGTTGAGTATGAAGTAGCCAAGATCCTGGACTCACGTCACCGTTACGGTCAACTTCAGTATCTTATTGACTGGAAGGGTTATGGCCCTGAGGAACGTTCATGGACCAATGCTTCTGATGTCCATGCTCCTGCCTTGGTCCGGAGATTCCATTCCAAGTTTCCTCAAAAGCCAAAGAAGTGTCCTGGGGCCACTCCTAAAGGGGGGGGTGCTATCACGATCCGGGTATCTGGACGCCATTTCTTACCTATCAGATGCCTCCTAAGGCTGGCTCAGCGCTCCAGGACCGGATCCCATCTGTTATCCTGATGTGCACATTCCCGCATCCTCTCCTGTCTCTCTGGACGCAGTCACAGTAACGCCTTATACATCTGGCATGGCGTCTCCCGCGGCCTCCGCCGCCGTCCCTGAGCTTCTGCATTCAGAGTGGTGATTACGTCAGCCGCGGCCTCCGCTGTGTCCGCGTGGTCGGATGTGCATCTGTCAGCCTGGCGTCTCCTGTCTCCGGTGGCCGGCGCCGCCATTACTGTTTTCCAGACCACATGGATTACAATCCAAACTTCCCTCCAAGTGTCTGCATGGGCGCAGCCATCTTGGATTTTGTCAGCTGATCATTCCTACCAATCCGTTGTCAGTATTATTAATTTGCATAATTGCCTAGCCAATGCCTTCCTTGCTGCAGGTATAAATAGGTTGTGCCTGAGCAAGGAAGGCGTCAGTGCTTTGGTTGTCAAACCTAGTTCCAGTTTGTCTCTCTTCTGTGAATGTCTTCCAGGTTCCAGCTCCTGTCTCCAGACTTCTGCTATAGAGACCCGCACCAGCATTCCATCTGCGGTGTAGCCTGACTCTCCGATCCATTCTGGACTCACCTGTTTCCAGCTACAACATCACCTGCTTCCAGCTCAGCTTCCAGCAGTGTACAGCTTCTCTTAAAGGGCCGGTGTCCTTTCTGCAGTTTACCACTCTCCACCGGTATTATTATTTCTCCGCTCTCAAATTCTACATTTCATCTACATTGCATCGCTCTCAAGCTTTATTTATTATTTAACTGGTTCCAGCCAGTATCCACTCCGTGCCAACACCTGTCTGGTTCTAACCAGTACCCACAGCAGCATTTTATCTACAGCAGTCCAGCTTTCCCTGGAACACCAGCTGGTACGACCCTGGGCTTTCCTCATTGCTACAGTTGAGCCTGGTAAGGACTTTCCAACTTGCAGATAATAAGAACTGTCTCATACCACCAGAGCTCTGTGGCCCCTGCCACCCTGTAGTACCCAGGAACTGTATTATTATTTCTCTGCTGATTTTTATGTTACTTTTTACTGCTACTGTGATGCATGGAGTTTGTCATAAATAAATATCATTGACTTTTACTCAAGTTGTCGTGGTCACGCCTTCGGGCAGTTTCTCTTCATGTTACTTACATGTCCAGGGGTCTGATACAACCTCCCAGGTTCCGGTACATTTCAGCCCCTACAACTGAGGCTGCCATCCGTCAGCTCAGGCCCTCAGTTGTGACACATAGCTACTGACTTGGGGCATAACTACTGGGGGCAGCCTAATTTTTAAGTTGATAATTTTTGTATGGCCCCCGAAGGATTTGATAAATATCCAAATGGCCCTTGGTAGAAAAAAGGTTCCTCACCCCTGTGTTAGGAGATTGGTTAATACAGTACGTTATTGAACATCAAAGATTGCACACTGTGGAGTAAGTTTACTCATAACCTTTGCTACAGTGTTTCAATCAGATAAGAAACATTATAAATTCCCAGTCTAACCATTGTGTTAGCTGTGAAAAGCATTACTAACTATCAGGAGCGTCGGAATGGGGAGGGGGGGGGGGGGGCAGCTCGCCCCCCGCAAAGATGAGAGAGGCGCCTATTACCCATAGCAGAGGAGCGGCAGTCAGGTGAAACACCGCGGCCAGCTGCCGCACTTTACAGCTGATGTGCAGTACCAGCCTCCTCTGCTTCTTCCTTGCACGGCATCACACTGGGTATCAGACTGACTTCATCCCTGGCCCCTGTGTGACACACGAGGCTGAAGTCAGTCTGATATACAGTGTGATGCCGTGCAATGAAGAAGCAGAGGGAGCTGGTGCTGCACGGTAGATGCTAGAATCAAGTGGACTAAGGGACCTTTTCCGTAAGGGGGAGGAGCCACGGCACTAGGGGGAGGAGCTACACCAGCGGGATAGTTCCTCTACTATCCACGCCACCAACTATTACCTTTAGTAATCAGGTGGCGAGCGAAGCGAGCCACCGTGCCCGAAGCGTGGTGAGCGCAGCGAGCCCGCGAGGGTACTTTTCGGGTACCCTGTTTGCCCGTAGCTCCTCCCCCTGGTGACGTGTCTCCTCCCCTAGATATGTCAGAAGGACCCTTCTCCCACTCCGAAATAGAATCAACCGGTACTGCACATCTCAGGTGGTCCCGAACTCCTCCACTGCCAGCTCCTCCTCCCCTGCAGTGGCTCCGCCCCCAACCACAGTGGCTCCACTCCCACCTCTTCCCAGTGGCTCTGCCAGTGGAAACTCCCCTGCAGCCATGGAGGATGTAGCGGGAGAAGGGACACCAAGCCTGACCCGGACTGCTCTGCCCCTGTCCATGTCGGCTCACAGTGGCAGTGCCGCGATTTGTGGGCATTTTGGGGGCGGAGCCTAATGCTGTGAAGTGCCAGCCCCCATAAGAGACCTGATCTGTACTGTAGTCAGGTAATGTCCGTCTCTCTCTCTCTCCCCCCCCTCCCTTTCTCCCTGACACTATCTCTCTCTGGGCTCTCCCTGACACTATCTCTCTCTGGGCTCTCCCTGACACTATCTCTCTCTGGGCTCACCCTGATACTATCTCTCCCTGGGCTCTCCCTGACACTATCTCTCTCTGGGCGGGATGTAGTAATGCTTACCGGCACAGTTTTTCCTATTTAACGCAAAGGCTATTTAACGTAGAGAGATATGTACTAAACCTCGGTAACTGAGATGCCCTTCTTACCGTACTGTTGGGTGGCTGAGCTGGGCAGGGAGATAGCCACCAGCAGCAAGAGCAGCATGTCGGAGAACAGCAGCCGAGGGTGCGGGCTGTACATACCTGAGGCAGCTGGATATACAGTACAACAGTGCTGAGAGCCTCTGCAGCCCACACCCTCGGAGCTGTAGTTCTCCGGCAGAGGACACTCATCCCCCGAACCCTGCGTCGCGAAAGTGGAAACTGCAGCCACTTGTTGCCGGCATGGTGCTGCTGCTGGCTGTCCTCCCGGCTCGGCCACTCAGCAGTACGGTGAGAAGGGCATATCAGTGCCCGAGGTATAGTACATCTCTCTGCATTAAATAGCCTCTGCAGTAAATGGGAAAAACCGTGGCGGTAAGCATTAGTACATCCCGCTCTCCCTGACACTGTCTCTCTGTCACCTCCACACTCTCTCTCTTTGACAATGGGGGTGATTCAGATCTGATCGGAGATGTGCTAAATTTAGCACATCTGCGATCAGTCACTCAGACATACGAGGGGACGCCCAGCACAGGGTTAGTCCGCCCCGCATGTCTGGCTCTGCCCTCCCCATCACCACGTGTGGAAGCATTGCACGGCTGCGATGCCTTCGCACCCAGCGAGTAGTCCCCTGTCTGCGCAGCTAGTGCACAGCCTAGCTGTGCTGGCCCGCGGCTACCCACTGCGTCCTGGGGCGCATCAACTGCATGTGACGTCACGCAGCTGCCGTGGCCCATCCCCACAACGGTCCGGACACACCTGCGTTGTCCGGACCGTGCCCCACCAACGGCGTTCTAACATTGGCACACACCCTCTCATCCCGCGACCGCCACTGCCTGTCAATCAGGCAGAGGCAGTCGCAGCCCTGAGATACTTTCGAGGCACACTCCCCAAAGGGCTTAAGACTGCGATCGCTGCCTCTGCAGCGATCCAGTCTCAATTAGGCGCTCTGTCTCCCACACACTCTTTCTGACACTGTATCTCTCTCCCTGGTACTCTCTCTCTCTGTTACACTGTCTCTCCCCCTCTCCCTAATGCTGTGTAAATATCTCTCCCTGGTACTGTCTCAGTGTCCCTTATACTCTCTCATCTTTCTCTCCCTCTTTTTCTCTTCCTGACACTATCTCCCTCCCTCACCCTCTCAGCCCTCTCTCTCTCTCTCTCTCTCTCTCTCTCTCACTTTTCCTCTCTCTCTCCCTCTCCATCTTTCTCTCTCGACACTATTTCTCTCCCTCCCTCTCCCTGACACTGTCTTTCTGTCCCCTCCCCACACTCTCTCTCTTTGACACTGTCTCCCCCACTCTCTTCCTGACACTCTCTCTCTCTCTCTCTCACTTTTCCTCTCTCTCTTCCTCTCCATCTTTCTCTCTCCAACACTATTTCTCTCCCTCCCTCTCCCTGACACTGTCTCTCTGTCCCCTCCCCACACTTCATTCTTTGACACTGTCTCCCCCACTCTCTTCCTGACACTGTCTCTCTCTCTCTCTCTCTGTGACACTCATCTCTTTCTCTCCCTCTTTCTCTCTCCCTGGCACTCTCTCTATCTCTCTCTCTATGTGACACTGTCTCTCCCTCTCTCCCTGAAGCTGTGTAAATATCTCTCCCTGGCACTGTCTCTCTGTCCCTGACACTGTCTCTTTCTCTTCCCCTGACACTGTATGTCTATCTCTCCCTCTCACTCCCTAACACTCTCTCTCCCTGACACTACCTCTCTCTTGACACTGTTTCTCCCTCTCACTCTCTCCCTCTCTTTCTCTCCCTGACTTTCTCTTTCCCTGACACTCTCATCTCTTTCTCCCTGACACCCTCTCGCTCACTTCTCTCTTTCACTCATTCCCTCTTTTCCATGAAACCCTCTCTCCCTCTCTCTCTCCCCCTGATATCCGCTTTTTCTGTCTCACTCTCTCCTGCTACCCCTAAGGGGCATTATAGTAACAACAGCCGGTGGCAGGGGGGCCCTTTCAAAAATTTTCTATGGGAACAACAAAGTTCTAGTTACGCCCCTGCCTCACACCGTCCAGCATCAGCCGCCTCGTCACTGCCTATCCTCCCCTCCTCCCGCCTACCTCCGAATTTTTGCCGGACCACTGCCTATTGCCTGGGAGCCCATCATAGCTCCTGCAGAACCGCTGCCTGGCCGGAGAGACAATTCAGCCTCCTCCTGGAGACCTCCAGGTAACTGCTCTTCTGGGCACATCACATTCTGCTGCTGATGATATACCTCTCTCTACCTTTCTCCATCTCTCTCTCTCTGTCTCTCTCCATGAATCTCTCTATGTCACTTTCCATGTCTTTCTCTCACCATGTCTTTCTCTCTATCTCTCTCTATCTCTCTCTCCATTTTTGTTATGAGGTACTGTATAACACAGAGGGGGCGACATTTAGCGATTTAGGGGCGCCAAACGGAAACTATATCTTGCCCCCCCCACCTAAAAACGTTCTGACGCCCCTGCTAACTATACAAGGAAGCAGGCTTTAAGATCCATGTAACTTGTTGCAATTATTCATGTGGATTACTAGTTCTTATCAAGTGTTTAAACTAAATGTCTTATTATTAAAGAATTTTTATTAATCAGGTCTTTATTCTGGACAGCGCTTTCATTTATTTCCCTATATTTTCTCCACACTTTTCACTGCTTCATGAATAGACCCTCTGTCACTAGGCATTATGGTAAAAATATATCAGCTCTTAGGGAACACACATTTGCTCTGATTAGGGAACCTAGGGGGTCATTCCGAGTTGTTCGTTCGTTATTTTTTTGTCGCAACGGAGCGATTAGTCGCTAATGCGCATGCGCAATGTTCGCAATGCGACTGCGCCAAATAAATTTGCTATGCAGTTAGGTATTTTACTCACGGCATTACAAGGTTTTTTCTTCGTTCTGGTGATCGTAATGTGATTGACAGGAAGTGGGTGTTTCTGGGCGGAAACTGGCCGTTTTATGGGTGTGTGCGAAAAAACGCTACCGTTTCTGGGAAAAACGCGGGAGTGGCTGGAGAAACGGAGGAGTGTCTGGGCGAACGCTGGGTGTGTTTGTGACGTCAAACCAGGAACAAAACTGACTGAACTGATCGCAGATGCCGAGTAAGTGTGGAGCTACTCAGAAACTGCTAAGAAGTGTCTATTCACAATTTTGCTAATCTTTCGTTTGCAATTTTGATAAGCTAAGATTCACTCCCAGTAGGCGGCGGCTTAGCGTGTGCAAAGCTGCTAAAAGCAGCTTGCGAGCGAACAACTCGGAATGAGGGCCCTAATCCAGACTAATTTTTTCAGTCCCGGGATTGAAAAAGTCTCAATACCGGGATTCCCAGAACTGAATTACAAATAGGCTGGTATGTCGGTGAGGAAGTGGGCAGCCAGGTGACTCCAGATGTCCTGGTCCCAGTGCTCTCAGGAAGGTGTGGGAGACTCACAGGGTGGATCTTCCTAGGTGGATCTTCCTAGTGAAGAGTGGGTGGATCTTCCTAGTGAATTGGTGACATTGAGGAGATAATGGGGGTCATTCCGAGTTGTTCGCTCGTTATTTTTTTCGCAATGGAGCGATTAGTCGCAAACTGCGCATGCGCAATGTTCTCAGTGCGCCTGCGCCAAGTAAATTAGCACAAAAGTTTGGTATTTTACTCACGGCTTAACGAAGATTTTTCATCGTTCTGGTGATCGTAGTGTGATTGACAGGAAGTGGGTGTTTCTGGGCGGAAACTGGCCGTTTTATGGGAGTGTGCGGAAAAACGCAGGTGTTTCAGGGAAAAACGCGGGAGTGGCTGGAGAAACGGGGGAGTGTCTGGGCGAACGCTGGGTGTGTTTGTGACGTCAAACCAGGAACGAAACTGACTGAACTGATCGCAGTGTAGGAGTAAGTCTCGAGCTACTCAGAAACTGCTAAGAATTTTCTAATCGCAATTCTGCTAACCTTTCGTTCGCAATTCTGCTATGCTAAGATACACTCCCAGAGGGCGGCGGCTTAGCGTGTGCAATGCTGCTAAAAGCAGCTAGCGAGCGAACAACTCGGAATGAGGGCCAATACCGGGAATCCTGGGTCTGTTGGGAGTAGGCGGAACCAATGACAGAATTCTATAAGGAATACCCACAAGAGTTTGCCACAATGGAGGCAGGGCTTAAAGAGCGGTCATCCGCATCTACTCTCTGGTTTTCTCCTGAAGAGGAGAAATGACGAGTCGGCAAGAATGGGTGTGACTATGCTGTAATGGGCTCTATATTGAGGGCAGGTCAGAACAACTGCATGCTGTGCAGAGCTGGGCCTTAGCAAAAAAAAAAACACTTATTTGAGTTATGCATTTTGCAGGGTGTATACAAATGCTCACCGATGATAACGACTAGGAGCCAACTAGCAGGAACAGATGCAGAGGTGGCTATTTCGTAAAATACATACAACACTGCAAATGGCCCTATACAGATGGGTCATAGGGCCTAATTCAGACCTGATCGCTAGGCTGCGTTTTCGTACAGCCTGCGATCAGGCCTGCACTGCGCATGCATATGCACCGCAATGCGCAGGCGTGTCGGTCAGCAGTGACGGGGATCGTCGGGCAGTGACGAAATGTGCGAGAAAATAAGAATTTACTCACCGGTAATTCTATTTCTCGTAGTCCGTAGTGGATGCTGGGAACTCCGTAAGGACCATGGGGAATAGACGGGTTCCGCAGGAGACTGGGCACTCTAAGAAAGAATTAGGACTACTGGTGTTCACTGGCTCCTCCCTCTATGCCCCTCCTCCAGACCTCAGTTAGGGAAACTGTGCCCGGAAGAGCTGACACAATAAGGAAAGGATTTGGAATCCCGGGTAAGACTCATACCAGCCACACCAATCACACCGTACAACTCGTGATACTATACCCAGTTAACAGTATGAATAACAACTGAGCCTCACGAACAGATGGCTCATAACAAACAATAACCCTTTAGTTAAGCAATAACTATATACAAGTTTTGCAGAAAATCCGCACTTGGGATGGGCGCCCAGCATCCACTACGGACTACGAGAAATAGAATTACCGGTGAGTAAATTCTTATTTTCTCTGACGTCCTAGTGGATGCTGGGAACTCCGTAAGGGGGCACAAAAGGGGGGCACAAAAGGGGGCTGAATATGCAGCACTCCCTTAACAAACGTCTGAACTTCAGGCAGTGAAGCCAGTTCTTTTTGAAAGAAAATAGACAGGGCCGAAATCTGGACTTTAATGGATCCCAATTTTAGGCCCATAGTCACTCCTGACTGTAGGAAGTGCAGAAATCGACCAAGCTGAAATTCTTCTGTGGGGGCCTTCATAGCCTCACACCAAGCAACATATTTTCGCCATATGCGGTGATAATGCTTTGCTGTCACCTCTTTCCTAGCCTTTATCAGCGTAGGAATGACGTCAACCGGAATGCCCTTTTCCATCAGGATCCGGCGTTCAACCGCCATGCCGTCAAACGCAGCCGTGGTAAGTCTTGGAACAGACAGGGCCCCTGCTGTAGCAGGTCCTGTCTGAGAGGCAGAGGCCAAGGGTCCTCTGAGATAATTTCTTGTAGTTCCGGGTACCAAGTCCGTCTTGGCCAATCCGGAACGATGAGTATAGTTCTTACTCCTCTTTTTCTTATTATCCTCAGCACCTTTGGTATGAGAGGAAGAGGAGGGTACACATAAACCGACTGGTACACCCACGGTGTCACTAGAGCGTCCACAGCTATCGCCTGAGGGTCCCTTGACCTGGCGCAATATCTTTTTAGCTTTTTGTTTAGGCGGGACGCCATCATGTCCACCTGTGGCCGTTCCCAACGGTTTACAATCAGTTGGAAGACTTCTGGATGAAGTCCCCACTCTCCCGGGTGGAGGTCGTGCCTGCTGAGGAAGTCTGCTTCCCAGTTGTCCACTCCCGGAATGAACACTGCTGACAGTGCTATCACGTGATTTTCTGCCCATCGGAGAATCCTTGTGGCTTCTGCCATCGCCATCCTGCTTCTTGTGCCGCCCTGTCGGTTTACATGGGCGACCGCCGTGATGTTGTCTGACTGAATCAGCACCGGCTGGTTTTGAAGCAGGGGCCTTGCCTGACTTAGGGCATTGTAAATGGCCCTTAGTTCCAGAATATTTATGTGTAGGGAAGCCTCCTGACTCGACCATTGTCCTTGGAAGTTTCTTCCCTGCGTGACTGCCCCCCAACCTCGGAGGCTTGCATCCGTGGTTACCAGGACTCAGTCCTGTATGCCGAATCTGCGGCCCTCTAGAAGATGAGCACTCTGCAGCCACCACAGCAGAGACACCCTGGCCCTCGGGGACAGGGTGATCAGCCGATGCATCTGAAGATGCGATCCGGACCACTTGTCTAACAGATCCCACTGAAAGATCCTTGCATGGAACCTGCCGAATGGAATTGCCTCGTAAGAAGCTACCATCTTTCCCAGGACTCGCGTGCAGTGATGCACCGACACCTGTTTTGGTTTCAGGAGGTCTCTGACCAGAGATGACAACTCCTTGGCCTTCTCCTCCGGGAGAAACACCTTCTTCTGTTCTGTGTCCAGAATCATACCCAGGAACAGCAGACGCGTCGTAGGAACCAGCTGCGACTTTGGAATATTCAGAATCCAGCCGTGCTGTAGTAGCACTTCCTGAGATAGTGCTACTCCGACCAACAACTGCTCCCTGGACCTCGCCTTTATAAGGAGATCGTCCAAGTATGGGATAATTAGAACTCCCTTCTTTCGAAGGAGTATCATCATTTCGGCCATTACCTTGGTAAATACCCTCGGTTCCGTGGACAGACCAAACGGCAACCTTTGATAAAGCTGCCAAACAGACAGTGAAACGCGTTAGGTTGCCAGTCTATGACCAGGACGTCGCCAAGGCCAGTGAGTTTATGGAACTGATCATCCATTGCTTCTTTTAAAGTTGGATATTGATGTTTGGGACGACCCGCAGTGGTCTTCAGAGCTCTGACCCATCTCACGTTCATCTATCCGGAGACCGATCCATGTATGTGGACATTTAATAAAAAGGGAGAACCGCCATTTACAATTTGCGCAGGACAGAATCATCATCACCGCGCTAGGTGGAATACCCTGCCTTTTTCCACTTGGGATCTGGTAACTATCACACGGTTATCCATGCAGGATATGATATACTAAAGCATTGGAACACTTATTACCATCTGGCCTTAACAAGAGTCCATGGAAAGTTCTTCATTTGGTCATAATACTGGCTTATGAGGCTTGTTTTATTTCATTTGATTTTAAATATATGTGTTTATGATACTTATTTATCTTTATTAAATACTACTTAATGATTTGAATATCAGCACCTGGTAGCGCTGTTTTTGTATTGTTTTGTGAGACCAAACGGCAACGTCTGGAATTGGAAATGGCAGTCCTGTACCACAAATCGGAGGTACTCCTGGTGAGGTGGGTAAATGGGGACATGCAGGTACGCATCCTTGATGTCCAGTGATACCATGTAATCCCCTTCTTCCAGGCTTGCAATAACCGCCCTGAGCGATTCCATTTTGAACTTGAACCTTCTTATATAAGTGTTCAAGGATTTTAAATTTAGAATGGGTCTCACCGAACCGTCTGGTTTTGGTACCACAAACATTGTGGAATAGTAACCCCGTCCCTGTTGAAGGAGGGGAACTTTTATTATCACCTGCTGGTGGAACAGCTTGTGAATTGCCGCCAGCACCACCTCCCTGTCCGGGGGAGTAGCTGGCAAGGCTGATTTGAGGTAACGGCGAGGGGGAGACGTCTCGAATTCCAGCTTGTATCCCTGAGATACCACTTGTAGAACCCAGGGATCCACCTGTGAGTGAACCCACCGGTCGCTGAAGTTCCGAAGACGGGCCCCGACCGCACCTGGCTCCACCAGTGGAGCCCCAGCGTCATGCGGTGGATTTAGTGGAAGCAGGGGAGGATTTCTGTTCTTGGGAACTGGCTGTATGGTGCAGCTTTTTCCCTCTACCCCTGCCTCTGGGCAGAAAGGACGCACCTTTAACCCGCTTGCCTTTCTGGGGCCGAAAAGACTGTAGCTGATAATACGGTGCTTTCTTTGGCTGTGAGGGAACCTGGGGTAAAAATGTCGACTTCCCAGCTGTCGCTGTGGAAACGAGGTCCGAGAGACCATCCCCAAACAATTCCTCACCCTTGTAAGGCAAAACCTCCATGTGCCTTTTAGAATCCGCATCACCTGTCCACTGCCGAGTCCATAATACTCTCCTGGCAGAAATGGACATTGCATTTATTCTAGATGCCAGCCGGCAAATATCCCTCTGTGCATCTCTCATGTATAAGACTACGTCTTTAATATGCTCTATGGTTAGCAATATAGTGTCCCTGTCAAGGGAATCAATATTATCAGACAGGGAATCAGACCACGCTGCTGCAGCACTGCACATCCATGCTGAAGCAATAGCAGGTCTCAGTATAGTACCTGAGTGTGTATATACAGACTTCAGGATAGCCTCCTGCTTTCTATCCGCAGGCTCCTTTAAGGCGGCCGTATCCTGAGACGGTAGTGCCACCTTTTTTGACAAGCGTGTGAGCGCTTTATCCACCCTCGGGGATGTCTCCCAACGTACACTATCCTCTGGCGGGAAAGGTTACGCCATTAGTAACTTTTTAGAAATCACTAGTTTCTTATCGGGGGAAGCCCACGCTTCTTCACACACTTCATTTAACTCATCTGAAGGGGGAAAAACCACTGGTTGCTTTTTCTCCCCAAACATAATACCCTTTTTAGTGGTACCTGGGTTAATGTCAGAAATGTGCAACACATTTTTCATTGCCGTAATCATGCAACGGATAGCCTTAGTGGAATGTACATTAGTCTCGTCATCGTCGACACTGGAGTCAGACTCCGTGTCGACATCTGTGTCTGCCATCTGAGGTAGCGGGCGTTTTTGAGCCCCTGATGGCCTTTGAGACGCCTGGGCAGACACTGGCTGAGAAGCCGGCTGTCCCACAGCTGTTATGTCATCAAACCTTTTATGTAAGGAGTTGACACTGTCGGTTAATACCTTCCACATATCCATCCACTCTGGTGTCGACCCCGCAGGGGGTGACATCACATTTATCGGCACCTGCTCCGCCTCCACATAAGCCTCCTCATCAAACATGTTGACACAGCCGTACTGACACACCGCACACACACAGGGAATGCTCTGACTGAGGACAGGACCCCACCAAGTCCTTTGGGGAGACAGAGAGAGAGTATGCCAGCACACACCACAGCGCTATATAACACAGGGATTTACACTACACAAAGTCATTTTCCCTATAGCAGCTATAATACACAGTATTGCGCCTAAATGTAGTGCCCCCCCTCTCTTTTTTACCCTATTGAGCCTGGAAACTGCAGGGGAGAGCCTGGGGAGCGTCCTTCCAGCGGAGCTGTGAAGAGGAAATGGCGCCAGTGTGCTGAGGGAGATAGCCCCGCCCCTTTTTCGGCGGGCTTCTCCCGCTCTTTATATTAATATTATGGCAGGGGATTTTTACACATAGATATTATATAGTTTATTAGACTATATTATGTGTTTTTTGCCATTTTTAAGGTAATCTAATTGCAGCCCAGGGCGCCCCCCCCAGCGCCCTGCACCCATCAGTGACCGGAGTATGTGGTGTGCACGGGGAGCAATGGCGCACAGCTGCAGTGCTGTGCGCTACCTTAATGAAGACCGGAGTCTTCAGCCGCCGATTTTCTCCTCGGAATCTTCCGTCTTCTGGCTCTGCAAGGGGGACGGCGGCGCGGCTCTGGGACCGGACGACCGAGGCTGGGCCTGTGTTCGATCCCTCTGGAGCTAATGGTGTCCAGTAGCCTAGAAGCCCAAGCTAGCTGCAAGCAGGTAGGTTCGCTTCTCTCCCCTATTTCCCTCGTAGCAGTGAGTCTGTTGCCAGCAGATCTCACTGAAAATAAAAAACCTAATAAATACTTTCTTTACTAAGAGCTCAGGAGAGCCCCTAGTGTGCAACCAGCTCGGCCGGGCACAGATTCTAACTGAGGTCTGGAGGAGGGGCATAGAGGGAGGTGCCAGTGCACACCAGTAGTCCTAATTCTTTCTTAGAGTGCCCGGTCTCCTGCGGAGCCCGTCTATTCCCCATGGTCCTTACGGAGTTCCCAGCATCCACTAGGACGTCAGAGAAAAGCGATTGCACAGGCGAATGCAAGGTGACTGACAGGAAGAGGGCATTTGACCGTTTTTAAGGAGTGTCCAGAGAAACGCAGGAGGGACCAGGCGTTTGAAGGGAGAGTTTCTGACATCAGCTCTGGCCCCGATCATCACGCTGGGAAAGTAAGTCCTGGGCTGTGCAGAGAAACTTCTGTCTGTGCAGCTCTCCTGCACATTCGATCACACCCTTGCACAGCGATTTCCCCCTCCCCTGTAGGCGGCGATTACCCGATCGCAGGGATGCAAATAACGTACCCTAGCGATCAGGTCTGAATTAGGCCCATAGTTGCCTACATTCTGGCTGCCACATCCGGGAGGAGTCAGGTTGGCTCAGCAGGGAGCGTGGTACGGTAAAGGGAGGCATAACGGGGAGGAGCAGGGGGCGTGGCCTTGAGATCACATCGTGGATCCGCCCCCGCTACACTATGCCGTGATTAATGTCATAGTGGGGGTAAGGGGCGGCGTCATCGGCACCCCCGCCGCGGGGGATACGTGAGTGTTTCCCCAGGGGGAGCAGGGGCTCAGCTGCCGGCCGGGAGACTTGCCAACTCTTTCGGGTGGCAGGGAGCTCCACCCGATTTTCGGGAGCATCCCGGCCATTCCAGGAGAGTAGGTAAGTATGAGAGAGGCCCTGCCTCATTCTTGCCACAACGCCAAAAGCAGGACGGTAAACCAGATCTGTATACACTAGGTTCTGGAGTATGCACTATAAAACATTACACAATCTACCCTTCACATACAGGCGAACGTCCCACTCAGCATCGAGCCGCATATACAGCATCACATAAAAGTATATGTGATACTTTAGGAAGTGTGTTGGCCCAGTACTAGATGTATGAGCTCAGAGTGCAGTATTCCCTGTTCAGAGAGACACTAATGCTCTATCAGAGGCGACTTGCATAGCATTAGGGTGAAGCCGGTGGGTTAGACTAGCGGAGGACAAGCAGGTTCAAGCCTCTGGTATGTGTTTAGGATTAAAAGACTTTTAAGAATTTGTGTGTAAAAAAAAAGTTATTATTTTTTTTAAATGGCGATCCGACATTTTCCAACAAGTGTTGACTGGCCGGCAAACGGCTACTTGAAAACAACCAAGGGCTAACCTTTTATTCCCACCTTCATGTGAAGCCTGTGAGGCAACACACATTAGCAAATACACACCTCGAAGGCAATAAACCCTTTTAGATATCTAAATCAGTTTGTAAAAATATTTAAACAGAAATAAAACTGCAAGAGACTTACTATACAAAGCATTGCAGAACATGGGATACAAGCTATATTATCTTTCCTGCATATGCTCTTATACTACCTATAGCAGGCTGAACCCAAAGGTGCGGTTCCGCAGTTGACAATAGGATGATGGAAGCAGTAGCGGATCTTGCCACGGGCAAGCAGGACTTTCGCCCGGGGCGCCGCCTTCCGGAGGGCGCCGGCGCCATCCGGAGGGCGCCGGCGCCATCCGGAGGGCGCCGCACCATGGCAAGATCCGCTGCTGCTGTGGTGCCCCCCGCTGCCGCGGCCCGCTTTCCGTTGTGAAGGGAAACGACGCTACGCGTCTAGTTTCCCTTCGTGGGCTGCCCGCTGTGAAGGGAAACTAGACGCTACACGTCTAATTTCCCTTCCTGGAGAGGACCTTCACTGTAATGATGAGCGGTGCACGTTGACGTCATCGCGCACCGCACAGCAAAGGTCCTCTCCATGAAGGGAACTAGACGCTTACCGTCTAGTTTACCTTCGTGTAGAGGACCTTAGCTGTGCGGTGCGCGATGACGTCATCGCGCACCGCACATCCTACAACAGTACAGTGGGCGTAACTGACCACGCCCCCTGTATGAAGCCACACCCCTAATGCCGCCCGGGGCGCCAGAAGCCCCGGAACCGGCCCTGGATGGAAGGGAGGAGGGCCCTGCTCGTGACAGCTTACAGTTAAAAGGAACGGGATAGACAGGGGTGACTCCAAGGATGAGACATACAGACCAGCATTGTATCAGTATGATATCCGAAGAGATCGATGCCGGGGTCCCAACAGCCGGAATACCGGCGGCGAGCGCAGCGTGTCCCCTCGCAGGCCCGCCACGCTTTGGGCCCGGTGGTGGGTTATATCCCTCCTCGGGTTGTGGCGTGGACCATCACCCGAGTAGGTATTTCACCAGGTGTCGAGGTCATGGCATCGGTCTCCCGCCAAACTGACTGCCTCCGATTTGCATGAACACGCCCTCACTGACTTTCACCTGCATGAGGATGCCCCATTATAACCCAGTTCCCCCTCTTCAGGCATAGATGTAGATGTGACTGAAATACATACGGCTCCTTATCACCTGCACTTGTTTAAGCCCATTTTCGGAGCATGTTGGTGCAAATTGGCAGAAGTGGCAAGATGTAACAAGCCTTGGCAACAGATAAAGAGAAGTTTCCCTAAGCAACCAATTAGATTTCATCATTTGCAGCGGCGGTTTCCACTTAATTTTAGTAGGGGGGTTGACCTTGAGAGGAGACAGCCATCCCCGGGTCCCGACACCTGCGCAATGGATCTGGCAGGCGCCGGGACCAGTGAATGTGAAGACACTGTGGTGTAACTGTGCATGCGCTGCAGCCCATAGAAGCTGTATTGGGCTATTTGAAAGGCAGGGAGTGGTTTTCTACAGGAAGCCAGCTTTCTGCTTATCACAGAGTGGTCTGGCAGTCCCGGAGGGAAGAAACACCTCCCAATGGGACTGCCTGTAGTGTCTGTGACTGACAGATAAGATTTCCGATAGGAAGTCACTGCCAGTCACAGTGAAGCCAGTGCAGTCATGGCCTGTATCTGGCTCATTGACACTGAGTGAGTGGCGGATTTTACCTGGGGTGCAGCCCATAGGGAAATCAGACACTGGTCACTTGTCTATCACAGTCTTTGGAATGACAGTTATAGGCTGACTGGTTGCTTTTCAGGCAACCTCTGCACTTTATCCCTCTGCAAAGCTTGATACACCCCACTCAAGAAACGCAGGTAAACGGGTGTACGTCCAGTCCAGCATCAGCCTAATCCATTTTACTTTAAAAGGTATAGCCCATGTAACCACGGCTTAAAGTGGTCCTGGAGAGGTGGTGGAACTCATTTTCCCTGATACACCCCCTCCCCCCCCTCCTCACACACACACACACACACACACACACACACACACACACACACACACACACACACACACACACAGTGGGGATCGAAAGTTTGGGCACCCCAGGCAAAAATTCCTTTTAATGTGCAAAAAGAAGCCAAGGAAAGATGGAAAAATTTCCAAAAGGCATCAAATTACAGATTAGACATTATTATGACACGTCAAAAAAAGTTCGATTTAATTTCCATCATTTACACTTTCAAAAGAACAGAAAACAAAAAATGGCGTCTGCAAAAGTTTGGGCACCCTGCAGAGTTAATACCTTTTACTGCCCCCTTTGGCAAATATCACAGCTTGTAAACGCTTTTTGTAGCCAGCCAAGAGTCTTTCAATTCTTGTTTGAGGTATCTTCGCCCATTCTTCCTTACAAAAGTCTTCCAGTTCTTTGAGATTTCTGGGCTGTCTGTGACGCACTGCTCTTTTAAGGTCTATCCATAGATTTTCAATTATGTTGCGGTCAGGAGATTCTGAAGGCCATGGCAAAACCTTCAGTTTACGCCTCTTGATGTAATCCACCGTGGATTTTGAGGTGTGTTTAGGATCATTATCCATTTGTAGAAGCCAGCCTCTCTTTAACTTCAGCTTTTTCACAGATGGCATCATGTTAGTGTCCAAAATTTGCTGGAATCTTATTGAATCCATTTTTCCTTCTACTCGTGAAATGTTCCCTGTGCCACTGGCTGCAATACAACCCCAAAGCATGATTGATCCACCCCCATGCTTAACAGTTGGACAGAGGTTCTTTTCATTAAATTCTGTGCCCTTCCTTCTCCAAACGTACCTTTGCTCATTCCGGCCAAAAAGTTCGATTTTAACCTCATCGGTCCACAGAACTTTATTCCAAAATGCATCAGGCTTGTCTATATGTTCATTTGCAAACTTCAAACGCTGATTTTTGTGGTGAGGACGTAGAAGAGGTTTTCTTCTGATGACTCTTCCATGAAGACCATATTTGTACAAGTATCTCTTTATAGTGGAATAGTGTACCACTACTCCAGTGTCTGCCAGATCTTCCTGGAGGGATCGTGCAGTCAAACGTGGATTTTGACTTGCTTTTCTCACAATCCTGCGAGCTGTTCTGTCTGATATTTTTCTTGGTCTTCCAGATCTTGCTTTAACTTCCACTGTTCCTGATGACTGCCATTTCTTAATTACATTCCGAACAGAGGATATGGGCATCTGATAATGCTTTGCTATCTTCTTATAGCCTTCTCCTGCTTTGTGAGCGTCAACTATTCTCAGTTTCAGTGTTCTACACAACTGCTTAGAGGAACCCATGGTGCTGATTGTTGGAGCAAGGTCAGATGAGTCTGGGCTTTTAAAACCTTTGAGATTGACATCACCTGGTCTTTCCAGACGATGATTGAGAACAATCCATGACACTGCCAGGTCTCAGCTGTGCAAAGGGGGCAGTACAAGGTATTAACTCTGCAGGGTGCCCAAACTTTTGCAGACGCCATTTTTTGTTTTCTGTTCTTTTGATAGTGTAAATGATGGAAATAAAATCAAACTTTTTTTGACATGTTATAAGAATGTCTAATCTGTAATTTGATGCCTTTTGGAGATTTTTCCATCTTTCCTTGGCTTCTTTTTGCACATTTAAATTAATTTTTGCCTGGGGTGCCCAAACTTTCGATCCCCACTGTATACACACACAAACAAACAAACACATATATACACACACACAAACACAAATACACACACACACACACACACACACACACACACAAACACACACACACACACACACACACACACACACACACACACACACACACCTCCTTTGGTGGAGCCATGGCTGGTGCTTGGCTGTTCGGCGCCTCCCCTGAAAACTATAAATTTGTGCCCTACATTGTAAAGGATCAGTGCGCGCCACATAAAAGGGGTATGGCCTCACACGGAAGGGGTGTGGCCACAAAATAGTATCCCCAATTTAAATTACGCTTCACAGTAGCACAATCATATTAACATTGCCCCACATACTAGTACCCTTTACACACACAATGCCCACAGTAGTACCCCCCCCACCTCCTCCCCCAAAGCTATAGGGATATGTTGAACAACCTTTGCTCATCTCTCCTGTCTCCATATGTCCCTTCTGCTTTTTTGTTTCCTTTGTCACTCTCCTCATGTGTCCATATCTTCATTCTAGGCAACCCTTACTCCCAATATACTCTCCTTTACTGTTTGTCACCTGAATCTTTCTCTTCTTTACTTACCCCCTGCACCTCTCACTCCCTGCTACATCTTCAGCCTCTGCTTCTGCATCATCCCCTGCACCTCTCACTCCCTGCTACCTCTTCAGCCAGCCTCTGCTTCTATATCACCCCCTGCACCTCTCACTCCCTGCTACCTCTTCAGCCAGCCTCTGCTTCTATATCACCCCCTGCACCTCTCACTCCCTGCTACCTCTTCAGCCTCTGCTTCAATATCACCCCCTGCACCTCTCATTCCCGTATCTCACTACCTGCGCCTCTCACTCTACCATCTCACCTCCTGCTCCTCTCACTCTCCCATCTCACCTCCTGCTCCTCTCACTCTCCCATCTCACCCCCTGCATCTCTCACTCTCCCATCTCACCCTCTGCATCTCTCTCACCCTCCCATCTCACCCCCTGCTCCTCTCACTACCTGCTGCCTCTTTAGCCTCTGCTTCTATCTCACCTCCTGCACCTCTCATTCTCCATCTCACCCTCTGCGCCTCTCACTCCCTGCTACATCTTCAGCCTCTGCTTCTATATCACCCCCTGCACCTCTCATTCCCGTATCTCACTGCCTGCGCCTCTGACTCTACCATCTCACCTCCTGCTCCTCTCACTCTCCCATCTCACCTCCTGCTCCTCTCACTCTCCCATCTCACCCCCTGCATCTCTCACTCTCCCATCTCACCCTCTGCATCTCTCTCACTCTCCCATCTCCCCTTCTGCATCTCTCACTCTCCCATCTCACCCTCTGCATCTCTCTCACTCTCCCATCTCACCCCCTGCTCCTCTCACTACCTGCTGCCTCTTTAGCCTCTGCTTCTATCTCACCTCCTGCACCTCTCATTCTCCATCTCACCCTCTGCGCCTCTCACTCTCCCATCTCACCTCCTGCTCCTCTCACTCTCTCATCTCACCCCCTGCGCCTCTCACTCTCCCATCTCACCTCCTGCTCCTCTCACTCTCCCATCTCACTCCCTGCTACCTCTTCAGTTTCTGCTTCTATCTCACCTCCTGCACCTCTCATTCTCCATCTCATCCCCACACCTCACACTCTCCCATCTCACCCTCTGCTCCTCTCACTCCCCCATCTCACCCCCTGCACCTCTCACCCCCTGCATCTCACTCTCCCATCTCACCCCCTGCTCCTCTCACTCTCCCAGCTCACCCCCTGATCTTCTCACTCTCCCATCTCACCTCCTGCGCCTCACACTCCCCCATCTCACCCCCTACACCTCTCATTCCCGTATCTCCCTCCCTGTGCCTCTTACTCTCCCATCTCACCCCCTGCGCCTCACTCTCCCATTTCACCCCCTGCGCCTCTCACTCTCCCATTTCACCCCCTGCGCCTCTCACTCTCCCATCTTACCTCCTGCACCTCTCATTCCCGTATCACCCTCCCTGTGCCTCTTACTCTCCCATCTCACCCCCTGCTCCTCTCATTCCTGTATCTCACTCCCTGTGCCTTACTCTCCCATCTTGCCTCCTGCTCCTCTCACTCTACCATCTCAACTCCTGCGCCTCACACTCCCCTATCTCACCCCATGCACTCTCACTCCCTCCCCATCTCACTCCTTCATCTCATCCCCTGCTACCTCACTCTCCCATCTCACCCCCTGCTCCTCTCACTCCTTCATCTCACCCTCTGCTCCTCTCATTCCCCCATCTCACCCCTGCTCCTCTCATTCCCCCATCTCACCCCCTACTTCTCTCACTCTCCCATCTCACCCCCTGCTCCTCTCACTCCCCCATCTCATGCCCTGCAACTCTCATTCCTGTATCTCACTCCCTGCGCCTCTCACTCTCCCATCTCACCCCCTGCTCTTCTTACCCCTCCCAATCTCACTCCTTCATCTCATCCCCTGTATCTCTCACTCTTCCATCTCACCCCCTGCGCCTCTCACTCCCCCATCTCACCTCCTGCGCCTCACTCCCCCATCTCACCTCCTGCTCCTCTCACCCCCTCCCCATCTCACTCCTTCATGTCATCCCCTGCTTCTCTCACTCTTCCATCTCACCCCCTGCTCCTCTCACTCCTTCATCTCACCCCCTGCTCCTCTCATTCCCCCATCTCACCTCCTGCTCCTCTCACTCCCCCATCTCATGCCCTGCAACTCTCATTCCTGTATCTCACTCCCTGTGCCTCTTACTCCCCCATCTCACCTCCTGCTCTTCTTACCCCTCCCCATCTCACTCCTTCATCTCATCCCCTGTATCTCTCACTCTTCCATCTCACCCCCTGCGCCTCTCACTCCCCCATCTCACCTCTTGCTTCTCTCACTCCTTCATCTCATCCCCACACCTCACACTCTCCCATCTCACCCTCTGTGCCTCTCACTTTCCCATCACACCTCCTGGAGAATTGAGTCCCCTGCTTCTCTCATCCACATGGCATCTCACACCCTGTGTCGGAGGCAGAGCCTGGAGCATCAGGTCTCAGCTGCAGTGTAAGGTTGGCAGAGATAAGGGTAGCTATTTGAATATGGTGCCAATTGCGCACCAATCACGGATCACAGACCGCTAGTCAATGAGAAGCTTCCGCTTGGCAGCTTCTCATTGCCTGGCGGTCCGCGAGCCGTGATTGACTCATGCAAGATTTTGAAAATGCCCTCCCGTTCTTTTGATTGGCAGTGCAGCCGCTCCGCCAGCCGGAATTGGCTGGCGGCAGCTATTAACTTTACACTGTAGTCGAGGCTTGATGCATTGGTAGCCAGGCAGAGGCAGAACTGGTTCCACCTTCAATTAGAAGTGACGTAACGTAGTTCCACCCTGTTCCAGCCCACTTTAACCTTGCATATAACTGTAGTCTGACTCTGCAAATTTGATGATCACAAAGACTACCTTCAGTCCAAGAGGTTATAAGGGGTGTGCCATAAGTTTCTGGATGCACAAAAAGCATTATATTTACAAAGTGAACATTACATTTTTACAAAGTATTTACAAGAGGAGTCTATACAAAGTTGCATGCGCTCAAACCACTTGGTGAAACAGCTGGACCAGTCCAAAGCAGGTATGTCTTCTACGTGCTGGATGCAGGTCTCCACTGCAGCTTCCGGTGACTCAAAACGAATCCCACGCATCTTGGTCAGCACTGTATGGCAGATGACCAAGCTTCTGGATGCGATCATGGGCCAGAAAATTCACCACTTTCCCGGACTTGTAGGCAGATGCATTGTTGTGATGAAGAAGGGCACCACGAGTGTGAGTTCTTGGACGGCGCCTGGAAATGGCTTTCCGCCACTTGCGGCAGGCTTGGTTGGTGTACTGGTCCCCAGTGTCGGTGTGTTGCTGCACAAGTAGTATGGTAGTTACATGACCAGTCTTGGCCACAAAAACAGCTACCATCTGCTTGGCCACACTGCGCCCACATCGGAAATTCTGTGGCAGTGCACCTCCAACTGGTGTCTACTGGGCCAACTGTTTGGTCTCAAGGTCCAAACTGTAGATCCAGGATTCATAGTCACTGATGATCTCCCAGAGTTTGCGCGACCACCATCAACCCTGGCCAATATGTTACAGCGCCAAGTCACCTGAGCCTCCTTTTGCTCTGGAGTCAGCTAATGGGGCTCCCAGCGTGCAGAAACCTCTCTCAGGCCAAGCTTTTCATGGAGTACAAAGCAGATGGATCCCGATGAGATGCCCATCTCCTTTTCTAACTGGGCCATGGTCACCCTAGTGTCCACTTCAACTATGTACTGCATGGCAGCAACATTGTCCTTGGTGATGGTGGTCACAGGTCGGCCACAGTGCTTCTCATCTTCAAGGGACTGTCTCTTACATAGTCATTCTGCAAACAACTCAAACACAATGGTTCGGTGACCGTGCGTCCTCCCCAAAAGCAGCTGAGATTTGGTCAAAACTCTCCTGCTGTCATAGACCTCTCTTGTAGTCGTAGAAGATCATGGTTCTCCAGTGGCCTCTGTTGAGCTCCATAAGGAGTCCATGAAGGAAGTGAACATGCTAAGTTCTCCGGTGTGCAATGCTGCTTATATACGGATCTGATCTGTACCTTGACATTTCGCAAGAAGATTACAGTTCACAACTAGTCACATTGTGTCTACTCTACCCATGCACCGCACATCCGGAAACCTACTGCATATCCCTCGTATATGTATATTGTTTCACTATGCATGGGTTACTTGCTACAACTTATCTCATAGTGCAAAGGTTTAAAGGTTATTTCCACTGCAACATTAAAATCAAGGTGATTTGCCCAGTGAAGATGGGCCGTGGGTTTACTGCTCATTAGTGCTGTGCGTCACGTCAGAAATGTAGTCTGCAGTCAACACATTTTCCCAAAATTCAACAATCATATTCTCAAGGGAACAGCAGCTGCTTTTACGTGTAGTTGCCAAGCACTGAGGCAGAGTAAAACAACTATGTCACTAAAATCGCGGCTATAGGATATATTGCACATGCTATTCATAATTTCACACTTCACTTCACTATATTTGACACAGTGGTGGGACGTTTTCATTACACCTTGTGGGTAATTGAGCACGTTAATGGGACAACGGTCATTTTATGGTTAATTACAGCACGTCATGATAATTGCTTCCTTTTAAACATTGCCTTTGTAGTTTTCAGAAATAAGGGGATTTTTGCCCACACACATTGCAGATTTATAGCACTTCTTGCTGTGATGCAGAATCCATTCACTACCACAAAGATTTGTGGAATGTGGATAACAAAGGGCAGTGATGATATGTCACAGTTTTATCCACAAGTCTTTTTCGGATGTCTTACGGGAGACTGAGGGGGACATGTACTAAGCAGGGATAAAAGTGGAGAAGTGAGTCAGTGCAGAAGTTGCCCATGACAACCAATCAGCATTGACGTAACATTTATAATTTGCATACTATAAAATTATACAGAGCAGCTGATTGGTTGCCATGGGCAACTTCTCCACTGGCCCACATCTCCACTTTTATCACTGTTTAGTACATGTCCCCCTTAAGCTCATACATAGCCGGAGAACTTTAAAACCACTGGGAAGGATAATATATAGATTTAGGGTAAGGGTTTCAACACATCATGACCATGTCAGCATTATGACCACGCTGATATGCACACATCTCAACATAACACCCATGTCAATATTCGGACCATGTTGAAATTTTGTACACCCCCCCCCCCCCCCCCAGAATGACCAATATCAAGCCTGTAAGGGGGAATTCAACTGTTTTGTGGGCGCCCCAAAAGTAACGGCGCCCATCAAAGCAATTTACTTGTTCCCCCCCACAGGATGTGAGTGCTGAAGGATTAGCCGCGCAAAGCACCTAAACCTGTCTAAAGTACTGCTTTAGGTGCCCAAAGTGCCAACTTATCGCAAATAACTGCTTGCCATCTCGGAAAGTGTGCTCCCACAGCTATTTGCACCCGAACAGAGCAACAACTGTTTTGGAGTTGGGTACGGGATCCCGGCGGGCAAAATACCGATGCCAGAATCCGATTGACAAAATGCCGGCAGAGGGGCGAGCAGAACGAAGCCCCTTGTGGGCACGCTATACTCGCCACGCTGCGGGCTCAGTGGCTCTCTTTGCTCGCGATTTCCGGCCTTCTGGAGGTCGGGATTCGTGCATCGGTATTTTGACCGGGCGGGATCCCGTACCCAACCCCAATACAGTTGTTGCCAGGATTCCAACTACATCCCCTGTATTGGTTTGTGGTCCAATAGTAATAGCCACAGACGCAAGCAATTGAATCACCACCTAGAAGAATATTGACAACTGAAATTTCTCTCTCTCATATATATAATATCATGTCTACAGTTCATCACAATCTGAAGAAACCGCTTACCCCATGTTGAGTGGAGAAACGCGTCAAGGACTTATACAGGTTCCCATTGTGACTACAATCACTGCCAGCCCACTTGGGTACAAAGATATTTTACATCACCCTATCTAATTCTGAGCTCTGGTTTGGAGATCGTGTGAGCCGCACAGCTGTTTCCGCAGCAACTTCTCTGCTGGATACGGGGATTGGCACGCATGCCGCACTGCAGAGTTGTCTCTCGAGCTGTTAATGGAACTGTAACTGTCAAGCCTTCCTTCTCCCCACGTCGGGGCGGCCAAATAATTTCCACAGTGCGACCAAGTGCAGCTACAGAACTGACATACAAGCTCTTTTGCAAGAGCCGACCCATTAAGCCGCCCATGGAGTTATCACTACCGCGCTCTCCCTCTCCCCACGCCGGGGCTCATCACTGCACCAACAGCTTCATAAGACCATCACGCTACTGCTCTCATATTCTTATAGGCCCTACACACTTGGCGATAATATTCAAAGATATGAACAAACTCGTTCATTAATGAATGAGATACCGTTCATATCTTTGAGTGTGGAGGCACCAGCGATGAACGATGCGCGGCCCCGCGCTCGTTCATCGCTGGTGCTCCGTCGCCTGTGCATGGAGGCCAATATGGACGATCTCGTCCATATTTGCCTGCACTTCTATGGAGCTGGGTGACGGGGGGAGTGAAGACACTTCACTCCCCCCGTCATTGCCCCCCGCCGCCGGGTCGCCCGTCAGCCGCATACGCCGTCGGGCAGTTCGGCGGTGGATCGCTCAATGTGTAGGGCCCTTTAAGTTACATCAGGGGACTGGTGAGTGATTCAGAGGTGGAAGCATAGCGCGAGGGCTCCAATAGCCTTTTGAAACTCTGTCAATTGTGGACTGTGATTTCCTCCCCAGGGGTGGGATAATTAATTGGGACCCTGTATATATTGGGCAAATATCCACTTTGTAATAATTTTAGTATTGCTTTAAAGTAATGTTATGTGCTACTTTTTAAACTGTTACTATTAAATGTTTTTTATACATTATGAATTAGTACTCCCTCCCTTCATGTATATATATCTGTGTACATATACAGGTATATGGTCCCTTTTTCCGTAGTTCATCACAATGGCTGTGCGTTGGTGCACTGATAGAGATCCCTAGGAAGTATCTCATGTCCGCTTGCAAGATAAAGAGTTCTTGTTATTTTAGCGCTGGGTATCTTAGTGTAACGGTTTTTCATTTGGGGATACGGTTGTTAGGTCGACCCAACTTATGTCGACACTCATTAGGTCGACCACTGAAGGTCAACATTGCCCTTAGGTCGACATGCATTAGGTCGATATGTACTAAGTCGACAGGTCAAAAGGTCGACTTTTTTTGACATTTTTAGGACTTTTTCATACTTGATCCATGTGGACTACGACTGGAATGGTAACCTGTGCCGAGTGAAGCGGTAGCGGAGTGAGGCACCTTGCCGAAGCATGGCGAGCGTAGCGAGGGGACATGGTGCACTAATTTGGGTTCCCCTGTCACTTTACGGAGAAAACGACACCAAAAACAGTAACAAAAACTCATGTCGACCTTTTGACCTGTCGACCTAGTACATGTCAACCTAACGGTCATGTCGACCTAATGCATGTCGACCTAAGCGCAATGTCGACCTTCAGTGGTCGACCTAAGTTGGGTCGACCCAACGACCCATACCCTTAATTTGCATACATGCAGCTAATGTAATCATAGGACCAGGCCCACATCCACCTCTCCAACATCCATGCAAAAAATCAACTGTGGGCCTGACTAAACCCATGCAAGATGAGAGTGAAAGGTCACAGCACATCCCATCCTACCTCCAGCCTCCACTTTTGGACCACAAACGTAATTTGATTAATTTCTGACTAAAAAAATTAAATCATCTGTGCTTTATTACATATGTCTGGAGAAATCTTATATACTATTAGTAAAAAACCTAGAAGTAATACACTTTTACCAAATAAAATGCATCTGGAAGGGGCACCATCTTCTAGCAATTGTTTATGAAGTAAGTACACCCTACACATTGATAACTATAAGTTGATTGGTTGCTTTGCACAACTTCTTCACCTTCATTCAAAATGGCGGTGGTTGGGATCCTGGCGTTCAGGAGACCGTATCCCGACATCAGACATCCCCCCTCACCCTCCCATAATTCCCACTCAGTTGGTGGGTCCACGCCAGCAACTGAGTGGAAATAGAACCTGTGGCTCGCCAACGGGCCCGAAGCATGGAGAGCGCAGCGAACCCGCGAGGGGACTCACTGCCGGTATATCAGCAGGCGGGATGCTGCTGTCTGTATACTGAAAGCCGGAATCCCGTCTGATGGTATATCATACTGCACTCCTTTAAAAGGTTTGATCAGATACGGCTGCCTACTGTCATCATCATCAATGTGCGTCTTTTCGTTTTCACACAGCCGCTGGGACTCGCAAAACCACCGTTGGATGTGTCAATGCAAATTCAAGCAGCTGTGGCGTTTGCATATTTCCGCACAGTACCTGCGTACACATTCACAGCTGCGGCGGCATTAGAGTACAAATGTGATTCAGGCTCTATAAACGCTAAAAGGCCTTACACACTACCCGATCCTCGCCGTGGCGGGGACCCGGCGGGGATGCGTCTGGGACAGGCAGCAATGGCGGGGGGAACAACGGCCATGCTTCTGCAGCATGGCTGTCGTTAACGAGGACCCCCCTCGTCCGTACATGTTCGGACAAGGGAGGAGTTCATTAACGATGCACGGGAGCGCGCATCGTTAACGACATTTAGTGTACACACTGGACGAGATTGTAAAAGATCTCGCTCAGATCGTTCCTTCTGAGCGAGATCTTTCAAAATCTCGTCTAGTGTGTATGGGGCTTAAGAGAATGTTTTGCTTATTGCAATTTCTCTCTGTACCGGACTAGTTTCTAGGGGCAACGTACTTTAATGGGAAGCTTCTTGCCCTGTCCTCAATCCCTACCTTTTCCCATGCAAGTCATATTTAGCGGCTTACTCTAAGAGCGTCGTTATTCTGTCACCTGTTGGCATAATAATGCAATCTTTAGTCATGCTGTATTTTATTGGCTAACTAATAAGTTAGTTCACGTAGTTTGTTGTGTTTTTTTTTTCTTTGCTAACGTCTCCCATTATTTTATACAAGAGCATAAAACAAAATCTGCCATTCTGAGAAAGCTGTGCAATAGAATCCAGCTGTTAATTCTAACAGGAAATCTCGTGGAGCAACCTCATGTCCTTTCATTGAGTTCACAAATCTGAATGATATAGATACGGCCAATTCCTGCAACTGCAGCTGTCCGCGCTCACAAAGCTCTGACTGTTAGATAAGGAAATGCCAGCGGGAACAAGACGTTTCCCTTATTACTCGATGCCCTGCAGTTAGCCAAGTGGGCAGCTGTCAGCTTGGGTGGCAGCAGAGAAGTATGAATGGGAAACCCCCGAACCCTCACAGTCATCCTGAAGAAATGTTCTGTGTCTTCCAATACTGCAGCACATCCAAGATCATGACTAAGATAGCCAAGTGTGATATCATCAGCTTTGCCTGAGATAAATCAAGCCTAGATGTGAGCTTATCTGTGTCCTTGGCAGTTATGTGCCCGCACTGTGATGTCGCTGTGCTGCAGATAGGGCTACGTCATGCACTACGTGAAACTACTCGCTAATAAGTCTATTCATGGGAAGATAGGAACCCGTGCTTTATCCAACCACTTAACGGAAGGCTATGTGCATACTAACGAAGTAAGTATGTCCCAAAAAACTCTCCTTTAGGAATTCTAGTAGCCTCTCATGCTAATGCGTTCATTACACCTTTCATTCTTCACATCCCAAGAAATATCAATATTAGAAATATCCTCAAGACTAACAGATCACTGTAAGGTTGTTAGTGCTTACAATCATATAAGTGCTGATATAAAAGTGTTATCATAATATTAGTGTTATACCGGAGCTTAGTTATAGCGTCAGCTGCTGTCAATTGTGAAATGACTCCCAGAAGCTTCCTGGATAGTAGACTTCCTGACAGATAGGACACAGGTGGTGAAAGTGAGGGAATTCACCACTCAATCGCGGTCCATTAGTACAGGGGCCCCTCAGGGCCGTGTCCTCTCACCCCTGCTCTTCTCCCTTTTACACAAATGACTGCACCTCAGAGGCGCAATCAGTAAAGATCATCAAATTTCCCGATGACACCACTGTCATAAGCCTCATCAAGGATGAATCGGCCTATAGACAGGAAGTGGATCGGGTTGGCCCAGTAGTGCAGCCACAACAACCTTGAGCTCAACCCCCTCAAAACTGTCGAGATGATAGTAGACTTCAGGAAGAAGTCAGCTAGTGCACCTCCGCTAACGATTGCTGACAGTGTGGTATCGCTAGTGGACTTCTTCAAGTTTCTAGGGACTACAATCTCCCGGAACCTTAAATGGGAGTCCAACGCTGACCACACTGTCGGGAAAGCGCAGCAGAGGTTGTTCTTCCTCAGGCAACTAAGGAAGTTCAACATCCCACAGAAGCTTCTGCTCCTCTTCTACTCCGCGATTGTGGAGTTGGTACTGTGCTCCTCGATACTGGTATGGTACGGCTCCGCCAGCACGAGGGACAGATGCAGGCTCCAAAAGGTGGTCAGAACCTCAGAGAAGATCATCGGGACCGACCTTCCCTCAGTCCAGGACCTGTACCTGTCCAGAGCTAAAAAGCGTGCAATGAAGATAGTAAAAGACCAGCTACACCCCGGCCACAGCATGTTTAACCTGCTTTCTTCAGGCCATCCCCGTCAGGTCCACCAGAAGCCTCAAAAGTTTCTTTCCCCAAGCGGTCCGCCTGCTGGACTCCTGAACATTGACTGACTAGACGTACATGTAACTCACTTGTGTCCAGAGGCGTAACTAGGGTTTTTGGAGCCCAGGGCAAGATGGAAAATGGCGCCCCCCCCCCAAAAAAAAAATAATACAAAAAGAAGCATGTGCGCGCGCGCCGAAAAAATGGCGTGGCCACACACCAGAAGGGGTGTGGCCACGCTCCAGAAGGGTTGTGGCCACTGAAAATGGCCCACAGTGCCAGTTACATTGCCCCACAGTGCCAGTTACATTGCCCCACAGTGCCAGATACATGCCCCACTCAGTGCTAGTTACATTGCCCCACAGTGCCAGTTACATTGCCCCACAGTGCCGGATACATGCCCCACAGTGCCAGATACATTGCCCCACAGTGCCAGATACATGCCCCACAGTACCAGATACATTGCCCCACAGTGCCAGTTACATTGCCCCACAGTGCCAGTTACATTGCCCACAGTGCCAGATACATGCCCCACAGTGCCAGATTCATGCCCCACAGTGCCAGATACATGCCCCACTCAGTGCCAGATACATGCCCCACAGTGCCAGTTACATTGCCCCACAGTGCCGGATACAATGCCCCACAGTGCCGGATACATGCCCCACAGTGCCAGTTACATGGCCCACAGTGCCAGATACATTGCCCCACAGTGCCGGATACAATGCCCCACAGTGCCGGATACATGCCCCACAGTGCCAGTTACATGCCCCACAGTGCCAGATACATTGCCCCACAGTGCCAGTTACATGCCCCACAGTGCCAGATACATGCCCCACAGTGCCAGTTACATGCCCCACAGTGCCAGATACATGCCCCACAGTGCCAGGCCCCACTTGGTGCCAGATACATGCCCCACTGTGCCGCTGGACCCCCCCGTGCCGCCGGACCCCCCCCCCCCCCGTGCCGCCGCCCCCCCATACCCGTCACTTACCGGCCGGCGGCCGCTTGTTGCTATGTGAGGGGATGAGAGCGCAGCGAAGCGCAGCGCCTCTCCTTTCCCTCGCCGCTCCAGGTCTCCGGCGGCTGTCTGGCGCCGGTTCGCTAGCCAATCAGAGCTCGCGGACCAGCAGTCAATCAGGAGCCGGTCCGCAAGCTCTGATTGGCTAACGCCGGAGACCGGACACAGCAGCGCCAGTTACATTGCCCCACAGTGCCAGATACATTGCCCCACAGTGCCAGATACATGCCCCACAGTGCCAGATACATGCCCCACTCAGTGCCAGATACATGCCCCACAGTGCCAGTTACATTGCCCCACAGTGCCGGATACAATGCCCCACAGTGCCGGATACATGCCCCACAGTGCCAGTTACATGCCCCACAGTGACAGATACATGCCCCACGGTGCCAGGCCCCACTCAGTGCCAGTTACATGCCCCATTTGGTGCCAGTTACATGCCCCACAGTGCCATGCCCCACTCAGTGCCAGTTACATGCCCCATTTGGTGCCAGTTACATGCCCCACAGTGCCAGATACATTGCCCCACAGTGCCAGTTACATGCCCCACAGTGCCAGATACATTGCCCCACAGTGCCAGTTACATTGCCCCACAGTGCCAGATACATTGCCCCACAGTGCCAGTTACATTGCCCCGCAGTGCCAGATACATTGCCCCACAGTGCCAGTTACATGCCCCACAGTGCCAGATACATGCCCCACAGTGCCAGGCCCCACTTGGTGCCAGATACATGCCCCACTGTGCCGCTGGACCCCCTCCCGTGCCGCCGGGACCCCCCCCCCGTCACTTACCGGGCGGCTGCCGCTTGTTGCTATGTGAGGGGAGGAGAGCGCAGCGCAGCGCCTCTCCTTCCCCTCGCCGCTCCAGGTCTCCGGCGGCTGTCTGGCGCCGGTTCGCTAGCCAATCAGAGCTCGCGGACCGGCAGCCAATCAGGAGTCGGTCCGCAAGCTCTGATTGGCTAACGCCGGAGACCGGACACAGCAGCGCTGCTGGCAGCGCTGCTAGTGCTGGCAGCGGCGGTGAGGGGAGGGAGAGACGCTGCGCTCTCCTCCCCTCACATTTAGGGTTGAAGGGGGCGAGTGGGGCATGATGCCCTGGACGCCGGCGGCGCCCCCCTCTCCTGGGCCTGCCAAGGCGCCCAGGGCACGTGCCCCACTCGCCCTACCCTAGATACGCCTCTGCCCACAGTGCCAGATACATTGCCCCACAGTGCCAGTTACATTGCCCCACAGTGCCAGTTACATTGCCCCACAGTGCCAGATACATGCCCCACAGTGCCAGATACATTGCCCCACAGTGCCAGATACATGCCCCACAGTGCCAGATACATGCCCCACTCAGTGCCAGATACATGCCCCACAGTGCCAGTTACATTGCCCCACAGTGCCGGATACAATGCCCCACAGTGCCGGATACATGCCCCACAGTGCCAGTTACATGCCCCACAGTGACAGATACATGCCCCACGGTGCCAGGCCCCACCCAGTGCCAGTTACATGCCCCATTTGGTGCCAGTTACATGCCCCACAGTGCCATGCCCCACTCAGTGCCAGTTACATGCCCCATTTGGTGCCAGTTACATGCCCCACAGTGCCAGATACATTGCCCCACAGTGCCAGTTACATGCCCCACAGTGCCAGATACATTGCCCCACAGTGCCAGTTACATGCCCCACAGTGCCAGATACATGCCCCACAGTGCCAGTTACATGCCCCACAGTGCCAGATACATGCCCTACAGTGCCAGGCCCCACTCAGTGCCAGTTACATGCCCCATTTGGTGCCAGTTACATGCCCCACAGTGCCAGGCCCCACTCAGTGCCAGTTACATGCCCCATTTGGTGCCAGTTACATGCCCCACAGTGCCAGATACATTGCCCACAGTGCCAGTTACATGCCCCACAGTGCCAGATACATTGCCCCACAGTGCCAGTTACATTGCTCCACAGTGCCAGATACATTGCCCCACAGTGCCAGTTACATTGCCCCGCAGTGCCAGATACATTGCCCCACAGTGCCAGTTACATGCCCCACAGTGCCAGATACATGCCCCACAGTGCCAGGCCCCACTTGGTGCCAGATACATGCCCCACTGTGCCGCTGGACCCCCGTGCCGCCGGGACCCCCCCCCCCCCGTCACTTACCGGGTGGCGGCCGCTTGTTGCTATGTGAGGGGAGGAGAGCGCAGCGCAGCGCCTCTCCTTCCCCTCGCCGCTCCAGGTCTCCGGCGGCTGTCTGGCGCCGGTTCGCTAGCCAATCAGAGCTCGCGGACCGGCAGCCAATCAGGAGTCGGTCCGCAAGCTCTGATTGGCTAACGCCGGAGACCGGACACAGCAGCGCTGCTGGCAGCGCTGCTAGTGCTGGCAGCGGCAGTGAGGGGAGGGAGAGACGCTGCGCTCTCCTCCCCTCACATTTAGGGTTGACGGGGGCGAGTGGGGCATGATGCCCTGGACGCCAGCGGCGCCCCCTCTCCTGGGCCTGCCAAGGCTCCCAGGGCACGTGCCCCACTCGCCCTACCCTAGATACGCCTCTACCCACAGTGCCAGATACATTGCCCCACAGTGCCAGTTACATTGCCCCACAGTGCCAGTTACATTGCCCCACAGTGCCAGATACATGCCCCACAGTGCCAGATACATTGCCCCACAGTGCCAGATACATGCCCCACTCAGTGCCAGATACATGCCCCACAGTGCCACTTACATTGCCCCACAGTGCCGGATACAATGCCCCACAGTGCCGGATACATGCCCCACAGTGCCAGTTACATGCCCCACAGTGCCAGATACATTGCCCCACAGTGCCAGTTACATGCCCCACAGTGCCAGATACATGCCCCACAGTGCCAGTTACATGCCCCACAGTGCCAGATACATGCCCCACAGTGCCAGGCCCCACTTGGTGCCAGATACATGCCCCACTGTGCCGCTGGACCCCCCCCCGTACCACCGGACCCCCCCCCCCCCCCCAGTGCCGCCGGACCCCCTTCCCCGTCACTTACCGGCCGGCGGCCGCTTGTTGCTATGTGAGGGGAGGAGAGCGCAGCGCCTCTCCTTTCCCTCGCCACTCCAGGTCTCCGGCGGCTGTCTGGCGCCGGTTCGCTAGCCAATCAGAGCTCGCGGACCAGCAGTCAATCAGGAGCCGGTCCGCAAGCTCTGATTGGCTAACGCCGGAGACCGGACACAGCAGCGCTGCTGGCAGCGCTGCTAGTGCTGGCAGCGGCGGTGAGGGGAGGGAGAGACGCTGCGCTCTCCTCCCCTCACATTTAGGGTTGACGGAGGCGAGTGGGGCATGATGCCCTGGATGCCGGCGGCGCCCCCCTCTCCTGGGCCTGCCAAGGCGCCCAGGGCACGTGCCCCACTCACCCTACCCTAGATACGCCTCTGCCCACAGTGTCAGATACATTGCCCCACAGTGCCAGTTACATTGCCCCACAGTGCCAGTTACATTGCCCCACAGTGCCAGATACATGCCCCACAGTGCCAGATACATTGCCCCACAGTGCCAGATACATGCCCCACTCAGTGCCAGATACATGCCCCACAGTGCCAGTTACATTGCCCCACAGTGCCGGATACAATGCCCCACAGTGCCGGATACATGCCCCACAGTGCCAGTTACATGCCCCCACAGTGCCAGATACATTGCTCCACAGTGCCAGTTACATGCCCCAGAGTGCCAGATACATGCCCCACAGTGCCAGTTACATGCCCCACAGTGCCAGATACATGCCCCACAGTCTCAGGCCCCACTCAGTGCCAGTTACATGCTTCATTTGGTGCCAGTTACATGCCCCACAGTGCCATGCCCCACTCAGTGCCAGTTACATGCCCCATTTGGTGCCAGTTACATGCCCCACAGTGCCAGATACATTGCCCCACAGTGCCAGTTACATGCCCCACAGTGCCAGATACATTGCCCCACAGTGCCAGTTACATGCCCCACAGTGCCAGATACATGCCCCACAGTGCCAGTTACATGCCCCACAGTGCCAGATACATGCCCCACAGTGCCAGGCCCCACTCAGTGCCAGTTACATGCCCCATTTGGTGCCAGTTACATGCCCCACAGTGCCAGGCCCCACTCAGTGCCAGTTACATGCCCCATTTGGTGCCAGTTACATGCCCCACAGTGCCAGATACATTGCCCACAGTGCCAGTTACATGCCCCACAGTGCCAGATACATTGCCCCACAGTGCCAGTTACATTGCCCCACAGTGCCAGATACATTGCCCCACAGTGCCAGTTACATTGCCCCGCAGTGCCAGATACATTGCCCCACAGTGCCAGTTACATGCCCCACAGTGCCAGATACATGCCCCACTGTGCCGCTGGACCCCCGTGCCGCCGGGACCCCCCCCCCCCCCGTCACTTACCGGGCGGCGGCCGCTTGTTGCTATGTGAGGGGAGGAGAGCGCAGCGCAGCGCCTCTCCTTCCCCTCGCCGCTCCAGGTCTCCGGCGGCTGTCTGGCGCCGGTTCGCTAGCCAATCAGAGCTCGCGGACCGGCAGCCAATCAGGAGTCGGTCCGCAAGCTCTGATTGGCTAACGCCGGAGACCGGACACAGCAGCGCTGCTAGTGCTGGCAGCGGCGGTGAGGGGAGGGAGAGACGCTGCGCTCTCCTCCCCTCACATTTAGGGTTGACGGGGGCGAGTGGGGCATGATGCCCTGGACGCCAGCGGCGCCCCCTCTCCTGGGCCTGCCAAGGCGCCCAGGGCACGTGCCCCACTCGCCCTACCCTAGATACGCCTCTACCCACAGTGCCAGATACATTGCCCCACAGTGCCAGTTACATTGCCCCACAGTGCCAGTTACATTGCCCCACAGTGCCAGATACATGCCCCACAGTGCCAGATACATTGCCCCATAGTGCCAGATACATGCCCCACTCAGTGCCAGATACATGCCCCACAGTGCCACTTACATTGCCCCACAGTGCCGGATACAATGCCCCACAGTGCCGGATACATGCCCCACAGTGCCAGTTACATGCCCCACAGTGCCAGATACATTGCCCCACAGTGCCAGTTACATGCCCCACAGTGCCAGATACATGCCCCACAGTGCCAGTTACATGCCCCACAGTGCCAGATACATGCCCCACAGTGCCAGGCCCCACTTGGTGCCAGATACATGCCCCACTGTGCCGCTGGACCCCCCCCCCCGTACCGCCGGACCCCCCCCCGTGCCGCCGGACCCCCCCCCCCCCCGTCACTTACCGGCCGGCTGCCGCTTGTTGCTATGTGAGGGGAGGAGAGCGCAGCGCAGCGCCTCTCCTTTCCCTCGCCGCTCCAGGTCTCCGGCGGCTGTCTGGCGCCGGTTCGCTAGCCAATCAGAGCTCGCGGACCAGCAGTCAATCAGGAGCCGGTCCGCAAGCTCTGATTGGCTAACGCCGGAGACCGGACACAGCAGCGCTGCTGGCAGCGCTGCTAGTGCTGGCAGCGGCGGTGAGGGGAGGGAGAGACGCTGCGCTCTCCTCCCCTCACATTTAGGGTTGACGGAGGCGAGTGGGGCATGATGCCCTGGATGCCGGCGGCGCCCCCCTCTCCTGGGCCTGCCAAGGCGCCCAGGGCACGTGCCCCACTCACCCTACCCTAGATACGCCTCTGCCCACAGTGCCAGATACATTGCCCCACAGTGCCAGTTACATTGCCCCACAGTGCCAGTTACATTGCCCCACAGTGCCAGATACATGCCCCCCAGTGCCAGATACATTGCCCCACAGTGCCAGATACATGCCCCACTCAGTGCCAGATACATGCCCCACAGTGCCAGTTACATTGCCCCACAGTGCCGGATACAATGCCCCACAGTGCCGGATACATGCCCCACAGTGCCAGTTACATGCCCCACAGTGCCAGATACATTGCCCCACAGTGCCAGTTACATGCCCCAGAGTGCCAGATACATGCCCCACAGTGCCAGTTACATGCCCCACAGTGCCAGATACATGCCCCACAGTCTCAGGCCCCACTCAGTGCCAGTTACATGCCCCATTTGGTGCCAGTTACATGCCCCACAGTGCCAGATACATTACCCCACAGTGCCAGTTACATGCCCCACAGTGCCAGATACATTGCCCCACAGTGCCAGCTACATTGCCCCACAGTGCCAGATACATTGCCCCACTGTGCCAGTTACATTGCCCCACAGTGCCAGATACATTGCCCCACAGTGCCAGTTACATGCCCCACAGTGCCAGATACATGCCCCACTGTGCCGCAGGACCCCCCCCCCCGTGCCCCGGACCCCCCCGTCACTTACTGGCCGGCGGCTGCTTGTTGATATGTGAGGGGAGGAGAGCGCAGCGCAGCACCTCTCCTTCCCCTCGCCGCTCCAGGTCTCCGGCGGCTGTCTGGCGCCGGTTCGCTAGCCAATCAGCTCGCGGACCGGCAGCCAATCAGGAGCCGGTCCGCAAGCTCTGATTGGGTAACGCCGGAGACCGGACACAGCAGCGCTGCTGGCAGCGCTGCTAGTGCTGACAGCGGCGGTGAGGGGAGGGAGAGACGCTTTGCTCTCCTCCCCTCACATTTAGGGTTGACGGGGCGAGTGGGGCATGATGCCCTGGACGCCGGCGGCGCCCCCCTCTCCTGGGCCTGCCAAGGCGCCCAGGGCACGTGCCCCACTCGCCCTACCCTAGATACGCCTCTGCTTGTGTCCCTATGGTATTCCTATCTGTATGACTTTACTTGCCCCCCCCCCCCCCACACACACACACACACCTGCTTATCTATTACCTACTCGGCTGTTGTATAGTAAACCGAAGACAAATTCCTAGTATACGCAAGTACTGTATACCTTGCCAATAAAGCTGATTCTGATCACTCCTTCTCATCAACAGGTAAACTGAACAATCACTACGCTCATCAGATGCAAATGAAATAGGATTGTTTTGCATAGCAGTGTTTTTTTATTGCACAGATAAATTGAACAATCACTACTCCCATCGGATGCCAATGAAAACAGGATTTTGATACCTACCGGTAAATCCTTTTCTCCTAGTCCGTAGAGGATGCTGGGGACCACATCAAGACCATGGGGTATAGGTGGTTCCGCAGGAGCCATGGGCACTCTTAAGACTTTTCAATTGGTGTGAACTGGCTCCTCCCACTATGCCCCTCCTCCAGACCTCAGTTATAGGAACTGTGCCCAGGGAGACGGATATTTCGAGGGAAGGACTTACTTTAATACTAGTGGTGAGATACATACCAACTCACACCCCCAACCATGCCGCACACATGGCATTTAACATAACACACGCCAACAGGCATGAATTAGTTGCAGCAACATGCTGAACTAAGATAACACAACTTGTGTAACTCTAATAACTAAACTGTAGGTAAAGTACGCACTGGGACCGGCGCCAAGCATCCTCTACGGCAGGCCTGGCCAACCCGTGGCTCTCCAGCTGTTGTAAAACTACAAGTCCCATCATGCTTTTCTACAGTTTTGCTATTAGGGAAGGCTAAAACTGTGGCAGGGCATGCTGGGATGTGTAGTTTCACAACATCTGGAGAGCCACAGGTTGGCCAGGCCTGCTCTACGGACTAGGAGAAAAGGATTTACCGGTAGGTATCAAAATCCTGTTTTCTCATATGTCCTAGAGGATGCTGGGGACCACATCAAGACCATGGGGTTTATACCAAAGCTCCAGTACGGCGGGAGAGTGAGGATGACCCTGCAGCACCGATTGACCAAACTTTAGGTTCTCATTGGCCAAGGTGTCAAACTTGTAGAACTTTGCAAATGTGTTTGACCCTGACCAAGTAGCTGCTCGGCACAGTTGTAAGGCCGAGACCCCCCGGGCAGCCGCCCAGGATGAGCCCACCTTCCTAGTGGAGTGGGCCTTTACCGACGTCGGTAACGGCAATCCAGCCGTAGTATGAGCTTGCTGAATCGTATTTCTGATCCAAAGTGCAATAGTGTGCTTGGATGCAGGATACCCAATTTTGTTGTGAGCATACAGGACAAACAGGTCCTCTGTTTTCCGTATACGAGCTGTTCTAGCCACATAGATTTTCAAAGCTCTAACCACATCTAGAGACTTTGATTCAGTGAATCTGTCAGTAACTACTGGCACTACAATAAGTTGGTTTATGTGGAACAATGAAACCACCTTAGGAAGAAAATGTTGTCGAGTTCTCAACTCTGCCCTATCTTCATGGAAGATCAGGTAAGGGCTCTTGTGAGACAAGGCCCCCAACTCAGACACCCGCCTTGCGGATGCCAAGGCTAAAAGCATCACCACTTTCCAAGTGAGAAACTTCAACTCTATCTCTTGTAGAGGCTCAAACCAATCTGATTGAAGAAACTGCAACACCACGTTAAGGTCCCATGGTGCCACTGGAGGCACGAATGGAGGCTGGATGTGCAGAACCCCTTTCACGAAGGTCTGAACCTCTGGAAGACAGGCCAATTGTTTTTGGAAGAACACTGACAAGGCCAAAATCTGGACCTTGATTGATCCCAATCGGAGGCCTGCTTCCACACCAGCCTGCAGAAAATGGAGGAAACGTCCTAAGTGAAACTCATCCGTAGGAGCCTTCTTGGATTCACACCAAGACACATATTTTCTCCAAATACGGTGGTAATGTTTCGACGTTACCCCTTTCCTGGCCTGAATAAGAGTGGGGATGACTTCCTTGGGAATACCCTTCCTGGCTAAGATCCGGCGCTCAACAGCCATGGCGTCAAACGTAGCCGCAGTAAGTCTTGATACACGCATGGCCCCTGCTGCAGCAGGTCCTCGCAAAGAGGAAGAGGATCTTCTATGAGCAACTCCTGAAGATCCGTGTACCAAGCCCTCCTTGGCCAGTCTGAGGCAATGAAGATTGCTCGAACCCTTGTTTTTCTTATGATCTTGAGTACCTTTGGGATCAGCGGAAGTGGATGGAAGACATATACTGATGGGAAAACCCACTGGATCACTAGTGCATCCACTGCTACTGCTTGAGGGTCTCTCGACCTAGAACAGTATCTCTGAAGCTTCTTGTTGAGGCGAGATGCTATCATGTCTACTTGAGGAACTCCCCAAAGACTTGTCACCTCTGCGAAGACTTCTTGGTGGAGGCCCCACTCTCCTGGATGGAGATCGTGTCTGCTGAGGAAGTCTGCTTCCCAGTTGTCTACTCCCGGAATGAATATTGCCGACAGAGCTTGTAGATGTTTTTCTGCCCAGCGGAGGATTTTTGACGCCTCTGCCATTGCCGCTCTGCTTTTCGTTCCGCCCTGCCTGTTTATGTACGCGATTGCTGTTACATTGTCTGCCTGGATCTGCACGGGACGGTCTTGAAGAAGATGTACCGCTTGTTGAAGGCCGTTGTAAATGGCTCTCAGCTCCAGCACGTTTATGTGAAGGCAGGCTTCCTGGTGTGACCAACTTCCTTGGAAGTTTTCTCCCTGAGTGACAGCTCCCCAGCCTCGGAGACTTGCATCCGTGGTTACTAGGACCCAGTCCTGAATCCCGAACCTGCATCCCTCTAGCAGGTGAGAGCTGTGCAACCACCACAGGAGCGAAATCCTGGTTTTTGACGACAGTATTATCTTTCGGTGCATGTGCAGGTGTGACCCGACCACTTGTCCAACAGGTCCCACTGGAATACTCTGGCATGGAACCTGCCAAACTGTATGGCCTCGTAGGCCGCCACCATCTTCCCCAACAACTGAATGCACTGATGGATCGACACACAGGATGGTTTCAGTATCTATTTTACCATTTTCTGTATTTCCACAGCCTTTTCTAACGGCAAACATACTCTCTGAACTTCTGTGTCCAAAATCATCCCGAGGAAAGATAACTTTGTCGTCGGTTCCAACTGTGACTTTGGATAATTTATGATCCACCCGTTTTGTTGGAGTATCGACAGAGAGTGAGATCGTCAAGATAAGGAATTATATTGACTCCTTTCTGACGGAGGAGGACCATCATCTCCACCATCACCTTGGTGAATACCCTCGGCGCTGTGGAGAGGCCAAAAGGTAACGTCTGGAATTGGTAATGGCAATCCTGAACCGCGAATCTCAGATACGCCTGGTGAGGAGGATAAATGGGAACATGCAGGTAAGCATCCTTTATGTCCACCGACACCAAGTAGTCCCCCTCCTCCAGACAGGAAATCACCGCCCAAAGTGATTCCATCTTGAACTTGAACCTTTTCAGGTAGCAATTCAGATCTTCTAAGTTTAGGATCGGTTTGACCGAGCCGTCCGGCTTCGGAACAACAAAGAGGCTCGAATAGAAACCACGTCCTTGTTGTGACAACGGTACCAGGACTATGACCTGGTCCTGACATAATTTTTGGATTGCCGCTGTTACTGCTTCTCTCTCTGGCGGAGAAACTGGCAAGGTCGATTTGAAAAATCGGCATGGGGGAACGTCTTGAAACTCCAGCTTGTATCCCTGGGATACTATTTGCAACACCCAGGGATCCAGGCCAGACAGAATCCAACCTTGGCTGAACAGTTTGAGACGTGCCCCTACCCGAGCGGCCTCCCACAAGGGAGTTCCAGCGTCATGCTGAGGATTTGGCAGGAGTAGGGGTAGACTTCTGCTTTTGGGAACCGGGAGCCGCTGCGGACTTCTTTCTCCTTCCCCTACCTGCAAAGAAGGGGGAACCTCTCGTCTTTCTGAAGTTATTGGGCCGAAAGGACTGCATGTGCGGGTGATAGGTCTCTTTTGCCGATGCTGGCGCAGAGGGCAAAAATGTCGACTTACCTGCGGTAGCCGTTGAGACTAACGCATCCAGGCCATCGCCAAATAAGGCCTCTCCGTGTTTCTTTTGGAATCTGCATCTGCGTTCCACTGGCGAATCCACAACGCCCGCCTAGCCGACACTGCTATGGTAGCGGCTTGTGAATTCAAGAGTCCAATATCCTTCATTGCTTCCAGTATGTAGGCGGCAGCGTCCTTGATATTCCCTAACTTAAGGAGTATATCATATTTATCAATTGTGTCAATTTCTGATGTCACGCTTTCTGACCATTTTTCACTAGCGCAACTCACCCACGCGCAGGCAATAGTGGAACTGAGCAGCGTACCATTGGCTACATAATGGATTTCAATGTCGTTTCCATTTTACGGTCTGCCAGCTCTTTAAGTGAAGCTGTGCCAGGTGCAGGGAGAATTGCCTTCTTTGTCAACCTGGAAAGTGCACTGTCTAACACAGGGGGTGATTCCCATTTTTTTCTGTCCTCAGCCGGGAAAGGGTAAGCTATCTGAATCCTTTTGGGAATACAATTTTTTTTATCAGGATTCACCCACATCCCTTCAAAGAGAGCATTTAGGCCCTCATTCCGAGTTGTTCGCTCGCTGCTAATTTTAGCAGAATTGCTAATAGGCTAAAATCCGGCAGTTCTGCGCATGCGTATGCACAGCAGGGCGCACGCGCTAAGCAAATTTACACAAAACTATGCTATTTTACTCACGGGCGAACAAAGCTTTTCAATCGCTCTGCTGATTGACAGGAAGTGGGTGTTTCTGGGCGGAAACTGTCCGTTTTCAGGGAGTGTGCTAAAAAACGCAGGCGTGCCAGGTAAAAACGCAGGTAAAAACGCAGGAGTGGCTGGAGAAACGGAGGAGTGGCTGGCCGAACGCAGGGCGTGTTTGTGACGTCAAACCAGGAACTAAACGGACTGAGGTGATCGCAATCTACGAGTAGGTCTGGAGCTACTCAGAAACTGCAAGGAAATTGCTTTCGTTATCAATTCTGCTAATAGTAGCAGAATTGCTAATCTTTTGTTAGCAATTGCTAATATTTCGTTAGCAATTCCGCTATGCTAAGATACACTCCCAGAGGGCGGCGGCTTTGTGTTTGCATTTCTGCTAAAAGTAGCTAGCGAGCGAACAACTCGGAATGAGGGCCTTAGTTTGTGTGAAGGAGGGAACGTGACTTTGGATTTCTTTTCCTTATAAAAATAAGCCTTCTGAGGTACAGGAGTGGTTTCTGTAAAGTATACAATATATGATTGTGGCTGTAAAGTATACAATATATGATATATATATGATTGTGGCTATAAGGGACGTGTTGTCCCTTATAGCCACAATCATATATTGTATACTTTTTGCCAATTTATGATCTATCTCTCTGGAATCACTATCGTCGACACAGGAATCAGAGTCTGTGTCGGTATCAGTGTTTATAACATTCACAAATGGTCTCTTATGTAACCCAGAGGGGCCGCCTGCATGAGGAATAACAGAATCCTGAAAAATCACATCTTCCACAGATTTTTTCCAGCATGCAGCCTTAGATTCAGACGTATCTAATCTTTGGTTAATCAGATGCATACTGTCACGTATCTCTTTCACCCATGCATGCTCTTGGTGTGCCGGCAGCGCCACCACATTACAAGTCTGTGTCCCTAAAATGGCTTCCTCCGAGCAATCTAAACATGCTTGGGATAGGCATGTGAATATCCTTACAAAGAACTAAGGATCAAAAAAGGTTGAGATTACCTAAAGGATAAAATAAACGGGACAGACTAGATGGGTCAAGTGGTTCTTATCTGCCGTCAAATTCTATGATTCTATGACCCTGGAGACTGTTAGCTGTCAGAGGACATCTGTGGGACACGTGTGAGAAGTCATCTACTTGATTGAGTTCTGTGCACACAATGCAGGGGCTCATGCCGTATGTCCGATTTGTGTTTAATTCTGCATTTGCAACACTTGCGACCCACTGCACTTTGAGAGGTGGGTCAGTGTCATTCACATGCATGTGTACCTGGTGAGGGAGAATAAGCATGCATCATGCTTGGGGAATCTAAACAGTGCCAAGAGGCAGGGCAGTTATACCAGCATTGTAGACCCTGGGCAAAGTAATGCACTGGAGTCTCTAACCACCCAATCACGGGCATAAATAAAAAAAATTATATATATGCATAATTTATATCTATAACTTACTCCTCCTGCAGTATCGCGCTGTCTCTCTACATGCTTTGCTTCCACACAGTGAATAGCTTTCAGCACTCTGATTGGTGGATAGCTCCAGCCATCCACCAATCAGTATGCTGACAGACATTCACTGTTTGTCTGCAGACTGGGAGCAAGGTAAAGAATGCTGTGCTCTGAATGGTGGATAGCTCTCGGCACGCCCCCACCCTGATGAGTGACAGGGATATGATGCTAGGCCACACTTCCTTTTCATTCTGGATGGACTGAGTTGATGAATGCTATATATTTGCTCCAGACACATCTACATCTACGCTACATTAAAGTTTAAGATGCAGTTGACTCAACATAAACATTCTCAAAAACATCAGTGTGCAGATGCATGCATGCGCATACACATAGATGCAACTTTTATGTTCATCTCTAAATCAACCACAAACAGTTTATTAATTAAATAAATTATCAGTTTATACCTGAAAGGATCAATGTTTTTAGTTACGAATATGCAGCTTTATAAATTCTTTAATCCCCTCAACTGAGCAAGAGATATACACTAGGGCAAAACTTGCTTCTACTACCGCTGCGCCGCTCTGTCAGTCCTTACGGTGGCTGCCCGTATTTTAGCAAATCCAATCTAAAATATTTTGACTAACCTATAAGGAAATAAACAACACTGCAACCAACATACTGTACATTGCTTCCCTTGTGCAGTCTCTCCATCTAAACATGGACTCTGTGGAAGTGGCCATGCATCTGAGAACGCAGGCCACTTGCACCGGCACAACTCACAACATGCCATGAGGCAGATGTTTTTATGTTCACTGTAGGCCACCTCCCAGACATCGTCCATGAACGGCCACTGCTTTGCCTTGCCATTCCTTTTTCCTGCGCCTCTGTCTGCAACATCTCTTTGTGCGAACACTCTAGGTAGCACATCAGCCGTAGGGGTTTTCAGATTTGATTTGCGCATACACAGTAGAAATAATTGCTCAACTACACAGACATCGGCATTGCGTTCAGGCCCTATATTAGTTGCTCACACCCCTCCGATGCATAACCTAGTCCTGAGGCTGCTCCTCTATCCCACTGCCCCATGCCCTGAACATCTCTGCTTTTCTTGCAAACTGCCATCAGGCTTCCTCCCGCTTGCTTGCACCTCATGTCATCTGTCTGTTGCCCCCCCCCCCCCCCCCCACTAGATTGTTAGCTCTTCAGAGCAGGGCCCTCTTTCCTCTTGTTATCAAAGCCCTCTTCTCGACACATTTCACTCGGAGCTCTGTCCTACTCAGCGACCATCTTTACCCACCTATTCTCCTGCTGGTAAAGGCTCATCTCTATCTATGGCCGCCAGCCCCTAGTAGTACGATGGTCACTCCCTTGCTACTTACATCTTAGCTGTATTATGTATGAGAATTGTGGTGCTCTTTGTTACCTGCACTCTATTTTTGTTATTTATTTACTGTAATGCTAAGTTTTGTCTCCCTGCACTGTCCTTTGTACGGCGCTGCAAAACACTTGTGGCGCGTTATAAATAAAATGTAATAATAATAATAATAACTGTCCGGCAGCACGTGCTGTTCCTATATGTGAGCCCTGTGCAGGTCCCCGTGACTGTGAAGTTACAGGTGAAAGAAAGAAATCTTAAGTATTTTAGCCATCTAGACCCCGATTCATGCTGATTGACTACTGGGTAATAACTTTGCTGCTTTTTTTTATTAACCTTTAAAATCTGGGAGTTTTTTTTGCCTCTCCCTGTATTACTCAGTAGTGACTAGATGAATCCAAGAAGTCCTTTAGCAACCAAACTGCAGATGTAGATAGGCTGTAGGAGTCATACACAGGGCATCCAAACGGGGAGCAGTTAGCTTCCCGACGGATGGGATCCCAGCGGTCAACCTACCGATGCTGGGATCCCGAAGGAGGACGCAATGCCGGCATCTACATACCGATGCCACTCGGAATGCCGGCGTCACATTACCGACAGACAGCATCCAGATCGTCCCCACAGTGGGACGCGCTGGTGTCCTGTTGTGGGGAGGGAAGGGGGGAGGTTAGGGTTAGGGAGCACGGAAGGGAAGGTTAGGGGTAGGGACCTGGAAAGGAGGGTTAGGTTTAGGCACTTAGAAGGGGAAGTTTGGGTTAGGCATCAAGCGGGGAGGGTTAGGTTTAGGCAGTGGGGAAGGGAAGGTTAGAATTAGGCACCAAGCGGGAAGGGTTAGGGTTAGACACCACCGGGGAGGGTTAGGGCTAGGCACCTACAAGGGAGGGTTAGGGTAGGGAAAAGGTGAGGGTTAGGGGGATTAATGGGGGTCTGTCGGGATTCTGGTGGACGGGATACCGCTGTTGGTATACTGACAGCCGGCATCCGGTCTATCGGCAAATCATACTGACCCCATCCAAATCCATCCAAACGTTGCAGGAATGCTTTTCAATAGAGAATGCAAAGTTCAGTTCAAATGTGCATGAATCAGGGGTCCAGATTGCATTTTAGCCACCTGTTCCCCTGATTCATGTCGATTGACTACTGGGTAAGACTTTTGCTGCTAATTATGGATCTTTTATGGACAAACTAATGGAGAGAGGCCTAATAAATGACTGACGTAGGAACCAGGCTAGTGGCATGCTCATTTTAATTATATTTTTTTCTGTAAACTTGAGGCCCATTAGAGATATTAGTAATATTGTTTATGTATTGTGGTTTTATTACATTTGTGTTTTCACTTCCTTAAACCGTCCATCAACACATTTACAATTTGCAATGTTTTAGTGCTGGTTCCGTGACTGTGATGTCATCCGCTGTATATTTGCTCCCGTCCACATGCTTTTCTTGAATGGTTCAGCAAAGAGAGACTTCATGGGAGAAAAAGCAACAATTCACAGACAGATTTTTCCATCCCCATCCAGAGTCTCTCTACACCTCCAAGCTTGTCCGTGTGACATATGCCTGTTTCCTAACTTACATAGATGGGGAATATGTACTAAGCCTTGGAGAGGGATAAAGTGGTGAGAGATAAACTACCAACCAATCAGCTCACCTCATTTTTCAAACACAGCCTGTAACATGGCAGCTAGGAGCTGATTGGCCGGTACTTTATCCCTCTCCAAGTTATCTCCAAGGATTAGTACATTCCTGGAAGCGGGGAAATGATCAAATATTTGAGACCTATCAGAGAGAGAGCATCCTAAATCAGTGGTCTTCTGAGTATTTATCAAAGCCCTCTCCTGGTGAAGGCTACAGTCAGCAATATCAAGTAATCACATTCAGCGGGGGCATTCTGCAATGCTTTACCATCAGTAGTGGATCTTGCTACGGGCACACGGGATTTTTGCCCGGGGCGCCGCCTTCTGGAGGGCGCCGCCGCCATCCGGAGGGAGCAGCCGCCGTGGCAAGATCCGCTACTGGTGGTGCCCCCTGTTGCTGTGCTGTCACTGCTGTGCGGTGCGCGATGACGTCATTGCGCACCGCACGGCATTGTGGGACCGGCACGTAGATGCTAGGGGTCATAATTGACCTCTAGTGTCTATGCTGTGCTATGGGAGAGACGTCATGAGGTCTCTCCCACAGATCAGAGGAGCGGCGCCGGCGGCAGGAGACGGAGGGCAGCAGCGATCGGGAATCAAGAGCGGGGATGGTGAGAATTAATTTAAAAAATATTTATTTTTATAAGCGGCACAAACGGGGGCACAACTCTACAGGGGACACAAACGGGGGCACAAATCTACAGGGGGCACAAACGGGAGCACAACTCTACAGGGGGCATACCTGGCCACGCCCCTTTATAAAGCCACGCCCCTATTTCCACCCGGGGCGCCACAAGGGCTAGAACCGGCCCTATTTACCATATATGGGTAAGCCTACTGTACCCACTCTGGAACGCAGTGCCGCATCTGACCTACGACTGCTAATGCCATCTCAAGATATCATTAACTGAGGCTGCCCACAGAAAAAAAATATGCTTTATTATTCAAATAAAGCCATTTCAGGTATTTATACAGTCCTTATTGTTTTCTTTTACTATTTAAAAATAAAAACAATGTTTGTTATTTTTGTCCTACATAAGTGGCGTTCAAACTTTTTTCCCCTAGTCTGCCGTTGTAAGGGCCTGATTCAGCATGGATTGCAAATGCAAAATCTTTCTCTAATGGGCAAAACCATGTGCAGGGTAAATACTGGCTGTTCAAACTGAAATCTAAATTTCAGTGTAAAAATAAAGCAACCAGTATTTACCCTGCACAGAAACAATATAACCCACCCAAACCTAACTCTCTCTGCACATGTTACATCTGCCCCACCTGCACTGCAACCTGGTTTTGCCCATTAGAAAAAGATTTTGCGATCCATTCTGAATTAGGGTGGTCATTCCGAGTTGATCGCTAGCTGCATTTGTTCGCTGTGTAGCGATGAGGCTAAAAAATGGCACTTCTGCGCATGCGTATGTGGCGCAATGCACACGCGCGACGTACTATTACAATGAACGATGTAGTTTCACACAGGGTCTAGCGAAGCTTTTGAGCCGCACTGGCTGCCGCAGAGTGATTGACATGAAGTGGGCGTTTCAGGGTGTCAACTGACCGTTATCAGGGAGTGTTCGAAAAAACACAGGCGTGCCAGGAAAAACGCAGGCGTGGCTGGGCGAAACGGAGGGCGTGTCTGTGACGTCAAAACAGGAACTGAATAGTCTGAAGTGATCGCAAGCGCTGAGTAGGTCTTGAGCTACTTTAAAACTGCACAAAAAAAACTTTGTAGCAGCTCTGCAATCCTTTCGTTCGCACTTCTGCTAAGCTAAAATACACTCCCAGTGGGAGGCGGCATAGCGTTTGCACGGCTGCTAAAAACTGCTAGCGAGCGATCAACTCGGAACGACCACCTAGGCCCTAAGAAACTGAGTTTGGACGGAGGGCACACAATCTTTTCTCACAGTTGGCTTCCCAGCCATTAGGTAATGGTTCTATGCTGCGTAAAGCTTATTCTAAGAAACATTTAAACGAATAAACATACCGTATATACTCGAGTATAAGCCGACTTTTTCAACACTTTTTTTTGTGCTGAAAAAGCCCCCTCAGCTTATACTCGAGTCAGTGCAGGGAAGGAGTGGGGACACGGAGGGCAGTCAATGCAGTGTGAAGGAGGGACACGGAGGGCACAGCGCGCGCCTCTCCTGTGCCCCTCCTGCGTCTCCGGCGGCAGCAGCGGGTCTATTAAAGGAAGTACCCGTTCGTGAGCTCTGATTGGCTCACGAACCGGCACTTCATTTAACAGACCCGCCGTGGCCGCCGGAGATTCAGGAGGTACACAGGAGAGGCGCGCGCTGTCCCTCCTTCACAAGACAGTGCGGGAGCGGCGGAAGGTAAGTAACTGGCACTCGGGGAGCATATTTGGCACTTGGGGGGGGCGCATATCTGGCACTGAGGGGGCATATCTGGCAGTATGAGGGCATATCTGGCATTGATGGGGCATATCTGGCACTATGAGGGGGCATATCTGGCACTATGAGGGCATATCTGGCACTGAGGGGGCATATCTGGCACTATGAGGGCATATCTGGCACTGATGGGGCATATCTGGCACTATGAGGGGGCATATCTGGCACTATGAGGGCATATCTGGCACTGAGGAGGCATATCTGGCACTATGAGGACATATCTGGCACTGAGGGGGCATATCTGGCAGTGTGGGGGCATATCTGGCAGTGTGAGGGCATATCTGGCACTGTGAGGGCATATCTGGCACTGTGGGGGCATATCTGGCAGTGTGAGGGCATATCTGGCACTGTGGGGGGCATATCTGGCAGTGCGAGGGCATATCTGGCACTGTGGGGGCATATCTGGCAGTGTGAGGGCTGTGTATGGCTAGAGCTGCATTTCCCACACTAGGCTTATACTCGAGTCAACAAGTTTTCCCAGGTTTTTGTGGTAAAATTAGGTGCCTCGACTTATATTCGGGTCGACTTATACTCGAGTATATACGGTATCTCAAAATAAGCATAGTTTTAATAATTTTAGCTTTCCGTTTTGCTCGCTGAAATGCATAATAATAATAATAATGATAATAATACCTGTAATAATATTAATAATAATAACTCACACAGAAGTGTCCCCAATTTATAATATACCTTATAGCAATGTCGTAAATCATAATATACCACACAGTAATGCCCTGTCAGTGCTCAACTGATAAAATGCAACTGTAATGTCAACAATTGATAATATACCCATCCGTAATGCCCATAATTGATAATATGCCATAGAGAGCTCCATTTATATGCTCAGAGCCCCTCCTGCCCTTGCCTTACTTCCCTTCACTGCCAAAGGACAAGTTCTCTCTGCCACCTGTCTGCAACGCACGTTACGCCAGTCATGCTGGCCCTCAGCAGCTCCACCTCCAGTCCCACCCAGGGCTGCGTCCTCCGAGTAATACTTTCAGTCCCACGGTGGCCTGGAGGCAGGGCAGCAGAGGGCAATGAACGCATTCTCAGTGACTTTGCCGGCCAGAGCCCAGCGGGGCAGAGATGCCAATCCGGACTGCGGGAGGAACCCCAGACAGGGGCCGGATTTCTGCAGGTAGCGGGTCACGTTTGCCACATGAGGTGTACTTTGGCCATCCCTGTTTTACTTTAATCTGGAACCGAAAGCCCCCAGTTACATAAGTTCATTTACTAAAGGTCGGTTAACACCAAAACTGATGGACAACGACGGATATCACCGTCTTTTAGAAGTGTAAGAGAAGCTAAATGATTGCAATAAGAAATTAGGTAGTTTAAACCTCTAGGATGGGGACTGCCATGAAGGCTGATCACTTGACTTAGGGCCTGATACATATTTGGACACAATGCCGATGTTCACGCCACAACTGCACCGAACATGTGCCAAGGTACCTTTGCAACGCCGATCACAGCGAGATCTTTAATGCAGAGTGATTGACAGGAAGGGACCGTTTGGTTGAAGTAACTGAGAGTGGTGTCAAAAACGCAGGCGTGTCATGGTTGTTTTCATGGCCTGTATCTGCCTTCAACTGCAATCATGTATGTAGAGAAACATGGCGCCAGCGTCGCTACTGTAACGGACAGTCTGCATGACTATAGACTCACTCAAAAGAACGCCATTTCACCGGTCCAAGTGCAATCATTTAATTTGGTTGTGCTTCTTTCGTTGACTGGTAGTTGGCTGTACTACCCTAATGGGGGGAGGGCAGTGCCATCACACAAATGGTTGGGTAGTCAAGGTAGAAGGTCGAGTGGATACCTTTTGTGGTGTTATAGGGTTGTGCACCTTGGGTGGTAGCCGCCTACGGTACATGTTGTTGCTAGTTATTGTGCATTGTGCACTGTGTCGATTGTGGCTGTCCTTTCTTTTCCACCATACTTTCATTTACATATGTATTTAAATTAATAGTGAACGGTTTTTCATCCAAATTTATTTGTTTATTAATATTATTTCTATTATTGTTATATTGTTGCTAAGTGATTTGCATACATGACGCACCTCATCCGATAGAAGGTTTAAAACCATATATTTATCATATGTCGGGTTTCAGCTTCAACTGAAACTCAATGTCGATGTCAGTCGGTTTTTACAGCTCTAAATTTCGTTGGTTTTGAACTTTCAGTTCAAAACTGACAACAATTAGATGTTCCAAACCGATGACAAAACACTCCAAACAGATCTGTGCAGGATCCATTAGTATAGTGCAGTGATACATTAGTAAGTATTGCTGTGACATGTGTGTGTGTGTGTGTGTGTATATATATATATATATATATATATATATATAGGGATTGAGTCAGACGCAATGTTGATGTTCAAGTAAACTCGTGATATTTTTTGGTGGCTGCACTTGAATCTAGGGGTTGAATTAAGTTACCGTGATTACCTTTTTTGCTGTGAAAATTGACTTTTTGCGGGTATGCGCACTACCGTGAATCGCCCATTCAATTGCAAATTTGTGAAAATGGGATTACCGTGAAAATTATTGCCGGCAGTGAAAAGTGAAAAATGGGTAAATCTGCCTGTACCCTCCAAAAAACTAAACTAACATTGGATAATAGTATAGAAGTTTATTATTACTGGTTATAATAAAATTATTTTGGGTACTTAAATTGGGTCAAATGGCTGCTTATATGCATTTTTTTTCTTTTAAAGTGAAAAAATGATAGAACAAGCATTTTTCATAAAAATAAGTGCTAAAATTAAATTGGGGATACATAAAAGTGTCTATCCAACTGTCAAAGTCGAAAAATATCGTGATTCACAATGCCTTGTACTAACCCCAATGCACATGCCCGCTGCTCGTGCACCCACTCCCCCGTGCGTACGCATCCCCTCAGGTTGCGTAAGGGACGCTCCGACGTCTCCTGCGCATGGAGATGTGCATTTACGGCGGAGTTTGTGAGCGTCTAGCGAGCGACTCGATCGCAATATATTTAACCTAAATAATGTGTTTTATAGATAGTATTTTCCTTAACAATGTCAGACAGTATGTTTAGTGTAAACGGTTCTTGGACAGAGGAATTCCTCTTTGCATGATATGAAGGGTCAGACAAAGGTAGAACGGTGATGTCTAGTATCCAACTGTAGAGTATTTTAAATGTAACATTTCGGTGTTGGTTAGGAAGAGATTGTTCGCTCCTGCGTATAGTTATGTTTAAAAGTAGTTTCTAGACATTTACTGTATTTACTGTTCATTATCCATGCGGCGGGAATCCTGAGGATACCTCCCACCTGAGCAGTTGGAAATAGACACAGCCCACCTGTTCGAACCCACCTATGACCTTTTGTTATAATGCAGAGACACATTCCTGTGTCCAATGAACTATAAGATTGTAGGGCCCATTGTATTGTACTATATGATGTGTATATAAAGGCCACCCTAGCCGGACCAGCTCTCACTCCCTCTCTCATCAACATTTATCTACCTGATAATTGGAGGACTGGATCCGGGTTGCGCAAGCGAATCATTCCCACGTGTGTAAGTTTCTCTGTAGCCATTTTGTTACTCTTTATGTACGCCATTCGTTCTCATTTTGTTATCCTTTAAGTGTTTGCCATTTTATTCTCTTTGTGTTTATTCTGTTTGCTATCGTTCGCTATTGTTCACATTTATTTCTTGTTATTCTGTTTAGGTATTGATGTTAGGTCTGTAGTGTATAAGCTGTAACTGTTTTTCCCCTTTTATACTAAAGTATCTTCTACGAAGGTGTTGGAACCTTACCAGGTCTTGTGTGTTTCACCAGTTATTGTAAAGGGTTTCTGAGCGTCTCAATCGCTCAAACAGCTTTCATATAATCAAGGTCAATAAGCGTTACATTGTGGTAATATTACAGTATTAAGGTTTACAGTATAAGCATACCCTTACAGTGTGTTGTTAAACTAGGTTTTACAGTGTGTCATTCAGTGAGCGTCAGCGCCGCTCGTGTCTCACTCTCACGGCACAGCGTCCACTACGCCAACAGCGTAGCAGTACGGTACTCGGACCGCCTATAGCGTGCTCGATACCAAGTGTAAGCCCGACAGCGTACGTGCCGCTTGTGCGTCGCGCCCATGGTTAAGCGTCTGCTACACTAAGTGCGTACCCTTACGGTACTCCGTGCGCCGATTGCGTACTAGTCCATAATAAGTATATAGCTTATGTTCAAAGGTAAATATTTGACTCTATCAATTGGGGGCATCGTCCGGGCCTCCTCATATCCGCAGTCAAGCAGAACCAGGCAGACTTTTATCCATCAGCAAAGGGCGGGAAGGTAGTATCCCCTGTATCCGTGTTTATGGTTGGGGATACGGTAGTGCTGATTAGATAAGAGTCTGCTCCGCTTGGTTTGTAGGGATGCTGGTGGGATCCGGAACCGAAAGGTAAGAACGTTAAGCTATTGTTTTGTTTTAAAACTGTTTTAATTTCGGTTTGGTGCAAATTGCATAAATTGCATACGCAACACACACACACACACCTGTATTTTAATTTGTGTATTTTCACCTATCTAACTTTCCTGTTTGCCATTTGCATTGATAAACGTGCTGAGAAAATTTGTTGCTATTTTAGTTAAAAGTAAAGAGTAATACTTAAGGGAGTAATTGTAAAAACACGCACGCAGCATAGAAGACACTGTGTGGTGTTTGGTAAGCGTTTATAGTGAAAGATCGCTTACATTTATAGAAGCGTGTTATTTGTGTTACTGCGGACGTATCCGGCCTGTGTACACGTGTCTCTCACCGAGTGCGAGTCAAGCGTACGCGACGCAAAGGCCTACACACGTGGCGTAAATTACGCAACGTGCGTACAGATACGCCCACTAAATACAAATCACACGATAGCATTGTTTAGTAGTAGATACGGAAGCCACAAGATAATAGCACAAATTTGTTCAGTTTCCAAAATTTAGTTTAAAGGAAAAAGGTCCTTCTCTCGTTGCATTACCTCTGGGATTAGCCTGTGTTACCTGAATGAAAGAAATTTTCTGTACAGAAAAATCAAAGTATATTTGAAGTGAAAGAAGCGTGTGTATGGAAGTGAATTTTTCTTTGGGTGAACCTTGAGAAAAATCGAGATCTCGTAGAATGATACCCGTGAAGTGAACACGTGGTGGCGTGGGAGAAGGCCATCTCACGTTAAAAGTCCATAAGGTAAGAGGAGCAATTAGTGTTACAGCAGACCAGGAGGACCGCGAAAGTCAGAAATCCGTTAAAAGTACATATATGAAGTTCTGAAGACCCTGACTTAAGAAAGGTCAGAGGTAGTGAGCGCAACCCAGAGGGGGGTTGGCGCAAAACCCATATAGGCCCGTTTTGAGAATACGCTCCGACTGAAGGATTCGCAGCCTAAACAATCGATTCCGCTGGTCGTTCTGCAGATAAGTAATAGTTACTTATACGCATTGCGACTGTACCGCACGTAATTGTGTGCATTAGTTTGTTACCTTGATACCCATTCTTGCGGGATCATAAACGCTATTTGTACATTCTAACGTGATTTGTGTAGGTTTTTTTTTATTTTAAGGGAGGTTCGCTGATCACTCAGGAATTCTCCAGCAACTGATACTTACTGGGGAGGGTAGCATACTCCCACACGCCCCAGTAAATAGAGGTTCAGGTTGCAGGGGCCCTGGGTTGAGTACGCCAGCGCTAAGGCAGTGTGTGGGCGTATTGGTCGACGTGGGCGAGAGTGAAGTGAAGGCACTCGTTGAACTTTCACCGTCACCTTAACTCTGGGGACTTGGTTTTTTGTAGGAATTTGCAAAGAAGGCAATACCTGCAAATAATGGGGGCCAGTTGTTCAAGTAAGGGGCGATCAACCAGGGTTCAGGTTGATTCAGTACCGCGACCAGTTGGGTAGGCCAGGTATATAATGTGTGAGAAATATGGATCACACGCCGAGGTTTTATGCAATGAGTGGGAACGTATGACTGTGAACGATGGGGAGAAGTTTCCCAGGGTAGGCAGTTTTAGTCCTGAGGTTTTGCAAAATTTAAGGAGAAGGATATGTCTAATAAAGTCCGGCAAGCAACGGATTAGACATTATGATTATTTACAGTTATGGCAACAGGAAGGTGAGATACAAAGAGGATTAGCTCAAGCAGCTGGTTCCAATCCTATCAGGAAACTGATAGCTACCGCACCACCACCACCATACATAACAGGAGAGAGAATGGCTGCAGAGAATGGCACACTGGTATATGATAAAAATGCACTTAATAAATGTATTAGTGATAAGAATAAAGTAGATAAGTGTATTGATGTTAATACTAACCCGTGCAAGTTGTTGTATCCAGTCTTAAACTTCCCCCAGGATTGCGAGCAGGAAGATGAGCCTACCACAATATCGGCACTCTCTCTAGCAACCACCATAGCAGAGACTACAGTGGGCACGGCCCAACCAGTAAGAGGAGTAGCAAAGGCCCCTAGTGGAGGGACAGGTGAGGTTGTGTCGGCAGGTAAGTACGGAACTGTACATTATGCAGAAACAATTACACCACATATTGTAGAATCAACCCAGAGTGATGTCATTGAACTTAATCCTGTCAGGGTAATTGCAGTCCCAAATGGGAAAACTGACGCTTCGGAGTCACTCCCGTCAGGAACATTGCAATGCATTGTCCCTTTTCCCGGACAGAATTAAGAGCAATTATGTCTGAATTCCCTGATCCTAGGAAAGATCTAGTTGCAAGCCAAAGGTTCGTTAGAGAACTAGGTAACTCAGCAGAACCCAATAACAAAGATTGGCGGACAGTGCTGAGAGCATGTTTGCCCCCCAATATCGACTCTGCGAAATTTATCACTGATTGTAGGTTAGATGAAGAGATGCCTCTCACAGATGCATACAATCAGGAAAATGTTAAGCAGATCAACATGCAATTAGGAGTATATTTCCCAGCTGTTGTCAAGTGGAACAAAATCTTTTCCATAAGACAAAAAGAGGGTGAAATAGCTTCTGATTATTTCCATCGGGCACTGCAGGAAATGGCTAAGTATACTGGAATAGAAGACATTAAGACAAATGTGCATCATAGGGAAGTAGCAGTTTCTGTGTTAATGGATGGTTTAAAGGAAGTGTTAAGGACAAGGGTACAGACCACTCAACCAAGTTAACCAGATAGAGTTTAGACCAGAAGATATGCGCTAATTGGTGAGAAAATATGGAATGGTACTTCCCTTACAAAGCATCTGGCATGGGATTTACCGCATATTCATATCACATTGATCCATATGTGGGAGAGAAATAAACATATATAGTGTAGTACGTTTATAACAATACAAGTTTAATACAAAAACATTGATGGATACAATAACACCATAAATTGGATCCAAGTAATTTGGTAATGAATGGAAAATTACCAGAGAGCAATAAAATATAGGTTTTTAAAAGTTAGCTTAAAACTCCCGTTGACTGCTGGATAATTATAACATCATAAAGTCCTGGAGTCAAGTAAAGGTGGAGGTTTACCAGATTGGATGAAGTGAGTGCACATAAGATGTCGCCCAGGGGAGATAACGGCTCCGGAACCAATACTCCACAGTCCACAACACTTCGTCTATCTGATAGAACTTCCCTTTGCGATTTGCTTGTCATACAGTGCCGACGCGTTTCGGGATACCTCCCTTCATCAAGGCTGCATGACAAGCACTGACTGAGATGGGCTATTTAAGGCATTAATTAGATTCACATCCGGGTCGCAGGGTCACATCCTGATATACAGAAATTCGATCTATAGCAGTAATAATGGAATCATATAATCTCAATATTTAAGCTTTCCCTTAGATAAAATCATATAAAACCAGAGAAATACAAAAAGAACACATTAATAAGAATAAAAAACCGGGATTTCCGGAAGTGGTCATACCCTAACTTCCGGTGCGGCGTGAACAGTCCCATTCTAACTGTAATAGCAACATAGTTCCATTGTGTATATTTTCTTTGACTTTTTTCAGTCTCCATTGGTGGTAACAGTGGTTACACACATGCGCCGAGCAGTCCGATAGGGCTTCGCGGATCAACCTCGCGAACTCCCGGTAGATGGAACGCACGGTGAACCGCAAACCGGCTTCCGGTGACGCACTTCCTGTTCGCGTCTCAGAGCCGAAAAAACCTTACAGAAAAAAAGTATAACTCAGTCTAAAGTCAAAACAGCACAAATTAGGATAAAAGATAATGGGGGATGTTCTGATATAATAACAATGATGATCAGATGCATTAAAGGATATTTTTCACAATAAAAAAAAATTATTGCATAAAAACAGTGATTTTATGATTTATGATGCTTAGAATTGAAAAATAGTAAAATAGTGGGGAATGCTCTGATATCACAATGATGATGAACAGATACATTAAAGGAGGTTTCTAATAATAACATTATTGCATAATGAAAGTGAATTTATGATTTATGATACTAAAAATGCATAAATAGATAGAATAAATATGAGGTGAGGAAATTGAGATGTGAAAAGAAGATGAGGAGAAAAATAGGGAAAAAGAGAGGGAGGTGTGTGTAATTGATTATGGAGGAATCTTCATAAGAACCATTTGAGTTCAAAATCGGCGTTCAAGCCGTTCGGAATAAGGCTTTTCAATTTAAAAATCCATTTCATCTCTGTTTTGGCGAGTCTTGTAGTTTCATCTCTATATCTCCATGAATTCTTGATATTTTCAATTGCCAGAAATTGTACAATGTGTTTAGTGGAGCAGTTGTGTTTCTCCTTGAAATGACTGGATAAAGGATGTGTCATGACTCCTTTCTTGATATTTCTTATATGTTCACTCAGGCGGGTTTTGAGTGCCCGACTGGTTTTACCCACATACAGCATGTGACAGCTGCACTCAATCAGGTAGATCACATTAGTGGTGTGACAGGTCATGAAATTATGCAATTTATGCGACGTTCCATTTACTGTGAATTCATCATATTTAGATTTGGTTGTTTGTACTTCCCGACAAGCTTGACATGTCCCACATCTGTAGAAGCCCTTACTTCTGATTGGGTGGTGATCTTGCGATGATAGGGCACTCTTAGTCAGTTTGTTCTTTAAGTTGGGAGCCTTGCGATATATGAATTTGGGCCTTGTTGGTATCGTGTCCTTTAATAGTGGATCTCTTTGTAGAAGGTGCCAATGTTTTTTCACTATGGATTCAATCTTTTTGTGTTGTTGATTGAATTGAGTGATAAAGGCTAATTTGTGCCCTCCCTCTTCAGTTCCTTTTTCCATTTTTACTTTCAGAAGCTCTTTCCGATCTTTGCTCAACACTTCCTCTTTAAATTTGTCCAATCTATTTTTGTCATAACCTTTTTCTTCAAAGCCGTTTTTCATTAGATTGATCTGGTCTTCACATATGTTTTTCTTACTGCAATCTTTTATCCTAATTTGTGCTGTTTTGACTTTAGACTGAGTTATACTTTTTTTCTGTAAGGTTTTTTCGGCTCTGAGACGCGAACAGGAAGTGCGTCACAGGAAGCCGGTTTGCGGTTCACCGTGCGTTCCATCTACCGGGAGTTCGCGAGGTTGATCCGCGAAGCCCTATCGGACTGCTCGGCGCATGTGTGTAACCACTGTTACCACCAATGGAGACTGAAAAAAGTCAAAGAAAATATACACAATGGAACTATGTTGCTATTACAGTTAGAATGGGACTGTTCACGCCGCACCGGAAGTTAGGGTATGACCACTTCCGGAAATCCCGTTTTTTTATTCTTATTAATGTGTTCTTTTTGTATTTCTCTGGTTTTATATGATTTTATCTAAGGGAAAGCTTAAATATTGAGATTATATGATTCCATTATTACTGCTATAGATCGAATTTCTGTATATCAGGATGTGACCCTGCGACCCGGATGTGAATCTAATTAATGCCTTAAATAGCCCATCTCAGTCAGTGCTTGTCATGCAGCCTTGATGAAGGGAGGTATCCCGAAACGCGTCGGCACTGTATGACAAGCAAATCGCAAAGGGAAGTTCTATCAGATAGACGAAGTGTTGTGGACTGTGGAGTATTGGTTCCGGAGCCGTTATCTCCCCTGGGCGACATCTTATGTGCACTCACTTCATCCAATCTGGTAAACCTCCACCTTTACTTGACTCCAGGACTTTATGATGTTATAATTATCCAGCAGTCAACGGGAGTTTTAAGCTAACTTTTAAAAACCTATATTTTATTGCTCTCTGGTAATTTTCCATTCATTACCAAATTACTTGGATCCAATTTATGGTGTTATTGTATCCATCAATGTTTTTGTATTAAACTTGTATTGTTATAAACGTACTACACTATATATGTTTATTTCTCTCCCACATATGGATCAATGTGATATGAATATGCGGTAAATCCCATGCCAGATGCTTTGTAAGGGAAGTACCATTCCATATTTTCTCACCAATTAGCGCATATCTTCTGGTCTAAACTCTATCTGGTTACGCTGTCATTGGGTCACTGGGGTTACCTATCTGACCAGTCGGTTGCAGCTCATATTGGTTGGCGCCACGACTCTTCTCTATTCTATACTCTATTCACTCAACCAAGTTGGCGAGGTCTGTCGGTGGCTGCTTTGAGAGAGACCGCTATTGAACATGATCGGAACATCATGAGACACAGGGAGTCACAGGGCGAGAAGCTGATGGCAGTAAGTATACAAGCCCTTACAACAAAGCCACCTCAGCCAAAGCCCCAGACCCCTGTGGGTAAGTCAACTGTGATAAAATGTTATAACTGTAGCAGAGAAGGACATATTGCACGGAATTGTATGTTTAACGACCCATATAAGGTATACCAACCCCCTAGACAACGACATGACACACGTAATTGGGATCAGGGACCGCAGAGATGGAGTTATGAGCCACATGCAGGGGAAACAAAAAGGTACCCACCAAGAAGAGACTGGCAAGTCTCTGATAATTCCCAGTTACCCCCCTCACATGTAGTAGCTGCAAGCGCGCTGCGGGGAGGTCACCACACACAATAGGGGTGGGGCCACACCTGTAGTCTGCAGCCAGTGAAATTAATTGCGAGCCTTGGAAATGAATCCGAGGTCACAATTGATGTAGCTGGTAGATCTCTACCTTTCCTTGTAGATACGGGGGCGGCCAAGTCAGTGATAAATTCAACAGTGGGTATGAAGACCACTGGTAGAACAATTCCAGCCATGGGAGTAACGGGAGTAGTACAACACTACCCGTTAAGCAAACCAGCAGAGATTACGATAGGGCCTTTGCAGACCAAGCATTCCTTTTTGCTAGCTGCATCGGCTCCGACTAATCTACTTGGGAGAGATTTACTGTGCAAGATGGGGTGTGTCATATATTGTACTCCTGAAGGTGTGTTCTTAGATATACCCGAGAATCACGCTCAGAAAGTGCAGGAAATGCTAGATTCCCCACAAAGGTTAATGACGCATACTGCTGTTACAGATAGGTGTCCGTCCAAGGTAGAGAAAATGATTTCCCAGATACCGGAGTCACTATGGACCAAGGATGGACAAGACACTGGATTAATGGCAAATGTAGCTCCTGTAGTAGTCCAAGTAAAAGATGGTAGGATAGCTCCAAAAATCCCACAGTATCCTCTGAAGCCAGAGGTGGACTTAGGAGTTTACCCAGTAATAGAGCGCTTGCTACAACAGGGCATTCTGGTTAGGACGTCCAGCACTGCCAATAGTCCCATCTTCCCTGTGAAGAAGAGCGGGGGGGAGGGGTTACAGGCTAGTGCAGGATCTAAGGGGGATCAACAAAATAGTTGAGAGCCAATTCCCCGTAGTGCCAAATCCAGCTGTCATCCTTATGCAAATCCCTCCCACTGCGAAATTTTTCACTGTAATTGACCTCTACTCCGCCTTCTTCTCGGTACCTCTGCACCCTGACAGCCAATATTTGTTTGCATTCACATATAGAGGAGTACAGTACACCTGGACTCGCTTACCACAATGTTTCATTGACAGCCCAAGTATTTTCTCGCAGGCTTTGCATGATTGTTTACAATCCTTTCAACCTGAGAGCGGATCAATATTAATACAGTATGTAGACGACTTACTACTGTGTTCTGATTCACTCGAATCGTCCTTGAGAGACACGAAACAGCTTCTGTTTCATCTTTCTGATATGGGACACAAGGTTTCAAAGGATAAGTTGCAATTATGCCGGACCAAGGTAAAATATTTGGGGCATTGTTTGACACAAGGACTGAGACACCTCACCACTGATAGAGTACAGGCAATTCGCAACATGACTCTGCCACAGACTCAGCAACAGATTCGCACGTTCCTAGGAATGTGTGGGTACTGTCGTAACTGGATCCCAGGATTTTCCATACTGGCTTTACCTTTGCAAGAGATGGTCTCATCAAACAAACCAGATCGGATTTCGCACACAGATGAGTCCGAACTGGCATTTGAGAGACTAAAACAGTGCCTGACGCAGGCACCAGCATTAGGTATGCCAGATTATGGGAAACCCTTTGAACTGTATGGTACGGAAAGTGCTAGATGTGCGGCAGGTGTCTTAACCCAGAAGCATGGTGATGCCAGCAGGCCGGTAGCCTACTACAGCGCTCAGCTAGACACGGTAGCGCGATCCCTCCCCACATGCTTGCGAAGTGTTCCAGCGATAGCATTGCTAGTGAGTAAAAGCGAAGGTGTAGTGCTAGGACACAACCTGACCATACACACACCTCATGCAGTGTCAGCCTTACTGAATTCTGCCCAAACCAGACACGTCTCATCCGCACGGTTTACAAGGTGGGAATTAGCACTAATGGCCCCTGTAAACATCACCATAAGGAGATGCAGCGCACTAAATCCTGCAACGTATCTCCCAGGTGTGCCTGGACAGGCACAAAGGGTGGGGGATGAGAGTAATGGTGAAGGAGGATTTAGTACAGACACTGACACGCATGATTGTATGGAATATTTGACCCAAAATTTCACTGCAAGGCCTGACATCAGTGACAACCCACTGGACGGTGTAGATTTTACTTTCTACACTGACGGTAGTTGCCACAGACAGACGAACTCGGGAGACTTGTGTACTGGATACGCAGTCGTAGATGACAAAGGCACCATAGAAGCGGAACCCCTGGGCCCACCTCACTCAGCACAAGTTGCTGAGCTGGTTGCCCTAACCAGAGCGTGTGAGTTGGCTAAAGGTAAGTCAGCCAATATCTACACGGATTCTAGGTATGCCTTTGGAGTAGTGCATGATTTCGGGGCCCTATGGCGCCTCAGAAATTTCATGACGGCAGCTGGCACACCTGTGGCACATGCAACCCACATCAAAAGACTTTTAGCAGTGATACAGGAACCTGACAGAGTGGCTGTTATCAAGTGTAAAGCCCACACGTACAGTCAAGACCCAGTGTCACTTGGTAACAGCCGAGCAGACGAAGCTGCTAAATCAGCAGCCAATACCCCCAGACAGACAGACATCACACAACTGATGGTATTCAATACCGTCAACACACAGAAATTGAGTGAAATGCAGAATTTGTGTTTGCCACAGGAAAAGGCAGTCTGGAGGTCAAAAGGATATGGCCAGGAGTCCTCAGGTCTCTGGACAGATGGACAGGGTAAGCCAGTGGCACCCAGAGCATACCTTCCAAGTTTAGCTGAGGCGGCACATGGTCTGACTCCTCTAGGCAAAGAAGGTATGTGCAAGTTGGTAAGAGCCTACTGGTGCGCGCCAGGATTTTCTTCTCATGCGGGTAAGAGGGCAATGACATGCCTCACCTGTTTGAGGAAGAATATTGGAAAGGCGATACCAACTGAACCATCCCATATCCCGCCAACGGACGGCCCTTTTCAGGTAATACAGATTGATTTCACACAATTGCCACCTTGTAGAAATTTGAAGTATGTATTGGTTTTTATTGATGTGTTTTCAAATTGGGTTGAAGCGTTCCCCGCCTCCACAAATACCGCTACGTTTACCGCAAAGAAAATTGTGCAGGAATTTGTGTGCAGGTATGGTATCCCTAGGATAATTGAAAGTGATAGGGGTACCCATTTTACAGGTGAAGTCTTTCAGGTAATGTGCAAATTAATGGGAATTAATAGTAAGCTGCATACTCCGTACCGCCCACAGGCGAGTGCGAAAGTGGAAAGAGTAAACAGCACTATTAAGAACAAGTTGAGCAAAGTAATGGCTGAAACTGGATTGTTGTGGCCAGAAGCTTTGCCACTTGTATTGTACAGCATCAGAACCACTCCCAGGTCCCCTCTTAATCTGTCCCCCTTTGAAATTCTTTTTGGTCGACAACCCCATGTCATGATTGACCCCCAGGATGATTTGAAATGTAACAATGAAGTAACCGTAAAGTATTTGGTTAAGATGAGCAAGCAGTTGAGGAATCAGAATAGCAATCTAAAGCTGGTGATTCCTGATCTGCCAGACAGTAATTGTCATAACATTGAACCTGGGGATTATGTAATGATTCTGAATTTTCTATGCTCAGGTTGCCTGATTGACCGTTGGGAAGGACCGTACCAAGTCTTACTGACCAGCACAACAGCATTGAAGGTTGCCGAGAGAGAGACTTGGGTCCACTCGTCCCACTGTAAGAAGGTCGCTGACCCAGAGAAAGCCCGTGACATAGAACAGAGTGTGGAGGAAACCATATCATTGGAGTGTCTGTTCCGGGAAGGCTGAGAGGCAGGACTGTTGTCACGGCACCTGAGCACAGAGAATTACGAGATCGGAGGCGGTTGTCGCGCCAAGTTTTCTTTCCCTCATAGTTGTTTTCTTTCCCCCATTACAACTTTCTCTTTCTCCTCCTGTAAGATGGACTCGTCCCAAGAGACTGCAGTTCGTGTTTTCCTGTTGACCCTGTTGTTGACCAGAGCAGTCTGTTTCGGTGAGAGTACCAGTGAGGTCGAGAAAGGATCTGGAATGGGTTCTGATGATCAGGATGGAGTCGTAGAATTCCAAGAGCAACACAATCACAGAGTAAAGGCGAGTATCAGAAAACGATCTGGTAGCCATGACATTAATAGACATTGTGAAGGATTGTTAGCTGAAGAAAATTGTATATGTAGAAATTGTGATAACATAGTTGAGGACGGGTGCATCCAGAGATGTCAGTCCAGCATTAATATCAATATGGACCGTCATCCATTGAGTGACTATCACTCATTAGTGGGTAAGGTTTTAAACCAAACGGAATGCTGGGTATGCTCACAAGTACCTCAAGGTCATAGAAAGTCAGGACTAGTGCCATACCCTTTAATGATAGATGAGGTACTTGAGTTAAGGGGTGGGAGACCGGTGGACAAGAAATTTAATATTTCTTTCCCTCCTAGTTTGAAGCTCCACCAATACCATGTAGGTAGGTCCCTAATATGTTTTAACATTTCCAATCCTCGAAAGCCGGGAAATTGGGAAGTGACATGGAACAACCAAACCATGACATATTCACACAGAGCCGATAGAATGCCCATCGACTCAGAGCTTATACGCCAAATAGCCAACAGTGGAAGATATTCCCAATATAGGTACACTCTAGGAAGTAGGCCCATGCGAGTTGGAGAAGTATCACCAGGATACTGTGCGCATATCATACAACCTGATACGTGTACTAGTCAGATGAGAGAGTTAGGGATAGGAGTTTTCACCTGGAAGGTTTGTAACATGGTGATGTCATATTCTGTCCCATATGTCCTCCCCGATGATGCATATTTCATATGTGGGAGGAAGGCGTATAAGTGGCTTGCCCCAAACTCAGAGGGATTGTGTTACATTGGAAGAGTGTTACCGGAAGTAATGACCATTACCCATGAAAAGATGAAAGATGTTCACCGCAATGCTCAAGCTCCTTACACTCACACCCATTACGAACACATTGTAAAAAGACACCTTATAGATAGGACAGAGCATGCAGCCTCTGATTTGATTTACGAATCCACCGGGATTCAATTCCTACTCGCGTTAGATATCACCCGTACCGCCAGAGGAGTTATAAATTATAGGTATATTACCGCGCTAGCGAACCTGATAGACAATATCACCGAGATGTATGATGACACCTTCAGGTATACTGGGAGAGAATTACAAGCTTACAAAACGGAACTGATCCAGCACAGGATGGTTCTAAATTACCTCACAGCAGTGACAGGAGGGTATTGTGTCACCCTAGCAACTCAGTATGGAGTGAAGTGTTGTACGTATATCACAAACAGCACTGAGGACCCAACCGAGGTCATAGATCAAAAGATGGACGATATCTTGCAATTGAAGTGGGAGTTCCGAAGGAGACACAACCTTACCCTTGCTTCTGTGGGTAATGAACTAACCGGCTGGGTATCATGGTTGAACCCACGAAATTGGTTTTCAGGTTTAGGAGAATGGGCTCAAGGCGTTATCATGGATGTAGGAAAATTCCTCTTGTGTATCCTGGGAGTTATCATACTGATTGGTCTGGTATTCAGATGTGTTCGGATTTTAATGAATTGCAAGCGTAGAACCAAATTGATGAGTTTGAGGAGCGAGGGCATTGTAACAACAACTAGTTTAATTTATGACCCGTCAATCGAGACAATGATGTGATGAAATATGATTCCACGGTCCGTTTCTTTCACCCGTTTCTCCTTTGATTTTCTCCGAGGTACCAAGAAATCCACCTGGAAGAAGAATTTGATGACCCTTTATACAGACCACTGATGAACTGTGTCACAGACACCTGATGGACCCTTAGAGACTGTAATTTTATGGACACTTGAAGAAGCTTTGTTTGTCAATTACCGCAAAGCTACAGTAAAGACACGACAATCCGGACAAGACATTAGACAAGACATCAACAAGACCCCAATCGGCGACCACATACATAATCATATGAATGCATTTATAACGCATGTTTCTTATCTTCATCTCTACTATCTTCAGGTAGTGACACACATAGTCGACAGGTAATATAGTTACATATATTAGCACTCACATATTTTCCCCTTTCATGTATCATCAACTAATGTGCACCCCATTTGTTGTAACCAAAAGCCGAAAAGAGCTCGGTAGAGTTTGACAGCCCATCCACAGATCCTTAATACGGGATAAGAAGGATTCAATGTATACTTCGCAATACCTCGAAGCTTGATTTAGAACACGTACGGCACGATGATACATGACCCCTCAGACATGGATTTCATACACACATGCGTTTACTATCTCACTAGGTCATATCTTTCCCACCTTCTCCTCTCCTCCCTCTACCCAATCATAATAAGGTATTCCATGATGACATATATATTTTTCTGTTTGAATTGTTTAAAAAGTGGCAGTTATTGTTGACTGCCAAAGGGTGGACTGTCAAAGTAGAAAAATATCATGATTCACAATGCCTTGTACTAACCCCAATGCACATGCCCGCTGCTCGTGCACCCACTCCCCCGTGCGTACGCATCCCCTCAGGTTGCGTAAGGGACGCTCCGACGTCTCCTGCGCATGGAGATGTGTATTTACGGCGGAGTTTGTGAGCGTCTAGCGAGCGACTCGATCGCAATATATTTAACCTAAATAGTGTGTTTTATAGATAGTATTTCCCTTAACAATGTCAGAAAGTATGTTTAGTGTAAACGGTTCTTGGACAGAGGAATTCCTCTTTGCATGATATGAAGGGTCAGACAAAGGTAGAACGGTGATGTCTAGTATCCAACTGTAGAGTATTTTAAATGTAACATTTCGGTGTTGGTTAGGAAGAGATTGTTCGCTCCTGCGTATAGTTATGTTTAAAAGTAGTTTCTAGACATTTACTGTATTTACTGTTCATTATCCATGCGGCGGGAATCCTGAGGATACCTCCCACCTGAGCAGTTGGAAATAGACACAGCCCACCTGTTCGAACCCACCTATGACCTTTTGTTATAATGCAGAGACACATTCCTGTGTCCAATGAACTATAAGATTGTAGGGCCCATTGTATTGTACTGTATGATGTGTATATAAAGGCCACCCTAGCCGGACCAGCTCTCACTCCCTCTCTCATCAACATTTATCTATCTGATAATTGGAGGACTGGATCCGGGTTGCGCAAGCGAATCATTCCCACGTGTGTAAGTTTCTCTGTAGCCATTTTGTTACTCTTTATGTACGCCATTCGTTCTCATTTTGTTATCCTTTAAGTGTTTGCCATTTTATTCTCTTTGTGTTTATTCTGTTTGCTATCGTTCGCTATTGTTCACATTTATTTCTTGTTATTCTGTTTAGGTATTGATGTTAGGTCTGTAGTGTATAAGCTGTAACTGTTTTTCCCCTTTTATACTAAAGTATCTTCTACGAAGGTGTTGGAACCTTACCAGGTCTTGTGTGTTTCACCAGTTATTGTAAAGGGTTTCTGAGCGTCTCAATCGCTCAAACAGCTTTCATATAATCAAGGTCAATAAGCGTTACATTGTGGTAATATTACAGTATTAAGGTTTACAGTATAAGCATACCCTTACAGTGTGTTCTTAAACAAGGTTTTACAGTGTGTCATTCAGTGAGCGTCAGCGCCGCTTGTGTCTCACTCTCACGGCACAGCGTCCGCTACGCCAACAGCGTAGCAGTACGGTACTCGGACCGCCTATAGCGTGCTCGATACCAAGTGTAAGCCCGACAGCATACGTGCCGCTCGTGCGTCGCGCCCACGGTTAAGCGTCTGCTACGCTAAGTGCGTACCCTTACGGTACTCTGTGCGCCGATTGCGTACTAGTCCATAATAAGTATATAGCTTATGTTCAAAGGTAAATATTTGACTCTATCACACTATATAATAGCCCAGATCTTTGATTCTGTGCCTGTGTGTATAACACTGGGCGTGGCTAGGAGCTCTCATTGGGTTAGCAGCAGGTCTATCACACCCAGTCCACGGCTGATGGGGCAAGAAACGCCCTCCTACACAGGTTACATCCAATGGGAGCCTCTGCCCTTCGGCTGCTGTGTGTTCCCAGAGCAGGATTAACAATGGGGCTGATGGAGCTGCAGCTCCAGGTCCACACCCCAAAATAGCCCCACTGCATCTGCAGCAACATACCCTCCAACAATTTACACATAAAAATTGAGTCAAATTCGAAAAGGGGGCGTGGCCACGGGTACAGTGGTGTGGTCACGCCCCTTTTCCTATACTTTCAATGGAAGTTTGGAGCGCCAAAAATCGGTACAGACCATAAAAAAAGGTACTGTACCTGCCAAAAAGGTACAGCTGGAGGGTATGCCACTGCACCTGCAGCAAGACTCTGCGCTGTAGATAGTGAAAAAAAAACCCTTTTACTGCTGTGTCCTATGTCCTGCTGCCAGTCTGCCTGCCCCCTCCGGCATCAACAATCCCCACTTCCCAGCTGCGGCGCAGGTGGAACAAAAGCTGCTGCAGCCACCGGCATAGATGTGTATGAAAGCGGCGCAGCGGAAGTCTTTCATAGCCCTTCCTGCGCCGCACACTCTCTGAGCCCCGGAGCCTCCTCTGCATGTGATGTCACAGAAGTGCCTCCCCACCACAACCGCACCCAGATCCCCAGAGGCCCTGACTCCGCAACATAGCACCTGGGCTGCCGGCCTGGAAGCCCCGAGATGGCTAATGTAACGGATAGAGTGGGTGATATCACGGAGGGTAATGTCTGGACGCTGAATCAATGTAAAAGGTGACAGTGCTGTGCAGTGCAGTGGGTGTGCAGTGTCACTGACACTGCACAGCACTCTCACCTTTTACATTGATTCAGCGAGTCAGTCAGTTCTGCCAGCCAGTCACTATTGTTAGCGCCGGTGTCCCAACGCACCGCATTACAGGGAAGCAGACACACTAAATAAACTACAGCTCCCAGCAGCCCTTAGCGCCGAAGCATTCTGGTGCTAAGGGCTGCTGGGAGCTGTAGTTTATTGAGTGTATCTTCTTCCCTGTAATGCCGCGCTTTGGGACACCAGCGCTAACAATAGTGACTGGCTGCTTGGTTGCTGTGCGAGTCTCCGGGAGAGCCACTGTCACAGGGAGGACAGCAGCTTAGCTGCTTCCAGGAGGAGAAACATTACCCGCCCCTCTCCACTCGCAGTACATTCGGGCCCCGTCCACGGCACCCCCACACCGCCCCTCCATACCCCCTCCTGCCACACCACCGCACCTCCCCCACCGCGGCACCCCCGCAACCGCTCCTCCCCCACCCGCAGTGGCTCCAGACCCCCACCCGTGGCACCCACGCACTCTCCCCCACCCGCGGCACCACCGCACCAGCCCCTCCCCCACCTGCAGCACCCCCACAACAGCCCCTTCCCCACCCACGGCACCCCTGGACCCTGGTGATTCATCAGGCCCTGCGTGCGCTGTTCACGCCGTTGCAAGGGGCTTCCACCCCTTAACCATCGCACGCCCTTTGTCCGTGCAATATTTAACCACTCACACAATTATGATTGGAGGTAATGCTCCATATAATAAATATATTGCACGCCACAAGGGCGTGCAAGTGTTAAGGGGGCGTAGCCCCTTACGACGGTGTAAAGAGCGCCCGTAGGGCGCGATGAATCACTTAGTAAGTACATATTTGGGTTATTTTACGCCACTTGAAAAAAATTCCCCATAAAATGATTACTCCCACCAGCAAGCATTAAAAGACTTGTCCCACTCATAAAGCAGCCCAATACACCTGTTCCATACTTTGTACCCTAATTTCCATCATTTTGCACTTTTTTCACCCCAAAAATGACGTCATTATTGGGCAATTGAAAATAATTAAAAACTCCTAAGAGCCTAAATACTCATTCATATCCCAGGGGTTCTGAACCAAATCCTGACATTTTGATCTTGAAATAGGGATTTTTTTCCCACCTTTTCACCTGCTCAGTGGTGGTTAATTTAAAATTCATGATAAAAATACTGCAAATGTGTTTTCTCTGACGTCCTAGTGGATGCTGGGACTCCGTAAGGACCATGGGGAATAGCGGCTCCGCAGGAGACAGGGCACAAGAATAAAAGCTTTAGGATCAGGTGGTGTGCACTGGCTCCTCCCCCTATGACCCTCCTCCAAGCCTCAGTTAGATTTTTGTGCCCGAACGAGAAGGGTGCAGGCTAGGTGGCTCTCCTGAGCTGCTTAGAATAAAAGTTTAATTTAGGGTTTTTTTTTTATTTTCAGTGAGTCCTGCTGGCAACAGGCTCACTGCATCGTGGGACTAAGGGGAGAAGAAACGGACTCACCTGCGTGCAGAGTGGATCGGGTTTCTTAGGCTACTGGACATTAGCTCCAGAGGGACGATCACAGGTTCAGCCTGGATGGGTCACCGGAGCCGCGCCGCCGTCCCCCTTACAGAGCCAGAAGAGACGAAGAGGTCCGGTGAAATCGGCGGCAGAAGACAATCCTGTCTTCAGACTAAGGTAGCGCACAGCACCGCAGCTGTGCGCCATTGCTCTCAGCACACTTCACACTCCGGTCACTGAGGGTGCAGGGCGCTTGGGGGGGAGCGCCCTGAGACGCAATATAAATGACAAATACCTTAGGTGGCAAAAGAATACATCACATATAGCTCCTCGGCTATATGGATGTATTTTAACCCCTGCCATTTTTACACAAAAAAGCGGGAGATAAGGACGTCGTGAAGGGGCGGGGCCTATCTCCTCAGCACACAAGCGCCATTTTCCCTCACAGTCCTGCTGGAAGGACGGCTCCCTGACTCTCCCCTGCAGTCCTGCTTCAGAATCAGGGTAAAAAAGAGAAGGGGGGGCACTATTGGCAGCAAATGACAATATAAACTGCAGCTATAAGGGAATAACACTTATATAAGGTTATCCCTGTGTATAGATATAGCGCTGGGTGTGTGCTGGCAGACTCTCCCTCTGTCTCTCCAAAGGGCTCGTGGGGTCCTGTCCTCTATCAGAGCATTCCCGGTGTGTGTGCTGTGTGTCGGTACGTGTGTGTCGACATGTATGAGGAGGAAAATGATGTGGAGGCGGAGCAATTGCCTGCGTTAGTGATGTCACCCCCTAGGGAGTCGACACCTGACTGGATGATCGTGTTCAAACAATTAAGTGATAATGTCAACACTTTGCAAAAAACTGTTGACGACATGAGACAGCCGGCAAATCAATTAGTGCCTGTCCAGGCGTCTCAGACACCGTCAGGGGCCCTAAAACGCCCGTTACCTCAGTGGGTCGACACAGACCCAGACACAGATACGGAGTCTAGTGTCGACGGTGATGAGTCGAACGTAATGTCCAGTAGGGCCACACGTTACATGATCACGGCAATGAAGGAAGCATTGCACATTTCTGACACTACAAATACCACTAAGAAGGGTATTATGTGGGGGGTGAAAAAACTACCAATAGTTTTTCCTGAGTCAGATGAATTGAATGAGGTATGTGATAAAGCGTGGGTTTCTCCCGACAAAAAACTGCTAATTTCTAATAAATTATTGGCACTATATCCTTTCCCATCAGAGGTTAGGACACGTTGGGAAACACCCCCTAGGGTAGATAAGGCGCTCACACGTTTATCTAAACAAGTAGCGTTACCGTCTCCTGATACGGCCACCCTCAAAGAACCAGCTGATAGAAGGCTGGAAAATATCCTAAAAAGTATATACACACATACTGGTGTTATACTGCGACCAGCAATCGCTTCAGCCTGGATGTGCAGTGCTGGAGTCGCGTGGTCGGATTCCCTGACTGAAAATATTGATACCCTGGATAGGGACAATATATTGTTAACTATAGAGCATTTGAAGGATGCATTACTATATATGCGTGATGCACAGAGGGATATTTGCACCCTGGCATCAAGAGTAAGTGCTATGTCCATCTCTGCCAGAAGAACGTTATGGACGCGTCAGTGGTCAGGGGATGCGGATTCCAAACGACATATGGAAGTATTGCCGTATAAAGGGGAGGAGTTATTTGGGGCTGGTCTTTCGGACCTGGTGGCCACGGCAACGGCTGGAAAGTCCACCTTCTTACCCCAGGTCACTTCACATCAACAGAAAAAGACACCGTCTTTTCAAACTCAGTCCTTTCGTTCCCATAAATACAAGCGAGCAAAAGGCCATTCCTTTCTGCCCCGGGGCAGAGGAAGGGGAAAAAGACTGCACCATGCAGCCGCTTCCCAGGATCAGAAGCCTTCCCCTGCTTCTGCCAAGTCTTCAGCATGACGCTGGGGCTTTACAAGCAGACTCAGGCTTGGTGGGGGCCCGTCTCAAGAATTTCAACGCGCAGTGGGCTCACTCGCAAGTGGATCCCTGGATTCTACAGGTAGTATCGCAGGGGTACAAACTGGAATTCGAGGCGTTTCCCCCTCGCCGGTTCCTGAAGTCTGCTCTGCCAAAGTCTCCCTCCGACAGGGAGGCAGTTCTGGAAGCCATTCACAAGCTGTATTCCCAGCAGGTGATAATCAAGGTACCCCTCCTACAACAAGGAAAGGGGTATTATTCCACGCTGTTTGTGGTACCGAAACCGGACGACTCGGTGAGACCAATTTTAAATCTGAAATCCTTGAACACTTACATAAAAAGGTTCAAATTCAAGATGGAATCACTCAGAGCGGTGATAGCGAACCTGGAAGAAGGGGACTATATGGTGTCTCTGGACATCAAAGATGCTTATCTCCACGTCCCAATCTACCCTTCTCACCAAGGGTATCTCAGGTTTGTAGTACAAGACTGTCATTATCAGTTTCAGACGCTGCCGTTTGGGTTGTCCACAGGCACCTCGGGTCTTTACCGAGGTAATGGCCGAAATGATGATTCTTCTTCGAAGAAAAGGCGTATTAATTATCCCTTACTTGGACGATCTCCTGATAAGGGCAAGGTCCAGGGAACAGTTAGAAGTCGGAGTAGCACTATCTCAGATAGTGTTACGTCAGCACGGGTGGATCCTAAATATTCCAAAATCGCAGCTGATTCCAACGACACGTCTTCTGTTCCTAGGAATGATTCTGGACACAGTCCAGAAGAAGGTTTTTCTCCCGGAGGAGAAGGCCAAGGAGTTATCCGAGCTAGTCAGGAACCTCCTAAAACCAGCCCAGGTGTCAGTGCATCAGTGCACGAGGGTCCTGGGAAAAATGGTGGCTTCTTACGAAGCAATTCCATTCGGAAGATTCCATGCAAGAACGTTTCAGTGGGATCTACTGGACAAATGGTCCGGTTCGCATCTTCAGATGCAGCAGCGGATAACCCTGTCACCAAAGACAAGGGTGTCTCTCCTGTGGTGGTTGCAGAGTGCTCATCTTCTAGAGGGCCGCAGATTCGGCATTCAGGATTGGATCCTGGTGACCACGGATGCAAGCCTGAGAGGCTGGGGAGCAGTCACACAGGGAAAAAACTTCCAGGGCTTGTGGTCAAGCATGGAAACATCTCTTCATATAAACATTCTGGAACTACGGGCCATTTACAATGCCCTAAGTCAAGCGAAACCCCTGCTTCAGGGTCAGGCGGTATTGATCCAATCGGACAACATCACGTCAGTCGCCCACGTAAACAGACAGGGCGGCACGAGAAGCAGGAGGGCAATGGCAGAGGCTGCAAGGATTCTTCGCTGGGCGGAAAATCATGTGATAGCTCTGTCAGCAGTGTTCATTCCGGGAGTGGACAACTGGGAAGCAGACTTCCTCAGCAGACACGACCTTCACCCGGGAGAGTGGGGACTTCACCCAGAAGTCTTCCACCTGATTGTAAACCGTTGGGAAAAACCAAAGGTGGACATGATGGCGTCACGTCTAAACAAAAAATTAGACAGATATTGCGCCAGGTCAAGGGACCCTCAGGCAATAGCGGTGGACGCTCTGGTGACACCGTGGGTGTACCAGTCAGTGTATGTGTTCCCTCCTCTGCCTCTCATACCAAAAGTACTGAGAATCATAAGAAGGAGAGGAGTAAGAACGATACTCGTGGTTCCGGATTGGCCAAGAAGGACTTGGTACCCGGAACTTCAGGAGATGCTCACGGAAGACCCGTGGCCTCTACCTCTAAGAAAGGACCTGCTCCAGCAGGGGCCTTGTCTGTTCCAAGACTTACCGCGGCTGCGTTTGACGGCATGGCGGTTGAACGCCGGATCCTGAAGGAAAAAGGCATTCCAGATGAAGTCATCCCTACCCTGGTCAAAGCCAGGAAGGATGTAACCGCAAACCATTATCACCGCATTTGGCGAAAATATGTTGCGTGGTGTGAGGCCAAGAAGGCCCCTACAGAGGAATTTCAACTGGGTCGTTTCCTCCATTTCCTGCAAACAGGACTGTCTATGGGCCTAAAATTAGGGTCCATTAAGGTTCAAATTTCGGCCCTGTCGATTTTCTTCCAGAAAGAACTGGCTTCAGTACCTGAAGTTCAGACATTTGTAAAAGGGGTACTGCATATACAACCTCCTTTTGTGCCTCCAGTGGCACCTTGGGATCTCAATGTTGTTTTGAGGTTCCTTAAGTCACATTGGTTTGAACCACTCACCACTGTGGACTTAAAATATCTCACATGGAAGGTGACGATGCTGTTAGCCCTGGCTTCAGCCAGGCGTGTCAGAATTGGCGGCTTTATCATATAAAAGCCCTTACTTAATTTTTCATTCTGACAGGGCAGAATTGAGGACTCGTCCTCAATTTCTCCCTAAGGTGGTTTCTGCTTTTCACATGAACCAACCTATTGTGGTGCCTGCGGCTACTAGGGACTTGGAGGACTCCAAGTTACTTGACGTTGTCAGGGCCCTGAAAATATATGTTTCCAGGACGGCTGGAGTCAGAAAGTCTGACTCGCTGTTTATCCTGTATGCACCCAACAAGCTGGGTGCTCCTGCTTCTAAGCAGACTATTGCTCGTTGGATTTGTAGTACAATTCAACTTGCACATTCTGTGGCAGGCCTGCCACAGCCTAAATCTGTAAAAGCCCATTCCACAAGGAAAGTGGGCTCATCTTGGGCGGCTGCCCGAGGGGTCTCGGCTTTACAACTTTGCCGAGCAGCTACTTGGTCAGGGGCAAACACGTTTGCTAAATTCTACAAATTTGATACCCTGGCTGAGGAGGACCTGGAGTTCTCTCATTCGGTGCTGCAGAGTCATCCGCACTCTCCCGCCCGTTTGGGAGCTTTGGTATAATCCCCATGGTCCTTACGGAGTCCCAGCATCCACTAGGACGTCAGAGAAAATAAGATTTTACTTACCGATAAATCTATTTCTCATAGTCCGTAGTGGATGCTGGGCGCCCATCCCAAGTGCGGATTGTCTGCAATACTTGTACATAGTTATTGTTAACAAAATCGGGTTATTGTTGTTGTGAGCCATCTTTTCAGAGGCTCCTTCGTTGTTATCATACTGTTAACTGGGTTCAGATCACGAGTTGTACGGTGTGATTGGTGTGGCTGGTATGAGTCTTACCCGGGATTCAATATCCTTCCTTATTATGTACGCTCGTCCGGGCACAGTATCCTAACTGAGGCTTGGAGGAGGGTCATAGGGGGAGGAGCCAGTGCACACCACCTGATCCTAAAGCTTTTATTCTTGTGCCCTGTCTCCTGCGGAGCCGCTATTCCCCATGGTCCTTACGGAGTCCCAGCATCCACTACGGACTATGAGAAATAGATTTATCGGTAAGTAAAATCTTATTTTCGTGGACAATTGACTAGGCACTTCACTGTAAATCCGTGTCTTTTTTTCTGCATCTTCTTCCGAGAAAATGGCTTTTTTGCGTCAATTTGAATTCGGTCCTACAGATGTGTCCTCACACATCTTTGCTGAAAAGGGCTGCATGGCGTTGCCGTGACCGCGGCAAATTAAATGACCTGAGTAAGCCAGGTAACCTGGGAGAGGTAGTATATATCTTCTGCATGTCATTATGTAAGCTCAGTGCCATACTTTCAGTAGTTCTCATTGTTTTCTGCCGCATCAAAGTAAGGAGGCGGAAGAGTTTCAGAACTACATACTGACCCATATCCCTATTACATTGTTCTCTTTCAGGGAGGATCAAGCCTGGTTCCTTGCCAGGTAGCCGTTCTGGGAGACGATCAAAGAGAATCCTCTGGTATGTCCTGTAATCTTAAATTGTTTATTTAGGGACAATTATCAAGCTCTTTACTTTATTGTACTCCCTTCAACTCTTAAACTTTGCCGTGTGCCATGTTATTGGCCTCAGCGGTTTCCTTTTGTTTTCCCTTATTTGCAGAGCGCTGTTACCTCTGCTATGCTATGCTGATGCTCAGTGCTATATGGGAAACGCTGCTGTATTTAAAGCAATTCTACGACCACACATCCTTCACCGTAAAGGTCAGATCTTCAACTTCTTTCATACAGATGCCTGTGACGCGGTACTTGCTCTGTCACTTCACAGATGACATCTAACATTTAAGTAGGGGTAAATATGAGATGCAGTTTGACTCTAAAGCAATGATGGGCTACTGAATATTTTATAGGGCCATTCACTATTTCTCCATAAAGGGGCCAAATGTAACCTTTCCAGAAGTCCCCATTGCAAATTAACCCCTTACAAAGCCGGCACTGGAACATTAGGCGTACCAGGTAAGTAACAGATTACCACTGCTGTACAGGTTGTGGGAATTCAATGATCCGCCTCAAAAACAAAAGCTCTCGAAGTCATCCGGGGCGTATCTTGTCTGGGAGGAGGAAGGGAGGGGAAGATTTCAGCCCACCCGTATGGGGTGGACTGTCACGGTTATTACCCCATCCCCGGATAATACGGAGTGGCTGTAAACTCTCCCTCCCTGGTGACAGCGGTCACAGACACCCCCCTGGACGGGATACCGGCTAACCCCTCTTATGGCATTAGACTTAATTTTTACTCCCTATAAATCAACATTGTTTAGTCTCATTTATGGTGTAGGTTAATCGATCGTGTTGATTACATTTTGTATGTGTTGCTTAAAAATATGCTTGTTAACTGAAATGCAATATGAATGTGCAAACTAAGTCCTATTAAAAGTGTCGGATGATATCCAAAGACTGCCAGCTTAGAGCCGGTGGAACATTGCAGTGCTTTGCAGGGTGTGTCTATATACACAGTAAGGAACTCGCGTCTTCCTGATCGCTCTTAAAAATCGCTTAATTGTGCCTTGTGATTGGACAGGCTGCTCACACCCCATCCCCGTCATTCGGCCACGGTTCTGACAGAATTAGAGGGGTCCTGGAAAAGTGGCTGCAACTCACGTATTATAATCTAGCTATGTATACCCCTTTCAGACCGCGGGTCGCACCCAGGAGCCGTACAGGGGTGCTTCCCGGGTGCGACCCGCTCTGGCCACTTTCACACTGGCGTCCCCACCTTGGCATATTGCCGGGCTGGTGACATCAGCGGAGAAACGTGCGGAGGCGATAACAGCGCCGCCTGTTCCTACAGTGTGAACAGGAAACGGTTCGTATCGACCCGGCATCCCATTCACACTGCACAGTGACCCGGGTTGAAGACGACCCAGCAACCCGTTCACACCGCAGAGCGACCCAGGATAATTCCCCTGCCCCTTTCAGACCGCGCAGCAACCCGAGTTACTGCGCGATCATGTGCAATAACACAGGTTACAAGCTGGCGGTCTGAAAGGGGTATTACTGATGAAATGCTGGGGCTAAATGCACATGCGTGATCCCGCTAACCACGCATGCACATCAGCCACCGCCAGAAAGGGTCTATATCCGGGGTCTTAGAAATCAATGTTTTCTATTGCATTACAACTGTGAGGAATGAGGATTATTTCAAAAACATTACAACAACATCTCAGAATTATCCTGTATTACAACACTAGCCATGTCAGCTCCTTATAATATCAATTAATAAAGAAGACCCTCCGAGGCAGTGGTGGTACAAGGGCTGGATTAAGATTAAAGCACTTGCCCCCTGTGCCCCCCTCTCTGAGCTGGCGCAATAGATCACATCTTCATCACCATTCCGATCCGCAGCATTGCACTGCAACTATTAACAGCCGTCATATTGGCAGCGCTACAGACCAGTCAGAGCCGGGGAAGGAAGGGCCAAGGGGCATGCCCATTGAGGGACAATGTTAAGAGAGAGGAACATTTAGCAGTCACTGAAGTGTGTGCAGCCAGGCGCCCAGCTGAGCATTATAGGGGGATCTCAATATACCCAGGTACTCAGTGAAAAAATAGGATTTTAATTACCTACCGGTAAATCCTTTTCTCATAGTCAGTAGAGGATGCTCGGGTTCCATTTAGTACCATGGAGTATAGACGGGTCCACAAGGAGCCATGGGCATTTTAAGAATTTGATAGTGTGGGCTGGCTCCTCCCTCTATGCCCCTTCTACCAGACTCAGTCTATGAAATTGTGCTCGAGGAGACAGATATACTTTGAGAGAAGGATAGATAAGGATAGTGGTGAGATTCCGAACCAGCACACACAAACAAGAGGAAAGCCGTGCTAACCAAACTTGAACAGGAACAGCAACAGCTGAACCAAACAACAATACTTAACCAAGTAACATTGCAGGAAGAACGAAGCACCGGGCGGGCGCCCAGTATCCTCTACGGACTGCGAGAAAAGGATTTACCGGTAGGTAATTAAAATCCTATATTCTCTTACGTCCTAGAGGATACTGAGGTTTCATTTAGTACCATGGGGAAGTACCAAAGCTCCCAAACTGGCTGGGAGAGTGCTGAGGTTCCTGCAGAACTGATTGACCAAACTGAAGGTCGTCAGAGGCCAAAGTATCGAACTTGTAAAACTTAGCAAACATGTTTGAACCCGACCAAGTAGCTGCTCGGCAGAGCTGTAAAGCTGAGACACCCTGGGCAGCCGCCCAAAAAGAATCCACCGACCTAGTCGAATGGGCCTGAACAGATTTCGGAACCGGCAAGCCTGCCATGAATAAACATGCTGGATAGTGAGCCTGATCCAGCATGCAATGGACTGCTTTGAAGCAGAACACCCAATCTTATTGGGATCATAGAGAACGTCCAGCGAGTCAGATTTCCCGTGACGAGCTGTTCTCTTTACATACACCTTCAAAGCCCTCACAACATCCAAAGACTTTGTAGTAGCAGAGGTGTCCATAACAGCCGGAACCACAATAGGTTGGTTGATGTGGAACGCGGACATCACCTTAGGAAGGAATTGCAGACGAGTTCTGAGTTCAGCTCTGTCCTCCTGGAAAATTAAGTAGGGGCTCTTGTGAGACAACTCCCCTAGCTCCGACACACATCTCGCTGAAGCCAAGGCCAACAGTGTGACTGTCCTTCATGTAAGATACTTAACATCTACCTCCTGTAACGGTTCAAACCAGTCCCATTGAGGGAACTGCAGCACCAAATTGAGATCCTAAGGCACAAAGGGAGGTTGGATGTGCAGAACACCTTTCAAGAACAGCTGCCAATTGTTTTGAAAGAAAATGGACAAGGCTGAAATCTGGACTTTTATTGATCCCAGACATAGGCCTACATCCACACCTGACTGCAGAAAAAGCAGGAGACGTCCCAGATGAAATTCCACCTCAGAATATTTTCTGCTCTCACACCAAGAGATGTATTTCTTCCAGATACGGTGGTAATGTTTAAACGTTACCCCCTTCCTGGCTTGGATCATAATCGGGATGACTTTGTCAGGGATGCCTCTCCTGACAAGAATATGCCGTTCAACTTCCATGCCGTCAAACGTAGCCGTGGTAAGTCTTGATAGACGAACGGCCCTGTTGTAGAAGATCCTCGTGAAGAGGTAGAGGCCACGGATCTTTGAGGAGAATCTCCAGGAGGTCCGCATACCAGGCCCTTCTTGGCCAGTCCAGAGCAATGATAAATGCTTTAACCTTTTCCCTTTTTATTCTTTTCAGAATTCTTGGGATCAGAGGAAGTGGAGGAAACACGTACACCATCTGATATACCCATGGAGTCGTCAGAGCGTCCACTGCCACTGCCTGTGGGTCTCTCGACCTGGAACAATATCACTTGAGCTTCTTGTTGAAACGAGAGGCCATCATGTCAATCTGTGGATATCCCCATCGACTTGTCAAGCACCTGAACACCTCCGGGTGAAGGCCCCACTCCCCCGGGTGCAGGTCGCGTCTGCTGAGGAAGTCTGCTTCACAGTTGTCTACTCCCAGAATGAAGACTGCCGAAAAAGCCGCAGTGTGTTTTTCTGCCCAGAGGAGAATTCTTGACACCTCTGACATTGCTGCTCTGTTTTCATTCCGCCCTGTCAGTTTATGTACGTTACTGCCGTAACATTGTCCGACTGTACCTGAATGGCCCGATCTTGAAGTAGATAGGAGGCCTGCAGAATGGCGTTGTATATAGCCCTGAGTTCCAGAATGTTGACAGGAAGGACGACTTCCTGACTTGACCATCTTCCTTGAAACTGCACCCCCTGGGTGACTGCTCCCTAACCTCTGAGGCTTGCATCCGTGGTTAGCAGAATCCAATTTTGAATCCTGAACTGTCGGCCCTCGATCAGGTGAGAAGTCAGTAGCCACCACAGAAGGGAGATCCTGGCCTTTGGCGACAGACGGATCCTCTGGTGCATGTGAAGGTGTGATCCGGACTGTTTGTCCAACAGATCGAGCTGGAAGGCTCGTGCATGAAACCTTTCGTACTGTCGTGCATGAAACCTTCCGTCCTTTCGTAAGAGGCCACCATTTTTCCCAGAAGGCGAATGCATAGGTGCATCGATATCTGGGTTGGCTTCAGGACATCCCGAACCATCGAGTGGATTACCGATGCCTTTCCAACGGAAGAAAAACTTTCTGCGACTGTGTGTGTGTATATGTGTGTGTATATATATATGTGTGTGTGTGTGTGTGTATATATATATATATATATATATATACACATATATATACCTGATGCCCGAGACTCATCTCTATATTTACATAGTGAATTTCCTTTGGTGCCCTCCAGGGTATACGAATACCATATATAGCATGCAGACGTAGGCGGCACTCAGCAGACTGCTATTTAGATGGAGATTTACTTTATTGTGTCTCAGCCCAACACACGTTTCGGGACACAGCCCGTCGTCAGGGACAAACAATGTGCCACTGAAACAGACCACTACTATATACCTAAAGACACACCACCACAGATAGCCAGTTTGTACTCACCTGCAAGGCGACATACCTCCGACTGCACCATGGAACGCCAAATGCCAGTCACGTCATCAGTCAGTGCCTTTGCAGGGAGCAAGACTATGATAACCCGTGTATTACAAAACACAGATATATTACAAATAACAATATTAAAATTCTATGAGCATAATAATGGTAACAAATGGCTACATCATTGTATATCTATAACGTTTTAGCATAATTCAACATTAGCACATAAATGTAAACATGAATATATGTCTAGCGGTATATGCCTTCCACAGAGGCATTCACAAAAAGCATAAGCCCAGGGTCTCATCGAGACCTTTCGGGGCTAGTGTATCTAAAGTAAAAATCCATCTACTTTCTAATTGGAGGAGTTTTTATCACGATCCCTACTTCAGATTGAAGGAGGGATATGGGCAATAATTTACATCTAATGGATGCTACATCATGGCCAGCTTTGATACAACGTGTGTCCATGGGTTGTTCACTCTGACCCGTTTCCAGAGCGTTTCTGATACCTGCACCATGTAATGTCATAGGCTCCATAAGGTCCCTACAGCACTCAACTACATACAAAATCTTATCATTTGATCCTACTATGTTATATAAAAGAACTGGACATAGTGTTAGGCTGAACAGAAACAATGGATTGGTGCTGATTTGAGGAAAGCTTTATTAGTTGATTGTCCACGTGTACCTATGTTTTACACCTTGCCAAAGGTGCATAAAAACTTGAGTGATCCCCCTGGTAGACCCATTATATCTGCCAGGGGGTCCCTCTACCAACCCATCTCCACCTACCTTGACGCTTTACTCAACCCATGTATTCAGCAAACAGGTCATATCTTCAGGATACGATTGACCTGTTAAATAAACTTAATAATGTGGAATTTGATGCATCTGAAATATGGGTATGCAGTGCTGACGTGGCAAGCCTATATACGTGTATACAACATGTTGAAGGCATACAAGCTGTAAAAGAACTTATTAGCTTTAGTGAATATTATGAGGGTCCCCCAATAGAATTTTTATACAATGTTTGGCATTGGTGCTGACAAGAAATTATTTAATATTTAACAGTAGATTTTACCTATAAAAGTCCAGCGTAGCGATGGGCTCAAATGTGGCCCCTTCAGATGCAAATGCGTATATGTGCAAAGTGGAGAGTCAGTTGTTCTATCAAGACAGTGCGATTGCAAATGAGATTGCAATGTACTGCAGGTTTATAGATGACCTACTAATAGCCTGGACAGGAAGTCAATTTAATCTTGAGGTTACATTAAACCAACATACCTCTGCCAGTGTGATAAAATTTACGTACTTAATCAGTAATATACAAACTCACTTTTTTTATATTAATATACAAATTGATAATGATAAATTTAAGATCAATCTATTAAAAGAAACCGATAGGAACACGGTTCTTAGGTTTGACAGCTTCCATCCTCTCCCCTTGCAACGAGGTCTTTCCTACTCACAGATGTTAAGAGTGAAAAAGGATAACCAGATAGAGGATGAATTAAATTAAGTGGTTACAGCGTTTTTACAACGGAACTATAAACGTAAACACTTGGAAGAGAGTAAAAATAAAGTGTTGCAGATCCCTAGGGAAAACCTTTTGACACCAGGCACAAATCGACAGTTACCAACAGCCTTACCTTGGGTTAACAGATATACTGTGAGGTGTGACAGCATTAACAAAAATGTAGAGAAACTGTGGCCACAGTGAAAAGCGATAAGGCGTTACCTGCATTATATAACACCAGGTTAATGCCTAGTTACACCAGGGGGAAGAATCTTAAAGATTTTCTGGCGAAATTAGATGTCACAAATCTCACTAAGAAACAGGTTCCACAACATCTTTTGTCTCAAAAAAACGGTAATTATGGATGCTTGGGATGCACCACTTGTAGATCCCTATTGGTGGGCGATACCATCAATCATCCCGCACGGGTAAAAAATACACATTTCCACTTTCCAAAAACATGAGGTATGTATTATGTAGGCAAAACCGAATGCCAGTTTAGGGAGCGTATGACATTATATGGTACATGGTTTCAGAAACGCTTTGGAAACGAGTGAACAACCCATGGCCTGACATTATTGCCCATTTCCCCCCTTCAATCTGAGGTGGTAATTGTGATTAAAAAAAATTCCTCTAATTAGAAAGCAGATGGATTTTTACTTTAGATACACTAGCCCTGAAAGGCCTCAATGAGACCCTGGGCTTTCAATGCTTTTTGTGAATGCCTCTGTGGAAGACATATACCGCTAGATATATAATGATGTTTACATTTATACTCTAATGTTGAATTATGCTAAAACGTTATAGATATGCAATGATGTATCCATCTGTTACCATTTCTATGCTTATATAATTTTTAACATTGTTATCTCCTATATAATAGCCCAGATCTGTGACTTTGTGATTCATTTGCTAACGCTGGGCGGAGTCACAACACTGGGCGGAGTTAGTCAAATGAGTCACAGATCTGGTCAAATCTACAGGAGACTAGGAGCAGAAGCAGATAGTATGGGCATGGCACAGGCAGGGGTGCACACCTCCCAGCTTTCTGCAGGAGCTTTCTTCAGGCAGAAGGAGGGACACACACTCTGCGAAAAGGGGGCGTGGCTTCACGGGAGGGCCCCGTTTTCGTCAGTGAGGGGGCATGTCCAGCGCTCTGTGAGCTGCTGGCAGGCCCCCAGGAGCTGATTATGAGTCCGGGGGGCCCAGGGCACTTGAGACAGGGGAGCCCTATCACATTGCTGTGCCTGCTGTGGGTTTGGGGGCGTGGCCTAATCGCGGCCCGCACGGCCACGCCCCCTTATGCAAATTCCGATTTTTATTTTTATTTTTTTAATGGGATTTTGGCCCCTCAGCTAGGGCTAAATCCAGAGGAGGTGGTTGCTCCCCCCTACACACCCGCACAGGCAGAAGAAAGCAGGGAGACTGCTGCCTCCCTGTAACACCACAGACCTGCCGACTGTAGCACAATGCTGCCGTTGTTGCTGGCAGGACGGGGGGGGGGGGAGCTTCTGAGCTGGGACAGAGCTACTCCAGCCGGGGGGCCCCCTAAAACTGTGGGGCCAACGGTACGTACCCCCTGCCCCCCCCCCCCCTTAATCCGGCTCTGCTGCTGGAACCCCCCCTTAATCCGTACCCCCTGATGCCCCCTCTCCCTCTGTCTCCACTATTCACCGCTGCTCTGCTAAGCAGAACAGCGAGTACAGGAGCTTTCCAACTGCCCCCCCCACCGCGGGACACTGCGACCCGCGGGTGGGACAGCGGGACAGACCCCCAAAAATGGGACTGTTTCGCGAAAAACGGGACATTTGGGAGGTATGGGGGTGTGTGAGGGGTATGTCATACAGACAGACGGGTACCGGCTCACTCTGTGCTTGACCCCCCACATCGGCATACTCAGCAGGGTCTCTCTGGCGCGGAGGAGCGTCACTTTCTGGCACACTCCACGCTTCTTAGCTGCAGTTTTGTGGGGCACCTGCCGCTGTGCAGGTTCCGTACTGCCTCTGTTATCTCCAGCCCCGGCAACCCCACCGCTAGCTGCAGCGCTGCCACCCGCAGTGAGGTGCGCCCAGCTCATTCACACACTTTAGCTGGCGGGTAGCACTGCAGAAATCCGAGCTGCTTGCAGGCTCCGACCCACTCCTCCCTCCAGCCGCAGCGTCTCCTGGGAGCTAACCAGTCACTCCCAGTCTCCCCTTACCACAGTGCCCGGCAGCCGCGAGGTCCGCGCCACGTGCATGCTATGACCCCCTCCTCCCTCCAGCCGCAGCATCTCCTGGGGGCTAACCAGTCATTTCCAGTCTCACCTTACCACAGTGCCCGGCAGCTGCGCGAGGTCTGCGGTGTGTGACTGAGGAGGGGGGGAGGGATGCGGACGGGCAGAGGAAGCAGGACTCCAGCCTGAGAGAGTCAGCCATGCCAAGTCTCCAGCAGCAGCAGATCCCAACAGGTTGGAGTGGAACAGCAGCAGCCAGCAGCAGTGACTCCGGTAAGACACATCTGTCTGTCACCACTGTTTTGTCCCTAATACCAATTACTCCCGTGCCCTGTGTTCTGTCATGTCCCTGTCACCCCTGGCCTTGCCCTGCCACCCTTATCCTGGCCCTTTCACCCTTATCCTGGCCCTGTCACCCTTATCCTGGCCCTGTCACCCTTATGCTGGCCCTGTTACCCCTATCCTGGCCCTGTCACCCCTGTGCTTGCCCTGTCAACCCTATACTGGCCCCGTCACCCCTGTCCTGGTCCTGTCACCCCTATCCTGTCCCTGTCATTTCTGTCCTGGCCCCGTCGTCCCTGTCCTGGCCCCATCACCCCTGTCATGGCACCGTCACCCCTGTCCTGGCACAGTCACCCCTGTCCTGACCCTGTCACCCCTGTCCTGGCCCCGTCAACCCTGTTCTGACCCTGTCACCCCTGTCCTGGCCCTGTTACTGCATACCCTCCAACTACCTTTTATGGCATGTACAGTACCCGCAGCGCCTCCAGACCTCTCCCCAATGCACCACACCTCTGCACCTTCCCCTCCACCACATGCGGCACTCCACCCCTCCCCCACATGCTGTGCCTCCAGACCCCCTACACCACCCGCGGCTCCCACTCTTCCGCCCCTTCACCACCCACAGCACCTCCAGGCCCCATCCACCATTCACCCCCCTTATATGTCTCCCCCCACACCTGCCCCCCTCCACCCGCAACATCTGCAGACACCCTCCTCCATCCGCGGTCCCCCCCTCCCCCACCAATGGCACCCCCGCACTTGCCCCTCCACCACCTGCAGCACCTCCGGACCTCCTTTCCCATCCGCCGCACCACCTGTACCTGCACCTACCCTACCCATGGTGCCTGCGGTCCCCTACCCCATCCCCCGGCACTCCCGTCCCTTCCTATCCCAAAGCACCTCCGGAACCCTTCACCCATCCACAACATCCCCACACCTGCCCCTCTCCCACCCGTGGCACCCCTGCCCCTCCCCCACCTGCAGTGCCTCCGGACCCCTCCCCATCTGCATCCCCCACTCCTCTGCCCCTCCCCCACCCACAGCACCTCCCGAACCTTCCCCATCCGGGCCCCACCCCCACTTCTGCCCCCCCTCCACCCGCAGCATCTACAGACACCATCCGCAGTCCCACCCGCACCCGCTACATTCTGTACATCGTGACCTGCAGGTGCTGTTCACGCCGTCGCAAGGGGCTGCGCCTCCTTCACCATCGCACGCCCTTTCATTGTGCAATATTTAACCACTAACAAAGGAATGCAGGTAATACTCCATATAATACAAATATTAAACCCCAGAAAGGCATGCAAGGGTTAAGGGGGCGTAGCCCCTTGCGACGGTGTGAAGAGCGCCCGTAGGGCGCGATGAAGCACCTAGTTTGTAATATGTCTGTGTTTTGTAATAGGTACACGAGTTACCATGGATACGCATAGTCTTGCAGTGATTGGCTCCCTGCAAAGGCACTGTCCGATGACATCATTGTCCCAGCATGGCTGGTGTTTGGTTTACCATGGTGTGGTTGGAGGTATGGCACCTTGCAGGTGAGTACAATCTGGCTATCTGAGAAGGTTTATCTTAGGGTATATGGTAGTGGTCTATTTTAGTGGCACTGTGTTTGTCCCTGACAACGGGCTGTGTCCCGAAACGTGCATTGGACTATGATGCAATAAACGGAAATCTTCACCTAATTGCCAGTCTCCTGAGTGCCGCCTACGTCAGCATTATACAGAAATAACCAATTAAAAAACTTATATATAGACCATAAAGAGATACATATTGGACTATCTAAAAAAAGGGGAAAATGGGACATAAAATATATAAAAACATATAAGCCCTTTACAAGACAAAAAAAAACCAGTACAATCTAAAAAGATGAGAGGTTTTGAGCTTATCTTAGTATATTGAGTCAGTGAGGTACCCCCAACGTGTTTCGTCTGGCTGACTTCATCAAGGAGTCTTGATGAAGACGAAACTGACTCCATATACTAAGGTAAGCTCAAAACCTCTCATCATTTTAGATTGTACTGGTTTTGTTTTTGTCTTGTAACGGTCTTATATGTTTTTATTTATTTTATGTCCCATTCTCCCTTTTTTTTACACAGTCCAATAAGTATCTTTTTATGGTCTATATATAACTTTTTTAATTGGTTATTTCTGTATTTAAATTAAAATATTGTTATTATCTTTAACCTAAAAACTGGGTTCGCTTTTATCTACACAGAATATCTCCCATCTTTTATTTGTATTTATTCTCTGGACTTTTTAGCCTTCTAATTCAGACTATAGCAGCTTAAACACCGTTGGTCGCTTTTATCCCTATCCCTGTATCTATGGGGGTCATTCCGAGTTGTTCGCTCGGTAAAAATCTTCGCATCGCAGCGATTTTCCGCTTAGTGCGCATGCGCAATGTTCGCACTGCGACTGCGCCAAGTAAATTTGCTATGCAGTTAGGAATTTTACTCACGGCTTTTTCATCGTTCTGGCGATCGTAATGTGATTGACAGGAAGTGGGTGTTACTGGGCGGAAACAGGCCGTTTTATGGGCGTGTGGGAGAAAACGCTACCGTTTCCGGAAAAAACGCAGGAGTGGCTGGAGAAACGGGGGAGTGTCTGGGCGAACGCTGGGTGTGTTTGTGACGTCAAACCAGGAACGACAAGCACTGAACTGATCGCAGATGCCGAGTAAGTCTGGAGCTACTCAGAAACTGCTACGAGGTGTGTAATCGCAATATTGCGAATACATCGTTCGCAATTTTAAGATGCTAAGATTCACTCCCAGTAGGCGGCGGCTTAGCATGAGCAAATCTGCTAAAATCCGCTTGCGAGCAAACAACTCGGAATGACCCCCTATATTCAATTCTATAACATCTTACCTATGCTAAATATTTAGGGATCAGACGACACCCTATATTGTTTAAGGGAGTGTTTTTAGCAGTCAACACTGACAAAGATTTTTATAGTGTTATCACATATGCATGTGGCGCCATACTCCTATTGTCTTCATATCTCCTATATATTTGCCTTGTCTGTGCCTGGCCCTCTAACGCTGGGTGGAGTCACAAGGCTGGGCGGAGTTAGCAGCTCCTGCCCTGTCCCAGTGCCAGCACAGAACATAGCAGCAGCCACAGAAACCACCCACCATCCCCACACAGAAGCCACCAGTGGACGGACGTAGCACAGTGCTGGGTAAGCATGCACCCCTCCTTTGGTTTCCCCACAAACACAAAGCCACCTACACCCCAATGCCACCCGCACCACACCCCCCCTCCACAAAACCCCTGCACCAGCTCCCACATACAGCCACCCCCATACCCGACGTCCGCATAACGTTCCAGCACACACACCCTAACCCCACAGCACCGATCCCAGCACCATCTCTCACATCCATCCGCGGCAGGGACATGGTGGCCGGGCCCCGCCAGCCGCACCACGGATGACCAGACAGCTGCAGCCCACACCACCCCTCCCTCCCTCCGCACAACCCCGCCACCAGCTCGTGCATTGCAGCCGCGGCTGTGACAGACTGGAACGGGACCCAGCGTCTGCCCCACGCCTGACCAAACCGCCGCAGCTCACACCGCCGCGAACCCACCCTCTGCACACCCCCAGCACATTGCAGCCACGCCTGGGACACACTGTCCCACCTGACGCAGTCCACAAAACAGGACAGAGCCAGTGCCCTGACGCCGCAGCTTCAACCGCGCCTGTAACTTCGGCCGCCGGCATACAAATTAGCAGGGACGGCTGGCTTAGGAGAAGTCTTCATAGCCCTCCGTGTGCCGCCGCCTCCTCCTCCGCACACCTAATACAAAGCTGCCTCCCACCATCCCCAGAGGCCCGGACTGCACACCCAGGGACTGGCCTGCCGGCTCCACAGGCCAGAGACGGGGGACAGCGCGCCTGCTACTGTGGCATGGATAATGCAGCGGATACAGGTGAGAGAGAGTGCACAGGCAGCTCTGCGTCCCCTCCCTGCCGCCCCGCGTCTCTGCGTCCCCTCCCTGCCGCCCCGCATCTCTGCGTCCCCTCCCTGCCGCCCCGCGTCTCTGCGTCCCCTCCCTGCCGCCCCGCATCTCTGCGTCCCCTCCCTGCGTCTCTGTGTCCCCTCCCTGCCGCCCCGCATCTCTGCGTCCCCTCCCTGCCGCCCCGCGTCTCTGCGTCCCCTCCCTGCGTCCCCGCATCTCTGCGTCCCCTCTCTGCCGCCCCACATCTCTGCGTCCCCTCCCTGCGTCTGTGTCCCCTCCCTGCTGCCCCACGTCTCTGCATCCCCTCCCTGCGTCTCTGCGTCCCCTCCCTGCCGCCCCGCGTCTCTGCATCCCCTCCCTGCCGCCCCGCATCTCTGCGTCCCATCCCTGCGTCTCTGTGTCCCCTCCCTGCCGCCCGCATCTCTGCATCCCCTCCCTGCGTCCCCTCCCTGCTGCCCGCATCTCTGCGTCCCCTCCCTGCGTCTCTGTGTCCCCTCCCTGCCGCCCGCATCTCTGCGTCCCCTCCCTGCCGCCCCGCATCTCTGCGTCCCATCCCTGCGTCTCTGTGTCCCCTCCCTGCCGCCCCACATCTCTGCATCCCCTCCCTGCGTCTCTGCGTCCCCTCCCTGCCGCCCCACGTCTCTGCATCCCCTCCCTGCCGCCCCGCCACTCTGCGTCCCCTCCCTGCCGCCCCGCCTCTCTGCGTCCCCTCCCTGTGTCTCTGTGTCCCCTCCCTGCCGCCCCACGTCTCTGCATCCCTTCCCTGCCGCCCCACGTCTCTGCATCCCCTCCCTGCATCTGTGTACCCTCCCTACCACCCCGCGTCTCTGTATCCCCCAACACCGCCCTGCGTCTCTGTATCCCCCCACCGCCCTGCGTCTCTGTATCCCCCTCCCGCCGCCCTGCATCTCTGTATCCCCTCCCTGCTGCCCCGCGTCTGTGTTGTACCTCCCTGCCCCCCCACGTCTCTGTATCTCCCCCCTACCGCCCTGCGTCTCTGTATCCCCCCTACCGCCCCACGTCTCTGTATCCCCCCCCTACCCCGCCGCTTCTCTGTATCCCCTCCCTGCCGGCCCGCGTCTCTGTATCCCCTCCCTGTCGCCCCGCATCTCTGTATCCCCTCCCTACCGCACTGCGTCTCTGTATCCCCTCCCTACCGCACCTCTATATCCCCTCCCTACCGCCCCGCGTCTCTGTATCCCCTACCACCGCCCTGCGTGTCTGTGTCCCCCAACACTGCCCTGCGTCTCTGTATCCCCCCACCGCCCTGCATCTGTGTACCCTCCCTACCACCCTGCGTCTGTATCCCCTCCCTACCGCCCTGCGTTTCTGTATCCCCCAACACTGCCCTGCGTCTCTGTATCCCCCCACCGCCCTGCGTCTCTGTATCCCCCCCCCGCCGCCCTGCATCTCTGTATCCCCTCTCTGCTGCCCCGCGTCTGTGTATCCCCTCCCTGCCCCCCCACATCTCTATATCCCCCCCTACCGCCCTGCGTCTCTGTATCCCCCCCTACCGCCCGCGTCTCTGTATCCCCCCCCTACCCCGCCGCTTCTCTGTATCCCCTCCCTGCCGCCCTGCATCTCTGTATCCCCTCCCTACCGCACCGCGTCTCTGTATCCCCTCCCTACCGCCCCGCATCTCTGTATCCCCTCCCTACCGCCCTGCATTTGTGTACCCTCCCTACTGCCCTGCGTCTGTATCCCCCACCACTGCCCCGCGTCTCTGTATCCCCCACCACTGCCCCGCGTCTCTGTATCCCCCCCACCGCCCTGCGTTTCTGTATCCCCCCCACCGCCCTGCGTCTCTGTATCCCCCCCACAGCCCTGCGTCTCTGTATCCCCTCCCTACCGCCCTGCGTCTTTGTCCCCTCCCTGCGTCTGTGTCCCCTCCCACCGCCCCATGTCTCTGTATCCCCCCGCCGCCCTGCCTCTGTGTCCCCTCCCTGCCGCCCCGCCTCTGTGTCCCCTCCCTGCGTCTGTGTCCCCGCCCTGCGTCTCTGTGTCCCCTCCCTACCGCCCGCGTCTCTGTATCCACCACCACTGCCCCGCGTGTCTGTGTCCCCTCCCTGCCGCCCCGCGTGTCTGTGTCCCCCCCCTGCCGCCACGTGCCTCTGTGTCCCCCCACCGCCACCCTGCGCCTCTGTGTATCTGCTCCGCGCCTCTGTGTCCCCTCCCTGCAGCCAGCGCCTCTCTTTGTCCCCTCCCTGCCGCCCCGTGCCTCTCTGTGTCCCCTCCCTGCCGCCCCGCGCCTCTCTGTGTCCCCTCCCGTCCGCCTCGCGCCTCTCTGCAGGAGTTAAGGGGGTGCAGCCCCTTTCGACGGTGTGAAGAGCGCCCGTAGGGTGATTCCAGGTGAAGAGGTGATTCCAGGTGAAGAATCCAGGTACGTCAACCGACACCTGCACTTGCAACAACACTACACCGTACCTCCCTGTTACATATATACACACATACACAGTTCTGATGAAAATTTTGCATTAACATTGAAACGTTGACCTAAGAAGACAAGGCTTCTGTCGTTTCTTGTACGCCGTGAGTGCCGCTGAATTGGAATTGATGTGTTTATATATATATATATATATATATATATATATACTGGGCAAATTGTCTGGCACTCCCCCTTGGGCTATCTGAGCAAAGCTCCTGCTCCGGTGCCTTCCCTCCCAGACTAGGCAGTCTGGGTATGTATGATTTGCAAAAAACAAGGCGGCACTCAGGAGACTGTGGTAAACAGGTGAACTCTGTCAAGTGGAACTTTATCGACGTTTCGGGGTGCAAGCCCCCGTCTTCAGGACACACAGTGTCCTGAAGACGGGGGCTTGCACCCCGAAACGTCGCTAAAGTTCCACTTGACAGAGTTCACCTGTTTACCGCAGTCTCCTGAGTGCCGCCTCGTTTTTTGCAAATCATATATATATATATATATATATATATATATATATATATATATATAATATAGTCATATTTGCTGCGATGCAACACGGCTAAAGAAATTAATGAAATTAATGAAGCGATTGCTAGCTGGGAATTGTCGTAGCAGTAAGATGTGCATGACTACATGTATGTACAGTATATATATATATATATATATATATATATATATATATCTATCCTATATAATAGCCCAGAATCTGTGACTTTGTGCCTGTGTGTATAACGCTGGGCATGGCTAGGAGCTCTCATTGGGTTAGCAACAGGTCTGTCACATCCAGTCCACAGCTGATTGGTCGAGAAACGCCCTCCCGCACTGGTTACATCCGATGGGAGGCTCTGCCCTTTGGCTGCTGTGTGTTACCAGAGCAGGATTAACAACGGGGCTGATGGAGCTGCAGATCCAGGCCCACACCCCAAAATAGGCCCACTGCATCTGCAGCAACAAAACCCTCAAACAATTTACTCAATTTAAAAATTGCTTCAAATCCAAAAAAGGGGGCATGGTCACGGGTAAAGTGGCGTGGCCACACCCCCTTTCCTATACTTTCAATGGAAGTTTGGAGAGCCAGAAATCTGTACAGACCATAAAAAAAGGTACTGTACCTGCCATAAAAGGTACAGCTGGAGGGTATGCCACTGCATCTGCAGCACGTCTCTGCGCTGTAGATAGGGAGAAAAATAAGATTTTACTCACCGGTAAATCTATTTCTCGTAGTCCGTAGTGGATGCTGGGACTCCGTAAGGACCATGGGGAATAGCGGCTCCGCAGGAGACTGGGCACAACTAAAGAAAGCTTTAAGACTACCTGGTGTGCACTGGCTCCTCCCACTATGACCCTCCCCCAGACCTCAATTAGGATACTGTGCCCGGAAGAGCTGACACAATAAGGAAGGATTTTGAATCCCGGGTAAGACTCATACCAGCCACACCAATCACACCGTATAACTCGTGATACTATACCCAGTTAACAGTATGAAATATAACTGAGCCTCTCAACAGATGGCTCAACAATAACCCTTTAGTTAGGCAATAACTATATACAAGTATTGCAGACAATCCGCACTTGGGATGGGCGCCCAGCATCCACTACGGACTACGAGAAATAGATTTACCGGTGAGTAAAATCTTATTTTCTCTGACGTCCTAAGTGGATGCTGGGACTCCGTAAGGACCATGGGGATTATACCAAAGCTCCCAAACGGGCGGGAGAGTGCGGATGACTCTGCAGCACCGAATGAGCAAACTCTAGGTCCTCCTCAGCCAGGGTATCAAACTTGTAGACTCTTGCAAAAGTGTTTGAACCCGACCAAGTAACAGCTCGGCAAATTTGTAAAGCCGAGACCCCTCGGGCAGCCGCCCAAGAAGAGCCCACTTTCCTCGTGGAATGGGCTTTTACAGATTTAGGGTGCGGCAGTCCAGCCGCAGAATGTGCAAGTTGAATCGTGCTACAGATCCAGCGAGCAATAGTCTGCTTAGAAGCAGGAGCCCCCAGCTTGTTGGGTGCATACAGGATAAATAGCGAGTCAGTTTTCCTGACTCCAGCCGTCCTGGAAACATATATTTTTCAGGGCCCTGACTACGTCCAGTAACTTGGAATCCTCCAAGTCCCAAGTAGCCGCAGGCACCACAATAGGTTGGTTCACATGAAAAACTGATACCACCCTAGGAAGGAATTGGGAACGAGTCCTCAATTCCGCCCTATCCATATAAAAAAATTAGATAAGGGCTTTTGCATGATAAAGCCGCTAATTCTGATACACGCCTGGCCGACGCCAAGGCCAACAGCATGACCACTTTCCACGTGAGGTATTTTAGCTCCACGGATTTAAGTGGCTCAACCCAATGCGACTTCAGGAAATCCAACACCACGTTGAGATCCCACGGTGCCACTGGAGGCACAAACGGGGGCTGACTATGCAGCACTCCCTTAACAAAAGTCTGAACTTCAGGCAGTGAAGTCAGTTCTATTTTGGAAGAAAATCGATAGAGCCGAAATCTGGACCTTAATGGAACCCAATTTTAGGCCCATAGTCACCCCTGACTGTAGGAAGAGCAGAAATCGACCTAGCTGAAATTCCTCCGTTGGGGCCTTCCTGGCCTCACAGCACGCAACATATTTCCGCCATATGCGGTGATAATGGTTTGCGTTCACTTCTTTCCTAGCTTTAATTAGCGTAGGGATAACTTCCTCCGGAATGCCCTTTTCCTTCAGGATACGGCGTTCAACCGCCATGCCGTCAAACGCAGCCGCGGTAAGTCTTGGAACAGACAGGGCCCCTGCTGCAGCAGGTCCTGTCTGAGCGGCAGAGGCCATGGGTCCTCTGAGATCATTTCTTGGAGTTCTGGGTACCAAGCTCTTCTTGGCCAATCCGGAACAATGAGTATAGTTCTTACTCCTCTCCTTCTTATTATTCTCATTACCCTGGGTATGAGAGGCAGAGAAGGAAACACATACACCGACTGGTACACCCACGGTGTTACCAGAGCGTCCACAGCTATCGCCTGAGGGTCCCTTGACCTGGCGCAATATCTTTTTAGCTTTTTGTTGAGGCGGGACGCCATCATGTCCACCTGTGGCCTTTCCCAACAGTGTACAATCATTTGGAAGACTTCTGGATGAAGTCCCCACTCTCCCGGGTGGAGGTCGTGTCTTCTGCTTCCCAGTTGTCCACTCCGGGAATGAACACTGCTGACAGTGCTAACACATGATTTTCCGCCCATCGGAGAATCCTTGTGGCTTCTGCCATCGCCATCCTGCTTCTTGTGCCGCCCTGTCGGTTTACATGAGCGACCGCCGTGATGTTGTCTGACTGGATCAGCACCGGCCGGTGTTGAAGCAGGGGTCTAGCCTGACTTAGGGCATTGTAAATGGCCCTTAGTTCCAGAATATTTTTGTGTAGGGAAGTCTCCTGACTTGTCCATAGTCCTTGGAAGTTTCTTCCCTGTGTGACTGCCCCCCAGCCTCGGAGGCTGGCATCCGTGGTCACCAGGACCCAGTCCTGTATGCCGAATCTGCGGCCCTCTAGAAGATGAGCACTCTGCAGCCACCACAACAGCGACACCCTGGCCCTTGGAGACAGGGTTATCCGCCGATGCATCTGAAGATGCGACCCGGACCACTTGTCCAACAGATCCCACTGGAAGATCCTTGCATGGGACCTGGCGAATGGAATTTCTTCGTAAGAAGCTACCATCTTTCCCAGGGCTCGCGTGCATTGATGCACCGACACCTGTATTTGTATTAGGAGGTCTCTGTCTAGAGACGACAACTCCTTGGACTTCTCCTCCAGGAGAAACCCTTTTTATCCTGTTCTGTGTCCAGAACCATACCCAGGAACAGTAGACGCGTCGTAGGAACCAGCTGCGACTTTGGAATATTCAGAATCCAGCCGTGCTGTTGTAGCACTTCCCGAGATAGTGCTACTCCGACGAACAACTGCTCCCTGGACCTCGCCTTTATAAGGAGATCGTCCAAGTACGGGATAATTATTTCGGCCATTACCTTGGTAAATACCCTCGGTGCCGGGGACAGACCAACGGCAACGTCTGGAATTGGTAATGACAATCCTGTACCACAATTTTGAGGTACTCCTGGTGAGGAGGGTAAATAGGGACATGCAGGTAAGCATCCTTGATGTCCAGTGATACCATGAAATTCTCCAGGCTTGCAATAATCGCCCTGAGCGATTCCATTTTGAACTTGAACCTACGTATATAAGTGTTCAAGGATTTCAATTTTAGAATGGGTCTCACCGAACCGTCTGGTTTCGGTACCACAAACATTTTGGAATAGTAACCCCGGCCTTGTTGAAGGAGGGGTTCCTTGATTTCACCTGCTGGAAGTACAGCTTGTGAATTGCCGCCAGTACTACCTCCCTTTCTCCGAGGGCAGCAGGCAAGGCTGATGTGAGGTAACGGCGAGGGGGAGTCGCCTCGAACTCCAGCTTGTATCCCTGTGATACTACTTGCAGAACCTAGGGATCCACCTGTGGGCAAGCCCACTGGTCCCTGAAGTTCCCGAGACGCGCCCCCACCGCACCTGTCTCCACCTGTGGAGCCCCAGCGTCATGCGGTGGACTCAGAGGAAGCGGGGGAAGATTTTTGATCCTGGGAACTGGCTGTCTGGTGCAGCTTTTTCCTTCTTCCCTTGTCTCTGTGCAGAAAGGAAGCGCCTTTGACCCGCTTGCTTTTCTGAAGCCGAAAGGACTGTACCTGAAAATACGGTGCTTTCTTAGGCTGTGAGGAAACCTGAGGTAAAAATTTTTCTTCCCAGCTGTTGCTGTGGATACGAGGTCCCAGAGACCATCCCCAAACAATTCCTCACCCTTATAAGGCTGAATCTCCATGTGCCTTTTAAAGGCAGCATCACCTGTCCACTGCCGGGTCTCTAATACCCTCCTGGCAGAATGAACATTGCATTAATACTGGATGCCAGCCGGCAAATATCCCTCTGTGCATCCCTCATATATAAGACGACGTCTTTAATATGCTCTATGTTAGCAAAATAATATCCCTGTCTAGGGTATTAATATTATCTGACAGGGTATCAGACCACGCTGCAGCAGCACTATTTATGCTGAGGCAATTGCAGGTCTCAGTATAGTACCTGAGTGTGTATATACAGACTTCAGGATAGCCTCCTGCTTTTTATCAGCAGGCTCCTTCAAAGTGGCCGTATCCCAAGACGGCAGTGCCACCTTTTTTGACAAACGTGTGAGCGCCTTATCCACCCTAGGGGATATCTCCCAACGTGACCTATCCTCTGGCGGGAAAGGGTACGCCAGCAGTAACTTTTTAGAAATTACCAGTTTCTTATCGGGGGAACCCACGCTCTTTACACACTTCATTCACTCATCTGATGGGGGAACAAAACACTGGCTGCTTTTTCTCCCCAAACATAAAACCCCTTTTATGTGGTACTTGGGTTCATGTCAGAAATGTGTAACACATTTTTCATTGCCGAGATCATGCAACGGATGTTCCTAGTGGATTGTGTATATGTCTCAACCTTGTCGACACTGGAGTCAGACTCCGTGTCGACATCTGTGTCTGCCATCTGAGGTAACAGGCGTTTTTTGAGCCCCTGATGGCCTTTATGATGCCTGGGCAGGCGCGGGCTGAGAAGCCGGCTGTCCCACAGCTGTTACGTCATCCAGCCTTTTATATAAGGAGTTGACATTGTCGGTTAATACCTTCCACCTATCCATCCACTCTGGTGTCGGCCCCACAGGGGGCGACATCCCATTTATCGGCCTCTGCTCCGCCTCCACGTAACCTTCCTCATCCAACATGTCGACACAGCCGTACCGACACACCGCACACACACAGGGAATGCTCTGACTGAGGGCAGGACCCCACAAAGTCCTTTGGGGAGACAGAGAGAGAGTATGCCAGCACACACCAGAGCGCTATATAATGCAGGGATTAACACTATAACTGAGTGATTTTTCCCCCAATAGCTGCTTGTATACACATATTGCGCCTAAATTTAGTGCCCCCCCCCCTCTCTTTTTAACCCTTTGAGCCTGAAAACTACAGGGGAGAGCCTGGGGAGCTGTCTTCCAGCTGCACTGTGAAGAAAAAATGGCGCCAGTGTGCTGAGGGAGATAGCCCCGCCCCTTTTCCGGCGGACTTATCCCGCTTTTTCTGGAATTCTGGCAGGGGTATTTTTACACCTATATAGCCTTCCTGACTATATATGGTGTAGATTTGCCAGCCAAGGTGTATTATATTGCCCTCAGGGCGCCCCCCCCCCCCAGCGCCCTGCACCCATCAGTGACCGGAGTGTGAGGTGTGCATGAGGAGCAATGGCGCACAGCTGCAGTGCTGTGCGCTACCTTGTTGAAGACAGAAGTCTTCTGCCGCCGATTTTCCGGAACACTTCTTGCTTCTGGCTCTGTAAGGGGGCCGGCGGCGCGGCTCCGGGACCGAACATCGAGGTCGGGTCCTGTGGTCGATCCCTCTGGAGCTAATGGTGTCCAGTAGCCTAAGAAGCCCAAGCTACCACCAGTTAGGTAGGTACGCTTCTTCTCCCCTTAGTCCCTCGCTGCAGTGAGTCTGTTGCCAGCAGATCTCACTGTAAAATAAAAAACCTAAAATATACTTTCTTTCTAGGAGCTCAGGAGAGCCCCTAGTGTGCATCCAGCTCAGCCGGGCACAAGATTCTAACTGAGGTCTGGAGGAGGGTCATAGTGGGAGGAGCCAGTGCACACCAGGTAGTCCTAAAGCTTTCTTTAGTTGTGCCCAGTCTCCTGCGGAGCCGCTATTCCCCATGGTCCTTACGGAGTCCCAGCATCCCCTTAGGACGTCAGAGAAAAATCCTTTTACTGCAGCGCCCTATGTCCTGCCGCCAGTCCGCCTGCCCCCTCCGGCATCAACAATCCCCACTCCCTAGCCGCGGCACAGGTGGAACAAATGCTGCTGCAGCCACCGGCATAGATGTGTATGAAAGCGGCGCAGCGGAAGTCTTTCATAGCCCTTCCTGCGCCGCATACTCTCTGAGCCCCAGAGACTCCTCTGTGCGTGATGTCACAGAAGTGCCTCCCCACCACAACCGCACCCAGATCCCCAGAGGCCCTGACACCGCAACACAGCACCTGGCCTGCCGGCCTGGAAGCCCCGAGATGGCTAATGTAACGGATAGAGTGGGTGATATCACGGAGGGTAATGTCTGGACGCTGAATCAATGTAAAAGGTGACAGTGCTGTGCAGTGCAGTGGGTGTGCAGTTTCACTGACTCAGCACAGCAGTCTCACCTTTTACATTGATTCAGCGAGTCAGTCAGTTCTGACAGCCAGTCACTATTGTTAGCGCCGTTGTCCCAACGCACTGCATTACAGGGAAGTAGATGCACTAAATAAACTACAGCTCCCAGCAGCCCTTAGCGCCAAGCATTCCCGCGCTAAGGCCGGCTAGGAGCTGTAATTTATTGAGTGCATCTTCTTCCCTGTGATACGGCGCATTGGGATACCGGCGCTAACAATAGTGTACGGCGCATTGGGATACCGGCGCTAACAATAGTGACTGGCTGCTGTGCGAGTCTCCGGGAGAGCCACTGCCAAAGGGAGGACAACAGCTTAGCTGCTTCCAGGAGGAGAAAGTAGGAGAAGCATTACCCACCCCTCTCCCACTCGCAGTACTTCCGGGCCCCATCCGCGGCACCACCACACACCCCCCTCCACCACCCGCGGTGGCTCCGGACCCCCTCACCCACCCGCAGCACCCCCACCCACGGCACCACTGCACTCACCCCTCCCCCACCTGCGGCACCCCCACAACCGCTCCTCCCCCACCCGTGTCACCACCGCACCAGCCCCTCCCCCACCCGCGGACCCCCTCCCCCATCCGTGTCATCCCTGCACCCGCCACTCCCCGAACCACAGCACCTACTAGGTGATTCATCAGGCTCTGTGTGCGCTATTCACACCGTTGCAAGGGGCTAAGACCCATTAACCATCGCACACCCTTTGTCCATGTGAAGCACCCTACGACGGTGTGAACAGCGCCCGTAGGGCACGATGAATCACCTAGTGTGTGTGTATGTATATATATATATATATATATATATATATATATAGGCAATATCAAGCTAGGTGGCGATAGTGAGTCTCAGATTCTGTGTGGGACTGGAGGGATCCTCCCACACAGGGAAGAAGAAAGGCGTGTGCTCTGTGTATACAGCCCAGGTGGGGTTGTGGCAGTCAAGTCAGGGTGCTCTGTCCAGACCAGTTCACTCTTTCGTTATCAGTTGCTCACCTTAAAGGGCCCCTTATCCTAGGTGCATTTTACAAACGAGAGCAGTCCTCTACAAAATGCCCACTTTACCAAGAGACATTTTTTATCCCAGTATATCACGTAAGAGTCGGAGAGCAATGGAGAAGGCAACACCCCAGAGACACAAGAGACCAGATACAGTAAATGATATAAAGAAACTTGAAAACACAATGAGTTCATAACTGTTGGCTCAGTGCTCTGGTGGAAGAATGTCTTCCTGTGCTTTGGTTTCCTGATAGGATGCAGCTGACAAAAGCAGGAACCTCTAAGAGTGCCATCATCCGACAGCTGTGTAGACTGCTGTGCAGAGGACACACATAAGCCGCTCCCTGCCATCCCAAATGACAGGACAGACAGATTTAAGATGACATTTTGACACATGGCCAAACAGAAGAAAACAGGCAGTTTGGAGGACGCAGAGCCATAATTAGATATTTTAGTGCCCAGGCCAGAGAAAGCTGTGTCTCCTCCCTAGCACCATGTTGGTGTTGCCCTACCAGAGGGTCTTAGTCATCCCATTGGGCGTATTGCTTAATACACACATGGCAAGGTTCAACTTTTAGAATCACTCTCCAGCCCCCTCCCCAGACAATATCTATTCTCATTGTCAGTGGTGCAAGTAGAAATTTTTTCTTAGTGGTACGGATAGTAAAAATGGGCATGGCTACGTGTCATCAGGGGGCGTGGCCACACAACACTAAGGGAGTGGCTACATGACAATAGGGGCATGGCCACATTATGCGACACACCGTAATGCCCCTTACACATTATGCCAAGCACTGTAATGCCGATTACACATTATGCCACACACCGTAATGCTTATTACACATTATGGCAGACACCGTAATGCCCATTGCACATTATTCTAGACACCGTAATGCCTATTATATATTATGTCACACACAGTTATGCCACTGACACCATTTTACAAAAACGCCCCTTATAAATTAATAAATAGTGATATTTCTTAATGGTACTCCGTACATCCTACTTTCAGCACTGCTCATTGTGCAATGGACCCAATCCCCCCTGTACTTCCTATTTAGACCTATAAAGGAAGCCAGTATGGTCTATACCAAAGACATAAGTGGGGGTGCGGGAGCAGTGCCGCCGCCCAAGGGCTAGACAGTCACTGTCTCATGGCACCTGACTTTTGGCTTGTAAGGTACCTGGAATGGCACACTGAAGCCTCCCGTAGTATCTAAAGAACGCTCTGGGCATTCACCCTGCACCTTGCAGAGCTGCCAGGAGTGTCCATAGAACCATGTGAATAGTCAACAGCGACTTTGCAGACCACGAAATTGACACAGTTGGGCACAAAAGTGGTGGAAACCAGAACTTACAGGGGTGGCACTTGGGTGGATCAAGGCAGAGCTTATGTCACAATGCATTTGTAAATGCTGGTTGGTATATAATACAGCTGCAGTACCAGTACTATCAGCCGGAGGTGGTCAATCCCCAATCAGCCAATCAGAATCAACTACACAGTACAACTGATAACCATCACAATCACTGTGCACAGTTGTACAAGGCCACCAGCACACACAAGTGATACACAGCTGTGGCACCCTGCAAAATATTTGCACATTTTGGTCACCAAAACCTCCCTGTGGACACTTGGACTGTAGATCTACAGGTCTCCAGAAATCACTGCCCACCAGTACAAAGAATGCACTTTTGAATCCAATGTTTTCTTTCTCATTAGTGATTCATCTTGTAAGCATCTAGCAAACAGCTTATAAATACTGTAGCTCAAAGAGATGAAAGTTATAATAATAATAATACATGAAAGAGACTCTTCTGTACAGAGCTGAACCTATTTTCTGAGGTTCCCTGGTTGTTTGATATGCAATATATTCGATTCGGACTACAGATCTAGATCAGTGCCGGAGTATAAATGGGGGCGACTACCTTTTACCGCCAGTGTCGCAGACTCAATGTAACGGCGTAGCAACATCGGCGATCAATTAAGAGTGGATACTACAGGAGCGGTTCATAGACACAAGGGTACTAGGTAGCCTGAGGGAAGTTAACTTCTGGTTCGGTTGGGGAATGGGGGGGGGGGGGGGGGCAACAATATAAAGACGGGGGAGATACAAATACGATAGAAGGAGAGATGTAGTAAGCAGTGAAAAGAATGGAGAAGTGAGCTAGTGGAGAAGTTGCCCATGGCAACTAATCAGCTGCTCTTTATAATTTTATAATATGCAAATTATAAATGTTACTTCAATGCTGATTGGTTACCATGGGCAACTTCTCCACTGGCTCACTTCTCCACTCTTTTCACTGCTTAGTACTGTACATCTCCCTCTTAAGCTGGGTACATACCTAAATTGTGATCTTGAGATCAATCAGCTGATCGGGTTAACCCCACCACCCCCGACTGGTTGCTATGGGAAACAGCACTTTTTATTTTTAGAAGCGTTAGTAAATCTATTCCTTTGTGTTCTAAACTGTATTAGAAAAAGGGGATCAATATGAAATGCCGGCGGACGGGCAAACGCTGGAAAGCCCCTTGCGGGCTCACTGCGCTCGCCATGCTGCGGGCACGGTGGCTCGCCGCGCTCGCCACAGGTTATATTCTCCCTCTATGAGTGTCATGGACACCCACAGAGGGAGAATAGACTGTGGCGCCGGTATTCTGGCGGCAGCATTTCACCGCTAGTCGGGATTTCGGCTTTGGCATTGTGACTGCCCAGATCCAGACTAGCTGTATTTTAATCACTTTCCAGAAAAAGCATCTAAACATAGATAAGTGTTAATGTATTACACTACAACAAGCTGCCTATTATTTGGTAACTTATTTCCTTTCGCCTGCTGAAAATAAGCCATGAAGCTTCTATGGCCTCCGATACAAACATAAATACATGAAGCCCTATTTTATAACCCTATAAGTATACAGAGAAAGGTTTCACAAAGTTTGCTCAGCACAGATACATTCTGAATTAGTCACACAGCATTCTCTGTTAGTCTGAGAATAAAGGTTCGTTTTGAGCAGCATGTTCTAGATTTATCAGCGATACAATGGACTGTGTCACTAACTGATAAAGGTAGGAAAGTGAAACACTTTGCATATTAACAAACAGCTGAACAGACCTGGCGCCTCCGTCTGCTGAGGTACGGAAAAGGGTGAATCACGCCATGGGAAATGCTTCACAGGCTTTCAGCTTCCAAGGCAGATTTGATTTCCGTTTTATCTTGTTAAATTGTTTGCCTTTCAGTTTAGCTTAAGCTGGAACTACTGGGGGCTTTCCAAAAAATGATATCCAGTAAAATATGTTCATCACGACATAATAATGAATGTGAGTCATCTGCATATGTAACAAAGTGAGAGATTAACATAACGGATAAACTGTATTTATATGGGTAGAACTCCATATATGTCTTACTGGAGGACTAAAGCCAAAGGATTGTTTTAGATGTGTTATAGCATCGGGTGAAACGTACGTGCTTACTTATACTAACACCATCTTCCCCCATCTGGGTGCTGGCAGGACACTGACTATACTGGCTATCTTATGATGGGGATTCTCATTCTGGACTTGTCAGTACACCCAACATGCATAGTATATTTATCATCAGATGCAGAGCTGTCGAGAGCAGGCAAGGGTACACGAACAAAATCAGGGAGGCATAGCCATGTCCATTAAAATAAAAAAATCTAAAACAAGAACTACTCATGGCTCCACCGCGAGCTGTTCATTTCTCCTAATATGTGCAAAGGCGGCCTTACATTGTGCAATTATCGGCCCAACTTTTCATTTCATTTCTCAGGTGAAAGTCCAGTGCGGAGATATATATATATATATATATATATATATATATATATATATATATATACATAGTCCCAGGGGTGGGTTCTTTACACCCTATTAGGTCTTGCGGCATGCAGCTAACAGCGAGGCCTGTGATTTCCGGTATTATCTCCCTATCCTGCCCACTTTACTAGAAAGTGGATGGGATGCGGGAGATACTGCATGCCAGCTCTTCCAGCTCTTCCAGGTGTCTAGAGGACTAACAGAAAAATTGTGAGTCTCATGCACCTTTTGGGTGAGTAGGTATGTATGGGATTATGGGGGTCATTCCGAGTTGTTCGCTCGTTATTTTTTTCTCGCAACGGAGCGATTAGTCGCTAATGCGCATGCGCAATGTCCGCAGTGCGACTGCGCCAAGTAAATTTGCTATGCAGTTAGGTTTTTTACTCACGGCATTACAAGGTTTTTTCTTCGTTCTGGTGATCGTAATGTGATTGACAGGAAGTGGGTGTTTCTGGGTGGAAACTGGCCGTTTTATGGGTGTGTGTGAAAAAACGCTACCGTTTCTGGGAAAAACGTGGGAGTGGCTGGAGAAACGGAGGAGTGTCTGGGCGAACGCTGGGTGTGTTTGTGACGTCAAACCAGGAACGAAACTGACTGAACTGATCGCAGATGCCGAGTAAGTGTGGAGCTACTCAGAAACTGCTAAGAAGTGTCTATTCGCAATTCTGCTAATCTTTCGTTCGCAATTTTGATATGCTAAGATTCACTCCCAGTAGGCGGCGGCTTAGCGTGTGCAAAGCTGCTAAAAGCAGCTTGCGAGCGAACAACTCGGAATGACCCCCTATGTGTATCGGCTTCTTTGGGGGGAATTCAATTATGTGTGAAGAGCTGAATTGCCGTTGCTGCAGCATTTAAACACCAGCAATGGCTGCCAAATTCGCCCCCTTCACCTGGCTGGCCAAATGCCCCATTCACCTAAAAGTGACAACTTTGAGTGAGATCTCCGCCACCGTAAAGTGCGGCAAAATTGGGCAGATTCACCAGGCGAATCCGTCTGACATCTAATCTAACAGTGTACCCCCAGCCTACCGGACACATCACAATCTCCTATTACAGTATTTCATGTTACAGTTTCACTAATGAAAATGTAGCTGAACAATGGGGCTGCACCGACTTAATTATACATGTTACATTTTAAAATCAGTAATGTTACAGTGAATGTGGTCTGTTTGTTGACCACATACAACTGGCGGATGAACAAAGCTCATGGTACAGGTGATACTGTCTAAATTTTGCAACTTGCTTATGCGACTTAAATACAAATAGCCAATCGATTAGCATGGTTGCAGCCAATAGGTGTGATGGTGCCCACCTATTTGTTCTAGGTGCGATTTGAGCCTATACAATGTGTGCTATGCGATTTGGAGTGTACACATGGTGCTAAACGCTTTTTGAACTACATCCGATTTTGAATACACTGCAATGTAATATATGCAATGTAGTACAAAGCTACCTGCCTGCACATACTATTTTGCCTTGAGATATGGACTAGACGGGAGCGCGCATCGCAAGGGACAATACACATGGTACGATTTGAGCTAGACACAATGCAATTTGAACTAAAAAGATCAAATAGCATGTGAGAATTGCACCGTGTGTGGGCACCATAACATCACCGATTTTTCCTCGCGACCTGACAAAAAGGAGAAATACGTGAAGGTGGATGTACCTTATTAGCAGCTTAGAGCATAATGCTCATCATGTACTGTACTGTAATTAAATATACCTGTACGGTACCCTTGTGTACAATACATGCCATGGAAGTGAAACACAAACTTTATAAAATAAAATACAAACTGTTTTTCCCACACGTTTTCACTGTGCATATATAATAATTATTATTTTATTTATATAGCACTCATTCTCCAACAGGACTCAAAGATGCTTTACAGACATAAAAAAAAATGCACATAAGACTTCTGCACACAGAAGCAGGGCTGCCATCAGAAATGTTGGGGCCCGGGACTGACAAAATAGGAAAATAGGCAGGGCCCCCCCACTGTGGAGGAGTCAGCTCTAGAATTGCACCAGTTAAAGTGTGTGTGTGTGTGTGTGTGTGTGTGTGTGTGTGTGTGTGTGTGTGTGTAATAGGATTTTAATTACCTACCGGTAAATCCTTTATCGTAGTTCGTAGAGGATGCTGGGGTCCACATTAGTACCATGGGGTATAGACGGGTCCACCAGGAGCCATTTGCACTTTAAGAGTTTGAGAGTGTGGGCTGGCTCCTCCCTCTATGCCCCTCCTACCAGACTCAGTCTAGAAACTGTGCCCGAGGAGACGGACATCTTCGAGAGAAGGATTATACACAGATAGTGGCGAGATTCACACCAGCTCACACATACAAGGCAAACCAAGCTAACTAGCTTGAAACTCAGCAACCGCTGAAACATTACTTACCAAGTAACAAAAGCAGTACGTAACTAACACAAAGTTGTACTGAACTAAAGAACCACTGCAGGAAAATGAAGCGCTACGAGAAAAGGATTTACTGGTGGGTAATTAAAATCCTATTTTCTCTTATGTACTAGAGGATGCTGGGGTCCACATTAGTACCATGGGGATGTACTAAAAGCTCCAAGAATGGGAGGGAGAGCGCAGAAGCTCCTGCAGAACTGCTTGACCAAACTTTAGTTCCTCAGAGGCCAAAGTATCGAACTTGTAGAACTTAGCAAAAGATGCAAAGCCGAGTCACCCCGGGCATCCGCCCAGGAAGACCCCACCTTACGAGTAGAGTGGGCCTTAACCGATTTCGGACACGGCAAACCTGCCATAGAATACGCATGCTGGATAGTGAACCTGATCCAGCGAGAAATCGTCTGCTTAGAAGCAGGACACCCAATTTTCTTGGGATCATACAGGACAAACAGAGAGTCCGTTTTCCTATGACGAGCAGTCCTCTTCACGTAGATTTTCAAAGCCCTTACAACATCCAAAGACTTAGATGTAATTGAGGAGTCAGTAGCCACTGGTACCACAATAGGTTGGTTGATATGAAAAGCCGACACAACCTTTGGAAGGAACTGCTGACGCGTCCTGAACTCAGCTCTATCTTCATGGAAGATTAAATAGGGGCTTTTACAGGACAAGGCCCACAATTCCGACACACGTCGTGCAGAAGCTAAGGCCAACAAAGTGACAGCCTTCCACGTAAGAAACTTAACCTCAGCCTCCTGTAAAGGCTCAAACCAATCCGATTACAGGAAGTGCAACACCATGCTAAGATCCCAGGGCGCCGTCGGCGCAACAAAGGGAGGCTGGATATGCAGAAACACTTTCAAAAAGGTCTGAACCTCAGGAAGGGCAGCCAATTGTTTCTGGAAGAAAATGGATAAGGCCGAAATCTGAACCTTTATGAATCCCAAACGTAGACCCATATCCACACCTGCTTGCAGGAAAAGGAGAAACCGTCCAAGTTGAAACTCCACCGTAGGAAACTTCTTGGATTCACACCAAGACACATATTTTTTCCAAATGCGATGGTAGTGTTTAGACGTTACCCCTTTCCTAGCCTGTATTAGGGTAGGAATAACCTTGCTTGGAATACCCTTTCGGGCTAAGATCTGGCGTTCAACCGACATGCCGTCAAACGCAGCCGCAGTAAGTCCTGAGAAGCGAACGGCCCCTGTTGCAGAAGGTCCTCGCGAAGAGGAAGAGGCCACGGGTCTTCCAGCAATAGGTCCAGAAGATCCGCGTACCAAGCTCACCTTGGCCAGTCCGGAGCAATGAGAATTGCCCGAACCCTTGTTCTCTTTACGAGCTTCAGGATTCTTGGAATGAGTGGAAGTGGAGGGAACACATATACTGACTTGAACACCCACAGAGTTACCAGGGCATCCACCGCCACTACTTGTGGGTCTCTGGACCTGGAACAGTACCTCCGAAGTTTCTTGTTGAGACGTGAGGCTATCATGTCTATTTGAGGCATGCCCCAACGACTGGTCATGTCTGTGAACACCTCCGGATGGAGGCCCCATTCCCCTGGATAGAGATCGTGTCTGCTGAGGAAGTCTGCTTCCCAGTTGTCCACGCCCTGTAGGAAGATCGCTGACAGCGCCAATGCGTGCCTTTCTGCCCAGAGGAGGATTCTTGTCACCTCTGACATTGCAGCTCTGCTCTTTGTTCCTCCCTGTCAGTTTATGTAGGCCACCGCCGTTACATTGTCCGACTGTACTTGACTGGCCCGATCTTGCAGAAGATGAACCGCTTGGAGAAGACCATTGTACACGGCTCTTAATTCCAGAATATTTATTGGAAGAATGGCTTCCTGATTTGACCATCTTCCTTGGAAGGTTTCCCCCTGGGTGACCGCTCCCCAACCTCTGAGACTTGCATCCACGGTCAGAAGGATCCAGTTCTGAATTCCGAACCTGCGGCCCTCCAGAAGGTGAGGCATTTGCCGCCACCAGAGGAGCGAAATCCTTGCCTTCGGCGACAGATGTATCCTCTGGTGCATGTGCAGATGAGACCCCGACCATTTGTCCAGGAGATCCAGTTGGAAGGATTGAGCATGGAATCTTCCGTACTGTAGAGCCTCGTATGAGGCCACCATCTTCCCCAGAAGGCGAATGCACTGATGAACCGATACCCGGGCAGGCTTCAAGACATCCCGGACCATAGACTGTATCACCAACGCTTTCTCCCTTGGAAGAAACACCCTATGCACTTCCGTGTCGAGGACTATCCCCAGGAAAGACAATCTCCTTGTCGGCTCCAAATGTGATTTCGGAAGGTTCAGGATTTAACCATGATTCCTGAGCAGTTGAGTCGTAAGAGTAATCGACTGTAATAACCTCTCCCTGGATACTGCTTTTATCAGCAGATCGTCCAGGTATGGAATTATGTTTACTCCCTGCCTGCGGAGGAGAACCATCATCTCCGCCATCACCTTGGTGTACACCCTCGGTGCTGTGGAGAGGCCGAATGACAGAGCCTGAAACTGATAGTGACTGTCTAACACTGCAAATCTGAGATAAGCCTGGTGCGGCGGCCAAATCAGAATGTGGAGGTAAGCATCCTTGATATCCAGGGATACCAGAAACTCCCCCTTCTCCAGAGCTGAAATCACCGCTCTCAGAGAATCCATTTTGAATTTGAACTCCCTCAGATAGGGGTTTAACAATTTCAAATTCAAAATTGGTCTGACCGAATCATCCAGTTTTGGTACCACGAAAAGGTTCGAATAGTAACCCTTGTTGTGCATATGAGGTGGAACTGGGACAATGACCTGTGACCCTTCTAATTTTTGGATGGCTTCCTGTAGGATAGCCCTGTCTGGCAGCAAAGCTGGCAAGCCTGATTTGAAGAATTGGTGAGGTGGGAGCTCCTGAAATTCCAGCCTGTACCCCAGGAACACAATATCTTGCACCCAGGGGTCCAGGCCCGACGTCACCCAAACGTGACTGAACCTTCTGAGCCTCACCCCCGCCGGTCCTTCCTCCAGGCCGTGCGGTCCACCGTCATGCTGAGGATTTTGATGTACCAGAACCAGGCTTCTGGTCCTGGGGGCCTGCAGTAGCAGGTTTTTTTGATTTTGCCCACCCTCCTCTAAAGGTGTTATGCGGCTTTTTGTCCTCATTTTAGGAGTCCGAAAGGACTGTGACGAAAAAGGTTTCTTCGTGGCAGGCGCAGCTGAAGGAAGAAAGGGTGACTTACCCACCGTTGCTGTGGAGATCCACGCATCTAGCGCTTCCCCAAATAGGGCCTGACCTGTGTAGGGTAGGTTCTCCACGCCTTTCCTGGATTCCGTGTCGGCAGACCATTGGCACAGCCAGAGTCCTCTACGAGCTGAGACCGATATTGAAAATATCCCAGCAGCCATCGAACCCAGGTCCTTCATGGATTCCACCATAAATCCCACAGAATCCTGTATGTTACGTGAGAACAATTCAATGTCACATTTATCCATTGTATCCAATTCCTCAAGTAACGTGCCAGACCACTTTACTATAGTTTTTGAAATCCATGCACAGGCAATAGTAGGCCGTAATATCGCCCCTGAAGCCATGTATATGGATATGAGCGTAGTGTCAATTTTGCGATCAGCCCGTTCTTTCAACGCGGCAGATCCCGGGACAGGTAAAACCACCTCTTTTGACAGTCTGGATACCGATGCGTCAACTATGGGTGGGGTTTCCCATTTCTTTCTATCCTCCTCAGGGAAGGGGAATGCAATCAGAACCTTTCTTGGGATCTGGAATTTTTTCTCTGGGTTTTCCCAGGATTTTTCCGAATATAGCATTTAATTCTTTAGACGCAGGAGAGGTTAGCGAGGCTTTCTTAGTATCGGTGAAGTAAGCCTCTTCAACCTGCTCAGGTATTGTGTCAACCAGTAACGGCTCTTGCCACAGGCAAGCAGTACTTTTGCCCGGGGCACCGCTGTCCCTGGGGCGCTGCCGCCGTGGCAAGAGCCACTACTAACTAGGATGGCGGTGGTGGGTTTGAAAAGGTCCTCTCCGCGAAGGAAATCTAGACGCGCAGTGAGGTAGCGTCTAGTTTCCCTTCGCGGAGAGGGCCTTTCTGTGCAGCGCTATGGGAGAGACGTCATGACATCTCTCCCATAGATCAGAGGAGCGGCGCCGGCGGCGGAGACAGTGCAGTGGTCGGGAACAGGAACGGAGCTGGTAAGTATTTTTTATACAACTAATGGGGGCACAGCTGCAGGGGGCACAACTATTGGGGCCACAACTAATGGGGGCACAGCTGCAGGGGGCACAACTATTGGGGCCACAACTAATGGGGGCACAACTAATGGGGGCACAGCTGCAGGGGGCACAACTAATGGGGCACAGCTGCAGGGGGCACACAAAGGGGGGCACAACTACTGGGGCCAGAGCTGCAGGGGGCACAACTACTGGGGCCACAACTAATAGGGGCACAGCTGCAGGGGGCACAACTACTGGGTCCACAACTAAGGGGGCACAGCTGCAGGGGGCACAACTACTGGGGCCACAGCTGCAGGGGGGCATAACAGCTACTGGGGGCACAGCTGCAGGGGAAACTTTCGCCCTGGGCGCCACAAGGTCTAGAACCGGCCCTGGTGTCAACAATATTTAACACACCTCTAATGGATTCAATCATTAACTGCACCCCTTTTGCAAGAAATGCCGCCCCCCTCAGCACTTCCCCATCACCGTCTACCGTGTCAGAGTCGGTGTCTGTGTCGTTTTGCATAATCTGGGCAAGAGCACATTTTTGAGAGTGAGTGCCAGGGGGCCCTGAAGGTGCTGAACCGGACCAAACAGCCATAGAGGTCTGTAAAACCTGAGTTGCATTTTCATTTTGTGCTACTCTAGTAGAAATCTGAGAAAGAACACTCTTGATAGAGGTTAACCACTCCGGTTCTCTTAATGGAATCTGTGCTAAACCAGAGCAATCCTGATTACATGGAATGGGATCATCCTGAGATGACATATCTTCCGCAGCATATGACACAAAATCCCTAGACATGGTTTATGTGAGACAGCAAGCACCCCCCCCCCCCCCCCCCACACACACACAGGGAAATGGCAGACAGAGTTCCCCCACTAAGAATGCCAAGAGAGACACAGAGTTTGGAGCCAACCCATACACAGTGCCTTGGGAGATAAGGACACCCCTTACCAGCGCTAACTGTGTACCTTAATAGGTTACACAGTCTAAATCACAGCCTTCCCCCCCCTTCTACAACCCCCTGGTACCGTTACAAGGCAGCTGGAGTCGATGTGGAGGGACAGCTCTCCCCTGTCAGCGTCTGCATGCAGGAAAGATGGCGCTGAACGCTGCTGGGTCCACGCTGAGGAGAAGCTCCGCCCCCTTCCATGGCGCTGGCTCCCACTCATATTTGAATTTTTACACTGGCCTGAGGTGAATTGCTGGCGGTGATCCGGAGTCCCCGACAGGCTGTGTGACCAGTTGAGGGTGTAGGCGCTGGCTCAGGGCGCCCCTCACAGCGCCGCACCATGTACCGCTGAGCCCCGAAGCACAGTTAGTACTGCGCTCCTACCCTGTTGCCGCCATCTTCACACCGGCTCCCCGCTTGTAGGGGGGGCAGCGACTAACTAACCACCGTCTTCTGGCTCTCTCTGGGGTTGACGGCATGCTGCTGGGGTGAGCGATCCCCTGTGGCGGCGATCGATCTGTCCCCTCAGGAGCTCAGTGTCCTGTCAGCGGAGATAGTGGCTCGCACCACTCAGGGTGGACACTACTCCCCCCTTAGTCCCACGAAGCAGGGAGGCTGATGCCAGCAGCCTCCCTGTGCCTAAACTTTGTTTAAAATAAAAAAACGAAAGAAACTCCTATGGAGCACCCCTAGCTGTGACTTGTTACTTGGTAAGTAATGTTTCAGCGGTTGTTGAGTTTCAAGCTAGTTAGCTTGGGTTGCCTTGTATGTGTGAGCTGGTGTGAATCTCGCCACTATCTGTGTATAATCCTTCTCTTGAAGATGTCCGTCTCCTCGGGCACATTTTCTAGACTGAGTCTGGAAGGAGGGGCATAGAGGGAGGAGCCAGCCCACACTCTCAAACTCTTAAAGGGCCAATGGCTCCTGGTGGACCCGTCTATACCCCATGGTACTAATGTGGACCCCAGTATCCTCTAGGACGTAAGAGAAAGATATATAATAGACACACACACACATGCATGCATACATACATACATACGTGTGCCGCTGTTGGGAGGGCCCGGGATGCTGATGCCGCTGCCTGCCAGCCTCCATCCCCGCTGTTCTGCTCTCCTCCGCCCTCCTGCAGCTGTATTGAAAACGTCCCTCCCAAAATGCCCACAGCCTCAGAGGAGCCAGTTTTTCAAGATACTAGAGGGCTCCTCTAGTATCTTGAATAACTGTCTCCTCTGTGGCGGTGGCCATTTTTGGAGGGAAGTTTTCAATGCAGAGCTGCTGGAGGGTCGGAGGACAGTGGCAGAACAGCGGGGACGATCGGGGGACGGCTGCGGGCGGGCAGGTGGCTGCATGAGCATCCCTGGCCCTCCTCTCTCTGTCAGAGAGGCTGGGCCCGGGACAGCTGTGCTCCCAGCACCCCCTTGATGGCGGCCCTGCACAGAAGACTTACTGTAAGTAATAGAGCAATAGACAAGCCACACAGACATAAAAAAAGAACACATAGAGCGCACAGTTAGCATAATGCAGGATTGGTGTAGGCATTTGGGGTAATAACTACCATGGGTTTTATACTCCACCCTCACAAGGTAGCAGGTGAGGCAGGCGTATTGGACGCACTGTGTAGGCTTACCCTGGGTGGAATAGTCTACCTCTAGAAGAGATGACACAAAATGGGGAGATTGTAACATCTTAATGCTCAGAGTAGGGTCCCAACAAAAGCGTCAGGTCCATGCATTTATCATCCCATCCACAAACATACAAGATGAGGCAGCCATGCTGAAAGCACTACAAAGGTTACACTGTGGGAGGTGAGCCATATAAGGGCCAAATGCATATATGGAAAATGGACACCTGCGTGGTAGTACGATATATCCTGTATGGAAAGATCCACGTGAAGTACATCCTGCCTGCGATTTCATTATACCTCTCAACATATGTCATATGTTCATGGACGTGACTTTGCAATATAATAATGGTGGTAATGTATTAGGTTCCGATTTCACAGAACCGGCAGGATTTCAGCAAGATTGACCCTAAATTTAAAACGCCAATCAGTAATAAGGGCATACCTCCCAACATGACCCTCTCCAGGAGGGACAGAATGCTCTGCTCCTGGACTTCTCTCTTAATTTATGATTGCCATCAACTGTGCAGAAACACCTTTCTTATCCATTAACCTGTTCAAAACAGGTGCCAGCAATTATAAATTAAGAGAAAATTCCAGGAGCAGAGCATTGTGTCCCTCCTGTAGAGGGTCATGTTGGGAGGTATGTAAGGGTGAACCAGCCTTATAACAGATTGCCACATATAGGGGTGTATTCAGTAGCTGTCAGTAAACTGCCGTCTTGTCGGAAAGATGGCAGCTTCCAACCGATTTTGGTCAGAAGGGGTTCTGACCTATTGAACATTTGTTGTTTTTTTCCGACAAGTCGGGAATTCCCGACTTGCCGGAAAACACGTGGATCGGTGGAATAGCCGCCGTTCCGCCTGCTTCTGTCGGAAACAGGGCCAGATCCAACAGGTTTTGGCCGCGTTTCCGACAATCTCAATCCGACTTTAAAAAAAGTTGGATTGAGGTGAGGAGACGGGGGAGCGGTGCGGCGGGCTATGGAGAGTGGTGCGGCGGGCTAGGAGCAGCAGGGCATGCATGCACCTGACGGGCGTCCCACCTGCAGCGCTCCCCGGCCGGCACTGGGATAAACGGCTGAGTGCCGTGATGTGCGGCTTTCTCCAGCAGCTCCCTGTGATCTCACACACAGGGAGCTGCTGACAGCAGCTGCATGGACGCCGGCCTAATCCGACAGTCGGATTTGGCCCCTCTATTGAATAGGGATTGTCGGATCCATTCCGACAAATGCATGTCGGAATCAATACGACTCTTATTGAATATACCCCTTAGCTGCAATCTCATTGAAATCAAAACGGTCCTGTGAAATTCTATTACATAACTGCTCCCCCATACACACATAACCCCTCCCCCCCACCACCTGTTTGAACCGACCCCTGGACCCCCCCTGACAAAAAAAATATATAACAGGAAATTACCAGTAGTAGTGTATACGTATAGTCATGTTTGCCTATAGACCTTTCAGCCCTAATTTCTCATACGTCCTAGAGGATGCTGGGGTCCACTTCAGTACCATGGGGTGTAAACGGTTCCGCAGGAGCAATGGGCACTTTAAGACTTTTTCAGAGTGTGAACTGGCTCCTCCCTCTATGCCCCTCCTCCAGACCTCAGTTTAGAAAATGTGCCCAGGCAGACTGGATGCACTCCAGAGGAGCTCTACTGAGTTTCTCTGAAAGACTTTATGTTAGGTTTTTTATTTTCAGGGAGGACTGCTGGCAACAGTCTCCCTGCTTCGTGGGACTTAGGGGGCAGAAGTAGGAACCAACTTCCTGAATAGTTAATGGCTCTGCTTCTGGCTGACAGGACACCATTAGCTCCTGAAGGGTAGTGAACACTAGCTGCGGCTATGCGCTCACTCCCACAGCCCGCCGTCACCCCCTTACAGAGCCAGAAGTCAGAAGACAGGTGAGTGTACAGAAGGGGATCTTCAGTCATCATGACGGTTAAAAGGTACTGCGCAGCGGGCGGGAATGCTGCGCGCCATGCTACCCATCAACACAGGACCAGCAGGGCGCGGGGGGTGGGGTGGGGCGCCCTGGGCTGCATGAACCTACTCAAAACTGGCTAAAAAGGAGACATAAGATGCTGAGGCACAGTCCTACCCCCGTCAGTGTGAGGGGACGCCAGGCTGGGGGGACGAGGGAGGTTTCTCACCTCCGTCTTCCCCGGACGGACAGCGGCGGGACGCGACGAGAGACGGCGTCGCGGCAAGGTTCCGGCACGGAGGGGCTTGCATCCGCTGGGATTCAAGCCCCTCCAATCGTGACGCGGCTACGTGAGTGGCGCCGGGCATGAGCCAATCGGGGCTCGCGCCCGGTCAGCCAATGGGAACAGGCCGCGATGAGCCAACCAGGGCTTGTCGCGTCATAGCGCCGCCCCCTCCCAGCGTCATATAACAGACGCTGCTGAGCGGGAGCGGTCAGTCGGCGCCGGACCCGGAGCGGTGAAGAGCTCCAGAAGAAAGAAGAAGCGGCGGCCAAGGAGAAGAGGCGGCGGGGCGGAAGAGAAGAAGAGGCGGCGTCCAGGAAGAAGAAGGAGCCGCGGCGGCTGGCGAGAAGAAGGAGCCCGGGAGTCGACGCGGAGGTCCGGTGGAGAGTGCTGCAGTGTGTGGGAGGCAAAAGAGCTAACGAAGCTCCCCACTGCAGCCTCTCCTTACGGTCCGGTAAGTGGCCTTGAGCCGAGAGTGTTTATCCCCTCCCTAGACCACCAGGGTGTCGGGCATTAGGCCCGTGGGCACGGACGGGCAATAGGCCCGAGCGCAGATAGGAGTTTGGGGGGTCATTACCTGGTTCGGTGGTTTAGGCATTAGGCCCAAGCCACCCTCTTCCAGCGCAGTAGGCGGGCACTAGGCCCGAGCGGCACATCAGGCACTAGGCCTGGGGAACCATAGAGGGTATTAGGCCCTAGGGAATTCCGGTGGCTTAGGGATATAAGGTGACCCCGGGCTTTAGGCCCCGGTCGCCCAACGAGTGACCAGTTAGGCAGGCACTAGGCCTGAGGCTGCAGTCAGGCACTAGGCCTGTGCCACAGCAAGGATAAACGGGGCCACCATTTGAATAAGTGGTCTTGGCATTAAGTCAGGACTGCCCACCACTTGACTGACAGGCGCTAGGTCTAAGGGGAAATATCGGCAGTAGGCCGTGGAAAACCTAGGGTCAGAATCGTAACCCCAGCTGTGGGGACCTTTGTTCCAGGGTAGGCACACCAGGGGAGGAGTCCCTGGTACAGGCTGAGTCCCTCTCTTTAGTTGGGTACCCCGGCGAGTGGGCTGTGTGGCAGCTCGCTTGGGGCCCGTTGTAGGTCGGGTACGGAGGGTCGTCTGACCCTCGGATCCTGGACGCCCCCTTGGTCCTCGGAGAGGCTGTGGAGAGACCGCCCGGTTTCGCACGGTCTGTACCCGGGCGCCGGAGTGAACGGCGATCCCCGTAGGGAGTTAGGGTGTACCAGTGATTATCCTCTTGGCGCGAAGCAGCGGAACCTTCATCAGACCGGACTGGAGAGGTAACTTCCATTTTATTTTATATTCATACTGTTATCCTGTATCTGCTTGTACTGTTTGCTGGGGAGTTAGATGAAGTAGCCAACCAAGTTACACTGTTTGAAGTTCATAGTAAATAGGCTCAGTTCCGTTGTTTGCCATTTATTAGTTCGTAGGGAGGCTGCTGTCATTCTCTTTCCAGGAGCAGGGACTCGCAGCAAGCAAGCTGACAAGAGTACTAGTGTGAGTATACTCTGTGGGTGTGTGTCCTTGTCTGCGTTGAGCGCCGGTCACGAGACCCCGCTAGGCCTAGCGGGCTCGCTCCCACCTAGGTGCGCAAGTGCAGAGTAGGTGACAATTTTGGTGGCTGAGGCCCACGGGCCAATGATGACATTCACCTAACCGGTGAACGTCGCGGCCACCCCGGTGTGCCCCTCTTACCCCGGCGTGGAAGGGGTGAGCACACGGTGATAGTGTCTCTTTTTCCTCTAGCCGTCGGTTCTCCAGGTCGAGCCCCGGGTAGAGACCCTGAAGAAGAATTTTTGTTCGGACAAGAGCGGTCTGGAAACGAGGAGAAGCATTTTGAGGTAAGGAACGGTACACCTGCACGGCCGCAGACATTACACCGTATCAGCACCCTTACATTTGGCGTAGTCGGCAGGATTTACTGGAAAGAATGGACCAAGCAGACAAGTCGGGGAGCGACACTGATGAGCCTCGGGCCAAGCTGCCCATCGGGGCAGCCCTGAACCATCTCGACAAGTTTGACGGGCAGAATATGCCCCTGACGGAGTGGATCGAACAGTTGGAGACCACTATTGACCTCTACAAGATCCCGAAAAGTGTACAAGTAAACTTGGCGTTGAAGGTCTTGACTGGCGACGCCCGGAAGACGGTAAGGGTACGTCCTGAACGGCTCCGTAAAAGCCTGGCTGACGTCTTCACCATTCTAAAGGGCGTATATGGAGAAAAGGCTACCACGACCACGCTGAAGAAGCGTGTTTTCGCACGGATCCAAAGGGAAGATGAGACTATCTCCCAATTCGCTAACGCGATCCAGGAATATATGAGCGAGATCCAGACGAGGGAGGACGAGGATTTGATGACTGGGGATCCGGATTCCACCTTGAGAGGTATTCTAATAGGTGGGCTGAGGAGTAGGTCCCTACGAAACTACCTCCAGGACAAGGTCGATGGGGATGGCAAGCTCACCTTCTTTGAAGTGTTGGGTATGGCGCTGAAGAAAGAAGAAAATGCGGAGTTCAGTTCCAGCGCCATGTCCACACCACAAATCCAACCGGTAGATAGAGTTCGGATGCCGGAGGTTAGTCCCTTGGAGGGCTGCATCAAGGAATTAACCACCACACTCCTCCTCGTCCAGGACGAAGTGTCCCAGTTAAGGCAGAGGGTGGAACGGGCGGAGAGCTGGGTCCGCCGACCCGGCAGAGAAGGGCGTAGGAGACCTTTAAACTAGGGTCCCTCGCGGTGGCGGGACAATCCGCGGGGGAAGAAGGCGCGCGAGTAGATGTCGTCAACTCATCCGATTTGTTCGGTGAGTGTCCCACTGTAGTAGCAAAGTTGGGAGGGAGGGATCAACGTTGTCTTTTGGATACAGGGTCGCAAGTGTCCACCATGTCCGAGAAACGGTTTAAGGAAGACTATGCTCACTTCACGACCACCAGTGTCGGGAATTGGGTGACCCTCGTGGCTGCAAACAATCTTCCCATTCCCGTAAAAGGGGTCGTGTGGATCGAAGTGGAGGTGTATGGAGAATCCCTTGGGAAGAAAGGGTTTGTAGTGGTCAGTGGTGAGGAGTTCCACCATGGGCCGGTGATCCTGGGGATGAACATCCTGCGGAGTCTGGATCAAGTTCTCGTGCAAGATAAGGGCCCCCAGTACTGGAAGTATCTTGGTGTGCAGAAACCGGTGCAGCAAGCTTTCCAGAGGGTCGTCCGGCGGAACGAGGACACCGCCTCCGTAGAAGCCTCACGTCCCCTAGGCCTGAAGATGCGGCATAACCAAAAGGTGAGGATCCCAGCGAGACAAGAGGTGGTCCTGGAAGTACCCGTCCGTTCACAGCAGCGGTTGGAAGGGAGGTTGTGATAGAACCTTGTTGGTTCAGACAAGTGGAGGCCGGTTTGCTGTTGGCCAGAGCCGTAGCGGTGGTGCGGGATGGCGCCATACCCCTACGGGTGTGCAACCTGGGAAACTCGCCGATCAAGATTCCGGCCAGGTCAGTGTTGGCCCATCTAGAGGCTATCCCGGAGGGTGGTATCAAACCAGGCCCCAGAGTTACCTTAAGGCCTGATGCATGCGAGCCTTGGACGTTGGCCGTCACCCTCGAGGAGGAACAGGAGCCCACCGCTGAATGGAACGGGGGAGTGATTCTGGAACAAATGGATGTATCACTGGAAGGCCTTAGTAAAGCAGAGGTAGACAGGGTGAAGCAAATGCTGTGGGCACGATAGAAATCGTTTTCACGTAACGAGGAAGACTTTGGTCACACGACCGAGATAGAACATGAAATCAACACTGGAGACAGTTTGCCTGCTCGGGAACGATATCGACAGATTCCCCCGAAGCTGTACCAGGAGGTCAAGACTATGATTCAACAAATGCTGACCAATGGCGTCATCAAGGAGAGTAAGAGCCCATGGGCTGCCCCGATTGTGTTGGTAAAGAAGAAGGATGGGACAATTCGATTTTGCGTGGATTACCGGAGATTGAACAGCTGCACCGTCCGGGACGCCTATCCGTTGCCCGGTATTGAGGAGTCACTGGCGGCTCTGGGAAAATCTCACTTCTTTTCAAACTCGATCTGGCCAGTGGGTACTGGCAGGTGCCCGTGGCAGAAAAAGACCAGGCGAAGACCGCATTCATCACGCCCATGGGACTCTTTGATTTCTGTCGAATGCCCTTCGGGCTCTCCAAAGCCCCGGCCACGTTCCAACGCCTTATGGAGCGCTGCCTCGGGGACTTGAACTTTGAGGCAATTCTTATCTATTTGGATGACATCAGAGTGTTTGCCCCTACCTTGGAGGAACACTTGCATAGATTGGAACAGGTGCTTCAACGACTGGAACAATACGGCCTCAAACTAAAACCCAGGAAGTGTCACCTCTTGAAGTTCAGCTTGGAATACCTGGGCCATGTGGTCTCGGAGGAAGGGGTGATGCCCACCCCCGACAAAATTGCCGCGGTCCAAGAATGGAAGACCCCGGGCAACGTGACGGAGTTGAGAGCATTTCTTGGATTGGTGGGTTACTACCGGCGGTTTATCCGGGACTTTGCCAAGATCGTGGGTCCCCTACATGAACTATTGCGAGGTGTTGCTACTGATGTACGGAATCGGGCGGTGGTGTGGGATCAAGCGCAAGAGGATGCTTTTACTTGTCTGAAACAGGCCCTCACCCAGGCCCCAGTACTGGCTTATGCCGACTTTGATAAGCCATTTATGTTGTACACCGACGGGAGTCACCAAGGCCTGGGGGCTGTACTCTCCCAGCTACAGGAGGGCCAGGAACGAGTTATTGCTTATGGGAGTCGGAGCCTCCGGGAGTCGGAGCGGAATACAGACAACTACAGCTCGTTCAAGCTAGAGCTGCTGGCGGTCGTCTGGGCGGTCACCGAAAAGTTTGCGGAGTACCTGACCGCCGCCGAATTTGAGATGGTCACGGATAATAACCCCCTGTCACACCTGAATAGAGATAAGTTGGGTGCTCTGGAGCAGCGCTGGGTGGCTCGCTTGGCAATATTCTCATTTAAAATTCGATATCGCCCGGGGAAGGCGGGGTTGCCTACTGGTCCCACAGATGAGGAGCGGGAGGGGCAAGAGATCCCTGACCTTGCCAGGATAATTCCCATTTCGGCAGAGCCAAAGGTGACATGCGGAATTCTGCTACAGAAGACCTTGCCGGACTGGGCTATAGAACAAGGGCAGGACCAGGAGGTGCAGTGTGTACGTGGGTGGAAGGAACGGGATCACTGGCCTTCCTCTTCGGAGAGGCTGCAGCTTAGTCCGTGGGGTAAGAAGCTGATACATCAATGGGATCGGCTGGCCATACGAGGAGGTGTGTTATGTCGGCAGACTTACCTCGAGCACGAGCTTTGGAAGGTGTGGCAGATCGTTCTCCCTAGAGATTTAGCCCGTGATCTGGTGACCGAAGCGCACGAAGAAGTCGCCCATTTTGGAGCGGAAAAGACACTACAATGGATCCGTCGTCAGTATTTCTTCCCAGGCTTGCAGACCCTGGTGGAAGGTGTGTGCCGGACCTGTAGAAGGTGTGCTGTTACCAAGGGTGGCGAGCAGCGGGCACCGGTGCAGACCATTAGGACCACAAGACCCCTTGAGCTCCTCGTGGTGGACTATGTCTTGATAGGGGAATCGGTGCGTGGGTATCAATATGCTATTGTGATGACCGACCACTTTACCAAATTCACGGTAGTTGTCCCTACCATGGACCAGACGGCCAACACGGCGGCCAAGGCTATTGTTGAACATTTTATCCGTAGGTATGGCTGCCCGGAGCGCGTCCATTCCGATCAAGGTGCGTGTTTCCAAGGTTGGGTGATGGAGCGGCTGTGCCGCACCTATGGCATGCACAAATCAAGGACCACCCCGTACCACCCACAGGGAAATGGAGCCTGTGAGTGATTCAACCGGACGTTGCTACAAATGTTGAGGGTCCTGGAGGCCGAAAAGAAGCGGCGCTGGCCCGACTTTGTGCCGGAATTGGTGTGGGTGTATAACAACAGAGTACACCGGACCACTGGATTCTCGCCGTATTTCTTGCTGTTTGGCCGACCAGGGAAGGAACTGCAAGACCTTGATCTGTCCCTACCAGTGGAGGAGGATCAGTGGACACACAGTGGATGGATTGAGGAGCAGAAACGTCGCCTGAAGTTTGCCCGGGATGTGGCGGCAGGAAACATCGGGTCCAAACTGCATCCCAGACCTGGAAGGACGTTGGGAGGACCATTTGCTGAGGGACAAAGGGTGTTGGTCCGAGAGAAGCGGCCTGGGAACAAGTTGAGCGAGCGATGGGAGGTGATGTCTTACATCGTACAGCGGCGGGTGTCTCCTAACAATCCAGTTTATGAGGTAAAGGCAGAAGACAGGAGTGGACGTGCCCGCACTTTGCATCGGAACATGCTGCGTCCTTGCCTCTTTGAGGATTTGTCCCCCCTTGGAACAGTCCCCGTGACTACTCCTGGATTAGATGAAGATGATTGGTGGGTTCCACCACCTGATGTGGCACCAGAGCCCATGCCATCGGGAAGGTCAGCCGAGGTTGTTGATCCGGAGAGTTCTGTTCCGCCCCCAGCGACTCTGCCCAGGCGTTCCACCCGAACGACGTTGGGAGTACCGGCCCCCCGTTTTGCGGACCCAAACTTTGAGTGGGCAGCTACTCACATCTTTGTAGGGACTACAAAGGAAACGGGGGGGGGGGGGGGAAATGTGAAGGGACGCCAGGCTGGGGGGACGAGGGAGGTTTCTCACCTCTGTCTTCCCCGGACGGACAGCGGTGGGACGCGACGAGAGACGGCGTCGTGGTGAGGTTCCGGCACGGAGGGGCTTGCATCCGCTGGGATTCAAGCTCCTCCAATCGTGACGCGGCTACGTGAGTGTGGCGCCGGGCGGGAGCCAATCGGGGCTCCCGCCCGGTCAGCCAATGGGAACGGGCCGCGATGAGCCAATCAGGGCTCGTCGCGTCATAGCGCCGCCCCCTCCCAGCGTCATATAACAGACGCTGCGGAGCGGGAGCGGTCAGTCGGCGCCGGACCCGGAGCGGTGAAGAGCTCCAGAAGAAAGAAGAAGCGGCGGCCAAGGAGAAGAGGCGGCGGGGCGGAAGAGAAGAAGAGGCGGCGTCCAGGAAGAAGAAGGAGCCGCGGCGGCTGGCGAGAAGAAGGAGCCCGGGAGTCGACGCGGAGGTCCGGTGGAGAGTGCTGCAGTGTGTGGGAGGCAAAAGAGCTAACAAAGCTCCCCACTGCAGCCTCTCCCTACGGTCCGGTAAGCGGCCTTGAGCCGAGAGTGTTTATCCCCTCCCTAGGCCACCAGGGTGTCGGGCATTAGGCCCGTGGGCACGGACGGGCAATAGGCCCGAGCGCAGCTAGGAGTTTGGGGGGTCATCATCTGGTTCGGTGGTTTAGGCATTAGGCCCAAGCCACCCTCTTCCAGCGCAGTAGGCGGGCACTAGGCCCGAGCGGCACATCAGGCACTAGGCCTGGGGAACCATAGAGGGTATTAGGCCCTAGGGAATTCCGGTGGCTTAGGGATATAAGGTGACCCCGGGCTTTAGGCCCCGGTCGCCCAACGAGTGACCAGTTAGGCAGGCACTAGGCCTGAGGCTGCAGTCAGGCACTAGGCCTGTGCCACAGCAAGGATAAACGGGGCCACCATTTGAATAAGTGGTCTTGGCATTAAGTCAGGACTGCACACCACTTGACTGACAGGCGCTAGGTCTAAGGGGAAATATCGGCAGTAGGCCGTGGAAAACCTAGGGTCCAAATCGTAACCTCGGCTGTGGGGACCTTTGTTCCAGGGTAGGCACACCAGGGGAGGAGTCCCTGGTACAGGCTGAGTCCCTCTCTTTAGTTGGGTACCCCGGCGAGTGGGATGTGTGGCAGCTCGCTTGGGGCCCGTTGTAGGTCGGGTACGGAGGGTCGGCTGACCCACGGATCCTGGACGCCCCCTTGGTGCTCAGAGAGGCTGTGGAGAGACCGCCCGGTTTTGCACAGTCTGTACCCGGGCGCCGGAGTGAACGGCGATCCCCGTAGGTAGTACCAGTGATTATCCTCTTGACGCAAAGCAGCGGAACCTTCATCAGACCGGACTGGAGAGGTAACTTCCATTTTGTTTTATATTCATACTGTTATCCTGTATCTGCTTGTACTGTTTGCGGGAGTTAGATGAAGTAGCCAACCAAGTTACACTGTTTGAAGTTCATAGTAAATAGGCTCAGTTCCGTTGTTTGCCATTTATTAGTTCGTAGGGAGGCTGCTGTCATTCTCTTTCCAGGAGCAGGGACTCGCAGCAAGCAAGCTGACAAGAGTACCAGTGTGAGTATACTCTGTGGGTGTGTGTCCTTGTCTGCGTTGAGCGCCGGTCGCGAGACCCCGCTAGGCCTAGCGGGCTCGCTCCCACCTAGGTGCGCAAGTGCCGAGTAGGTGACAATTTGGGTGGCTGAGGCCCACGGGCCAATGATGACATTCTCCTAACCGGTGAACGTCGCGGCCACCCCGGTGTGCCCCTCTTACCCCGGCGTGGAAGGGGTGAGCACACGGTGATAGTGTCTCTTTTTCCTCTAGCCGTCGGTTCTCCAGGTCGAGCCCCGGGTAGAGACCCTGAAGAAGAATTTTTGTTCGGACAAACCGAAATAGAGCGGTCTGGAAACGAGGAGAAGCATTTTGAGGTAAGGAACGGTACACCTGCACGGCCGCAGACATTACACCGTATCAGCACCCTTACACCAGTATAAAAAATAGTATTGAAAAGTCTGAGGGGAAACGCGCCATTACGGGGGCGGGGCTTCCTCCTCAGTCAGCCAGCACACTGCTCAGCGCCATTTTTTCTCCTAGCAAGCTGCAGAGAAGAACGCTGGTCCTCCTCCACTTCTGAACCAAGTATCAGGGTACAAAACAGGGAGGCACAGTATAAATTGGTGCTGTATGGTGAATTTGTCATTATAAAAGCGCTACAGGTCTGTGGGCATTTTGTGTTACACAGGGATTATATCATTAGCGCTGAGTTGTGAACTGGCAAATACTTTCTGTGTCCTTCTGACAGATTTTACTGTGGGTCTGTCCCCTATAAGTCCCGGAGTGTCTGTGGTGTAGTTGTGCACGTGTGTGACATGTCTGAGGCAGGGAGCTCTTCCCCTGAGGGAGCCATTTTAGGGACACAGAGTTGTAATGTGGTGGCGCTGCCAGTACACCATGAGCCTGAATGGGTGAAAGAATTACGTGATAGTGTGAATAATATCAGTAAGAGATTGGATAAGTCTGAGTCTCATGCAGAAAACTGGAGAAAATCAGTGGAAGATGTGATTTCTCATAGTTCTGCTTTTTCATCCACAGGGGACCACTCTGGGTCACATAAGAGGCCATTTGCACAAATAGTACAAACTGATACCGACACGGACTCTGATTCCTGTGTCGACACTAGTGATTCCAGGGGAATAGATCCTAAATTGGCAAAAAGCATTCAATACATGATTGTTGCTATAAAGCAGGTCTTAGAAGTTACACAAGCCCCTCCTTTACCTCAGGAGAAGGCTTATTTTTATAAGGAAAAGAAAATTAATGTAACTTTCCCTCCTTCTCACAAGCTAAATACTCTCTTTTAGGGAGTTTCGGCAAACCCTGAAAAAAAAAATTCAGATTCCTAAAAGAATTCAGGTTACTTATCCTTTCCTGGCAGAGGACAGGAAAAGGTGGGAGTCACCCCCCGTTTTAGACAGTGCCCTGTCACGATTAACTAAAAAGGTGATTCTCCCTGCGCCTGGGACGGCTTCACTAAAGGAGCCGGCAGACCGCAAGTTAGAGACTACGTTAAAATCTATTAATGTGGCCAATGGTACGCTACTCAGGCCCACCATTGCTTGTGCGTGGGTGAGTAGGGCTATCGAAAAATGGTCAGACAACTTGTCATCTGAAATTGACATGATAGATAGAGACGAGATACTCCTAACTTTAGGTCATATTAAAGACGCTGCTGCGTACATGTTAGAAGCCATGAAAGATATTGGCCTTTTGGGTTCAAAAGTCGCTACTATGGCAGTCTCAGCTCGGAGGGCGTTGTGGATTCGCCAATGAAATGCTGACGCGGATTCCAAAAGAAATATGGATGCTCTCCCGTATAAAGGTGAGGCCTTGTTTGGAGATGGGCTGGATGCTTTGGTCTCTGCGGCTACCGCAGGTAAGTCGACATTCTTGCCTTATGCTCCTACACCGACAAAAAAACACACATCACTCTCAGATGCAGTCCTTTCGGCCCAACAAATACAAAAAGGATACAGGATCCCCTTTCTTTGCAGGTAGAGGTAGGGGAAGAGGAAAAAAGTCCACAGCGTCTCCAGGAACACAGGAGCAGAAATCAACCCCTGCTTCTGCCAAGTCTGCAGCATGACGCTGGGGCTCCCGTGTGGGAGTCCGCTCCGGTAGGAGCACGTCTGAAACTTTTCAGTCAGACCTGGGTTCAATCTGGCCTGGACCCATGGGTCTTGCAAGTAGTGTCCCATGGATACAAACTGGAGTTCAAGACGTCCCCCCATGCCGATTTTTCAAATCGACCTTACCAGCTTCTCTTCCGGACAGAGAAGTAGTAACAGCTGCAATTCAAAAATTATGTCAGGATCAGGTCATTGTCCTAGTACCCTTGTCACAACAGGGAGAAGGTTTTTATCCAAGCCTCTTCATAGTTCCGAAGCCAGACGGCTCGGTCAGACCAATTTTAAACCTGAAATCTCTGAATCTCTACCTGAAAAGATTCAAGTTCAAGATGGAATCTCTGAGGGCAGTGATTTCCAGTCTGGAGGAAGGGGACTTCATGGTGTCAGTGGACATAAAAGATGCCTACTTACATGTTCCCATTTATCCTCCTCATCAAGCTTATCTGAGATTCGCAGTACAGGATTGCCATTAAAAGTTCCAGACGTTGCTGTTCAGACTCTCCACGGCGCCGAGGGTATTCACCAAGGTGATGGCAGAGATGATGGTCCTCCTTCGACAGCAAGGAGTCAATATAATCCCTTACCTCGATGATCTCCTGATAAAAGCGAGATCCAGGGAACGGTTGGTGCGGAACATTGCACTCTCCCTGTCCATACTCCAACAACACGGTTGGATCATGAATTTTCCAAAGTCGCAGTTGGAACCGACAACAAGATTGTCCTTTCTGGGGATGATACTGGGCACAGAAGTGCAGAGGGTATTTCTTCCAGTAGAAAAGGCTCTGGAAATCCAGAGAATGGTCAAACAAATTTTGAAATCGACAAGAGTGTCGATCCATCAATGCATTCGGTTTTTGTGAAAGATGGTAGCGGCCTACGAGGCCATACAGTTTGGCCGATTCCATGCTAGAGTATTCCAGTGGGACCTGTTGGACAAGTGGTCCGGATCCTACCTGCACATGCACCAGAAGATAATCCTGTCTTCCAGAGCCAGGATTTTGCTCCTGTGGTGGCTACACAGTTCTGACCTACTAGAGGGACGCAGGTTCGGGATTCAGGACTGGGTCCTAGTAACCACGGATGCAAGTTTCCGAGGCTGGGGAGCAGTCACACAGGAAAAAAGCGTCCAATGAAAATGGTCAAGTCAGGAAACCTGACTTCACATAAACGTTCTGGAATTGAGAGCCATTTACAACGGCCTTCTACAAGTGGTGCATCTTCTTCAAGATCAACCCGTGCAGATCCAGTCGGACAATGTAACAGCAGTCGCGTACATATACCATCAGGGCGGAACGAAAAGCAGAGCGGCAATGGCAGAGGTGACAAAGATCCTCCTCTGGGCAGAAAGACATGCAAAAGCTCTGTCGGCAATTTTCATTCCGGGAGTGGACAACTGGGAAGCAGACTTCCTCAGCAGACACGATCTCCATCCAGGAGAGTGGGTCCTCCACCAAGAAGTCTTCGCAGAGGTGACAAGTCTTTGGGGAATTCCTCAAGTAGACATTATGGCGTCTCGTCTCAACAGAGATATTGTTCCAGGTCGAGAGACCCTCAAGCAATAGCAGTGGATGCACTGTTGTCACAGTGGGTGTTTCGGTCGGTGTATGTCTTCCCTCCACTTCCACTAATACCAAAAGTTCTCAAGGTCATAAGAAGAACAAGGGTTCGACCGATCCTCATTGTCCCAGACTGGCCAAGGAGGGCTTGGTATCCAGATCTTCAGGAGTTGCTCATAGAAGATCCTCGGCCCCCATGGCAACCAATCAGCTGCTCTGTATAGTTTTATAGTATGCAAATTATAAATTTTACATCAATGCTGATTGGTTGCCATGAGCAACTTCTCCACTGGCTCACTTCTCCACTTTGATCACTGCTTAGTACATGTCCCCATAAATTACGTATTATCGAATAAACCATTGTAGGTAATGTTCATGTTCTTGCCATCACTGCAATCTACCTTCTTCTGCCATCATCTTCTCCTTCGTTCCTTCTCCTCTGTCCATCCTCACTAGGCAAATGATAGGACACGATGATACCCACTGCTAGCTTCCAATTGGTTGCTGCAGGCTGCCAATGAGAAGCTTGCTGGGGTGGGGAGTTGGTTGTAGATTAATGCATAGCGACCTTGTCCAATGTAACATGTCCACTCCTCAAATGTTAAGTGGCCCTGTTTGAAGGGATGTGGCCATGTCTCGATATCAGTACTATGTTAAATGTTGGTATGTTACTCATACTTACTGCTACCTACTTTCTAAATGTCCAAGTAGGTGGAGACAAGGGGGATGGAGATGTATAGGTCTATTCAATGCCTGTCGGATCCTCTCCGATGGAGAGGATCCAACAGTTCAGTATTCAATTTCCGGGCATTTCCGACAGGTTTTGCCCCTTTCTCAACGATGCTGATCTGACTTTTTTTTTGTAAGTCGAATCAGCATTGTCGAAAACGGGGCAAAAATCTGTCGGAAATGGCTGCAAATCTGACATAATACGTGGATCCGCGGCTAATCCGCCGTTCCACGTGTTTTCCGACAAGTGGGAAAAATGGCAACTTATTTGAATAGGTAGAATCCTGATTCGACCTAAAAAAGTCGGAAACTGCCGTCTTTCCGACTTGACGGCAATTCCGACTTCAATTGAATAGACCCCGTAGTGTGGTGATTTGCGTTATCCCGACACCGACCCCTGCTCCGTGATGTGTGGCACTGAGAGGTGGGGGACATTATAGCGCGTTTCACTACAAATCACCTCATATAGTCCCCAAACCAATCACTTTACTGAGGAAGCGAGTGGATCCAGGAAGCTTTTCCCACAATGCTCTATGAGTCTGAGAGAGTTCCTCGCAATTCATGAGTCCAGTCATTCCTGGAAAGAAGGCCACTACGGGTTAACTATCTGAGGTGTGGAAACTGCTATAAATTTGCATTTTCCTCCGCAAACCTGAAGGTTTAACTGTATGACAATCCAAGGGATCGCTTGCCTTTGTACTTCTATTTTGATTATTCATTTACATGTTGTTATGGGATACGTGTGAATGCTGCAGTCATACCTAAAGTCTCACAGTCACCACAGTGGTTTCATAGAACAGGAGTCTGGCAAAAATGAAACTGTCCATATTGTGTCATATTCCCCACACTTCTGCATGTAAACACTGAATGACTGCAAAGATACCTAAAAGTTTTATGAATGGTGAGAAAGTGACGAGTAGTTTTCTCAATGAGACAGCAACTTCCTGCTTTTCCGAAGTTTTGTTCTGCTTCACTTACTGCAAGTTATTGCACCTCCCAGGTATAGACAATGAGCTGAATCAGAATGAAACTGCCACAGAGGAGGATGCGGAATGTCAACAGTGTAACAGAGAAAAAGTGTTCTGTAAAACATAAACATATATATTTCCCATTTTATTATTTACTTTTTACAAAAAATTTTTTTTACATTTCTTAGCAGTTCCACTGTGCATGCAGGAGCCAGCAGACTTGTAAAACTATTCATACCAACCCGTATCGCCCAGTATCACTTATCTACTCCGGAAATACGTTCTGTGTAAATTGTGCCATTTACTCATTTACTATCGCTGCAATAAGCAGCAGAAGAAAATCATTGCTGCATATTGGGGGTCATTCCGAGTTGATCGTAGCTGTGCTAAATTTAGCACAGCTATGATCATTCACACTGACATGCGGGGGGACGCCCAGCACAGGGCTAGTCCGCCCCACATGTCAGTGCCGGCCCCCCCCACGCAGAAGTGCAAAGGCATCGCACAGCGGCGATGCCTTTGCACTTCAAGAGTATCTCCCGACCAGCGCAGCTTTAGCGTGCTGGCCGGGAGCTACTCGTCGCTCCCCGACCCGCAGCGGCTACGTGTGATGTCACGCAGCCACCGCAGGACCTTCCCTCCCCCAACGGTAGAGCCACGCCTGCGTTGGCCAGACCGCTCCCCCTGAACAGCGGCTTAATGCCTCCGTCCGGCCCCCTCCCACCCAGCGACCGCCTCTGCCTCAGAGGCGATCGCTAGGCAACGATGGATAGCATGTGCCGTGTCAAAGTCGAAAAATAATCCAGTACATACACCACGTACTAACCACACACACATGCCCGCTGGGCGTGCACTTGTTCCACCGTGCGTGCACATATCCGCAATTTGCGTATGATCGCTCCCGCGGTCCTGCGCGTGGTATTGGTATTTACGGCGGAGTTTGTGAGCACATAGAGGGTTATCAAAACATTACATATTTAACCCAAATAGTGCACATTGTACACATAGCCCCCCGCACCACATCAGCAAGTATCAACAGTTTAAATGATTCCAGGACTAAGGGATTCACCTTTGCATGATAGGAAGGGACAGACTAAGGTTATAAGGTGATGTCTAGTATCCAGCTGTAGGGTATTTTAAGGGTAACATTCCGGTGTTGATTAGAGGAAGATCGCATGTTCCTGCGTATAGTTATGTGCAGAAGTAGAATATAGATATAAACTGTATTTACTGTATATTATGTATGCTGCGGGAATCCAGAGGAGACCACCCACAAGAGCAGTTGGGAAAGACATCGCCCACCTTTTCAAATCAACCTATGACCTCTCCTGTAATGTAAAGATGCATCTCTGTGTCCAATGGACAAAGGGATTACAGTATCCATTGTATTGTTTATGGAAGTAGTGTATAAAAAGCCTGTTGCTGCCTGGCCGGTCAGAAGACTCTGAACGCTATCTACCTGATGAGCGGAGGACTGGTCCAGGTTGCGCGAGCGAATATTCTCACGTATGTACATTGACTGTAGCCATTTTACTCTGTTGTATTTTGTAGTGTATAAATTGTATTGTTATCCCCTTCCAGATATATACGCTGAGGTTTCGGAGCCCAGTGTTTAACTACAAATCGGTGTTGTGTCCTCTTTTCCCTGCTAGGGTTTAAAGCGTATTACATACCCTAACTGTATAAGGTTTAAGAGTGTATTGATAAGGTGTGTACGCACTGCGGGTACTTTATACCGTCAGCGCTGTTTAAAGGTTTAAGGTGTAACATCATTGCAGTGCTTTGCTGCATAAGGTTTAGAGTGTAATAATATCATTGCATTGCATTACGAATAAGGTGTAAAGTTTATCAAGAGTGTGTGTGCGCGCTGTGTGTACTTTGTACCCCCAGCGCGGCGTTTGTACGCTAAGTCCGTACAAGGTACGGGACTCTGTACGCAAATAGCGTACAAAGTGCGTAGCGTGTGTATTAAGTCTAGCGGCCGCAGTGTCTCCATGGTAAAAGTGTGTTTAAAGGTATAGCTTTATGGTTTAAGATAATATCGACATTATCAATTGGGGACATCGTCCGGTTTTTCCTCATACTCGCAGCCTAGCAGGTTAAAGCAGACTTTATCTATCAGCAAAGGGCGGACAGGTATCCACGTAAGCCTTCTCCTGGTTGGTGGATACACTGGTAAACCCTATCTCATTGCTGATAAGATGGCGTCTGCTCTGCATGGTTTGTAGGGATGCTGGTGGGATCCGTAAAGTAAATACGCAAAGCTATTTTAAAAGTCTGTGAAATTCTGTTTGGCGCCAAATACGCACACAACACAAGCATACACCTGTACTTTGTATACCTGCTCGCATTGTTGCCATAAGTATTGATTATTAGATTCATTTTGACCTGTGCTGAGAAATTTGTTGCAATTTAGTTAAACATAGACTAAATATTAAGGAAGTAAACGTAAAACACAAATACAGTCTGGCCTAGTTAAACAGGTTTATACAGAAAGATACTGTGTTGTGTTAAGTAAACGATTATAGGTAATATCGCTTACATTTATAGAAGTGTGGGATTTGTACTACTGCTGACGTACGGTCTTTGTACACGTGTCTCGGACAAAGTAAGGGACTGCGTACGCAACGTAAAGACATACGCACGGTCGCGTGTTTACGCAACGTGCGTAAGGGTACGGCCACTAAGTACAAATTACACAATAGCATTGTTTAGTTTAGGCGCGGGACGGTAGCCACGCGACAATAGCACAAATTGCTCAGTTTCCAAGATTTAGTTTAAACAAAACCTTTTTTTTACTGTATTACCTCTGGTACTAAGGCTGTTTATCTGAATAAAAGTTAATTTTCTGTACAGAAAAACCAAAGTGTATTTGAGTGAACGAGCGTGAGTGTGCAAACAAAATAAAGGTTTTGTGGACCCAGGGAATTCGGGATCCCGTAGAGGTGGTACACCAGGTGAGTGGAGACTTGGTGGCGTGAGAATAGCTGGCTCACGTTAATATAAATTGAAGTACAAAGGAGCAAGGTAGCAGAGTACCGCAGGCCAGAAGGTCAGCAAAGATTTAGAGTACCGCAGACCAAAGGTCAGCGAGGTTTTTGTTTAGAGTACCGCAGCCCAGGGGGTTAGCGAAGATACCCATATAGGCTTTTGATTGATACGCTCCGGCTGAGGTTTCGCAGCCTGAAAAATCGATTCCATTGGTCGTACGGCGGATAAGTAACAGTTACCTATACGCTGTGCGATTGGACCGCGCGTTCGTGGGTGCAATACTTAGCGCAACGTGATACCCTTTTTACGAGCTTTGCGTAAAATCGTGGGATCATTAGCGCTGGATATAGCATACGCAAGCGTGATTTGTGTATAATAAAGGTTAAGGGAGTTTCGCTGGTCACTCAGGAACTCTCCAACAACCAATATTTACTTGAAAGGGTAAGTCACTCCCAGATACTTCCAGTAAATAGAGGTTACATAGGGGCCCAAGGTTGGGTACGTACCTCCGCTAACGACAGTGTTTGGTAGTATTGACCAACGTGGGCGGTGAGTGGGTGAAAGCATTTGGAGAACTTTCACCGTTGCCTTATATTGAGTATTTTGGTTTTTTTGTAGGATTAGCCGGGACGGCAATACCTGCAAAATATGGGGGCCAGTTGCTCAAGTAAGGGACGTTCAACCAGGGTTCAGGTTGACATTCCGCGGCCCAGGGGGTCGGCGAGGTACATAATGTGTGAGAAGCATGGACCACACGCAGAAATTTTGTGCAATGAATGGGAACGTATGACTGCGGAAGATAGGGAACCATTCCCTAAGGTAGGCAGTTTTGAACCAGAGGTATTGCAGAATTTAAGGGTTAGGATATGTCTGATAAAATCCCGAAAGCAAAGGGTCAGACACACAAACTGTTTAAATTTATGGCAGCAAGAGGGTGATATGCAAGAGAAATTAACATATGCAACAGGTTCCAAACCTAGCGGGGATGAGAACACAAACACACCATTGTCGACACAGGTTGAAAGGGAACAGGAGGCTACAGTCAATGATACATCCGTAAATGATAGTAATATGAAAGAACAATGTATTAACCCTAATTTTTGCAAAATGTATCCTGTTTTGAAGTCTCTCCAAGGTTTTAGGTCACAGGGAGATGAAGGATTCAGCCAAATCGCAGCTCTCCTCCAAGCAGTCATGTTGCAGGAAACTCAGGTGGGACCTGTCCAAGCAGGTAGCGCAGTAACAATATTCTCCAATGAAAGAACTGGTGAGGTCACAGCTACCGGTAAGTATGAGACAGTTCATTGCACAGGAACAACAACACCACACAATAAACAGATTAGGAACGGAATAGTAGGATTACACCCTGTCTTGGGAATAGTAACTCCCAATGGGGGAACCGATAGTCAGGAAGTAGTCCTCACCAGGAATAATGCAATGTATTGCCCGTGGCCCAGAGATGAGCTGCGATCAATCATTTCAGAATTCCCCGACCCTCGAAAGCATTTAGCCAGATGTCAGAAATTTATCAGAGATCTGGGTAATGTGTATGAACCGACAAACCAACATTGGCGGACATTTTTGAGAGCATGCCTACCCCCTAATATTGACACCCAAAAATTTACCACTGATTGTAGGCTAGAGTCGGATAGTCCTATGACTGACAGAAACAATCAGGAAAATATAGAACGAATTAATAGGCAACTAGAGTTGTGTTTCCCCACTGAGTGGAGAAGAATTTTCTCCATAAAACAGAGGGAAAATGAAATGACATCTAAATATTTTCACCGAGCACTGCAGGAAATGGATAGATACATGGGGGTATTAGATGCAGGGAACGATGAAAATTACAGAGAGGTGGCTGTGTCTGTGCTAATGGACGGACTCGATCAGACAGTGAGGGACATAGTACAAACATCTTTGCCTAATTGGAGAGGGGTCACAGTAGCTTGCCTTAGAGAGTGCGCAATTGTACACCACAAAAATATTGTTAGGCGTAGAAAACAACAAGAGGAGAGGCTGAGGATTGAAAGTATGCAGGCTCTTACACCAAAGTCTCATCAGCCCAAGCCCCAAAACCCTAGTAGTAACAAAAGACCGAGAATATGTTACATTTGTAAAAATGAAGGACATTTTGCTATAAATTGTAAGAGTTGTAGAGCACATAGCCAATATAGACCCCTAGACAAAGAAAACAAGCCACGTTATTAAACACATAGACGGGATCAAGGGACATATAGTAAGGAATCACGATACAGTATAGAAAAACACAGATTTGGTTAATGGGAAGAACAGAATAATTGCAACTTTACCCTTTTGACAGAATTTACGGAGATTAGGAGGAGGCTTCTAAACTTCTGCTTCTCTCTCTCTAGCAGAAGTGACCTCTAAGTAATTTAACAGGAGTTTTGTTAGAGATGGTATACATATAGAGTGCTCCCACCCAGGAAGCACAAAATATGTTAAAATACCCATGAAGACTAATGTTGCATTTCACTGTTTTAGAAGCATGTCCATCAAAGGTAGAGGAAATTATCTAAAAAATACCGGGTTCCCTATGAACTTAGAGTGGACAAGACACTGGATTGATGGCTGGGATAGTCCCAGTAGAGATATAACACACATAAAACATTTTTTTAAGGGGAACAGACCGATTAGGGAATCATTCCCCGTAGTGCCCAATCCAGATGTCAAACTTTGTAAAATCTTCTTTGCCTTTACAAACTTACCTGTTACTAAACTCTGCGATTTGTCTTCAAAGTTTCCTCTTCATCCTCTTAAATTCACTGACAGGATTATAGTTCAAATGCCACATGCCTACTCGGTTGCCAGAGCTCTGCCTAAATCCAGTATATCTCACTAGCATAAGGACACCAGTATCAGTGTGCCTGGTCATGCACAAAGGGTGGAGAATGGGAATACTGGTGAAGATAGACTGTGCATAGATACCGATATACATGATGGTGTGACAGCCTGATGGTGAACGCAAATCTGACAAATTTTCTTTTTATTATTTCCCCTCTCTTTTCACTTTCCAAGATGGTTTACTTCATACTACAGTTGAACACATTGAAATACAAGATTTATGTTCTCTACAGAAAGGTCGCTGACTCGGAGAGAACATCGTATCACTGGAGTGTCTGTTCCGGGAAGGTTGAGAGGCAGGACTGTTGTCACGGCACCTGAGCGCGGAGAACAACAAGACCAAGAGGCGGTTGTCGTACCAGTTTTTCTTTATTATTAGTTTCTCCATCTCCCACTACCCTCCTTCTCTCCTTCCCTTTTCCTCCCCCTTCTTGTTTCCTTTCTCTCCCCTTAACAAGATGGACTTACCCCAAGAGACTGCATTCCGGGTTTTCCTGTTAACCCTGTTGTTGACCAGAACAGTCTGTTTCGGTGAGAGTCCCAGAGAGGTCGAGAAAGGATCTGGAATGGGTTCTGATGGCGAGGACGGATTTGTAGAATTCCAAGAGCAACACATCACTCGAGCAAAGGCGAGTATCAGAAAACGATCTGGTAGTCAGGGAACTAGGAGGCATTGTGAAGGGTTATTGGCTGAGGAAATTGCATTTGTAAGAATTGTGAGAACATAGTTGAGGATGGGTGCATCCAGAGATGTCAGTCCAGCCTTAATATCAACATGGACCGTCATCCATTGAGTGATTACCACTCACTAGTGGGTAAGGTTTTAAACCAAACAGAATGCTGGGTGTGCTCACAAGTACCTCAAGGTCAGAGTAAGTCAGGATTAGTACCATACCCTATAGCAATAGATGAGGTACTCGAATTACGGGGTGGGAGACCGGTGGACAAGAAATGTAATATTTCTAGGCCCCCTAGTTTGAAGCTCCACCAGTATCATGTAGATAGATCCTTGTTATGTTTCAACATTTCCAATCTCTGAAAACCAGGAAATTGGGAGGTGACATGGAATAATCAAACCATGGCATTTTCGCATAGAGCTGATAGGATACCCATAGACACTGAACTTATACGCCAAATAGCCAACAGTGGAAGGTATTTTCAGTATAGGTATACTCAAGGAAGCAAGACCATGCGGGTTGGAGAAGTATCACCAGGGTACTGTGCTCATATCATCCAGCCTGATACTTGTACTGAGCAGATGGGAGAACTAGGGATTGGGTTTTTCACTTGGAAAGTTTGTAATATGGTAATGTCATATTCTGTCCCATATGTTCTCCCTGATGATGCTTATTTCATATGTGGGAGGAAGGCGTATAAGTGGCTTGCCCCAAACTCAGAGGGATTGTGTTACATTGGAAGAGTGTTGCCAGAGGTCATGACCATAACCCATGATAAGATGAAAGACATTCACTGCAGTGCTCAGGCTCCTTATACTCATACTCATTATGAACACATCGTTAAGAGACACCTCATAGATAGGACAGAGCACGTAACCTCTGATTTGATCCACGAATCCACCGGGATTCAATTCCTTCTCGCATTAGACATCACCCGTACTGCCAGAGGAATTAAAAATTATAGGTATATCCATGCGCCAGCGAACTTGATAGATAATATCACCGAGATGTATGACGACACCTTCAGGTATACGGGTAGGGAGTTGCAAGCTTACAAAACAGAACTGATCCAGCATAGGATGGTCCTTAATTATATCACAGCTGTGACGGGTGGGTACTGTGTCACTTTGGCAACTCAATATGGTGTGAAGTGCTGCACATATATTACAAACAGCACTGATGACCCAACCGAGATCATCGATCAAAAGATGGACGATATCTTGCAGTTGAAATGGGAGTTCCGAAGGAGACACAACCATACCCTGACTGCTGTGAGTAATGAACTGACCGGCTGGGTCTCATGGTTGAACCCACGCAATTGGTTCTCAGGTTTAGGAGAATGGGCTCAAAATGTTATTATGAGTGTAGGAAAGTTTCTTCTTTGTATCCTGGGAGTCGTCATAATTATTGGCTTGATATTTAGGTGTGTTCGAATTCTAACGCGGCGCAAGCACAGCATAAATCTGATGAGTTTAAGGAGCGGGGGCATTGTTACAGCAGCAGATTTGATTTGCAACCCATCCATAGAGACAATGTTATGATAAGGATTGCAAATGAATTCCATGGCCCGTTTCTTTCACCCGTTTTTCCTTTGTCTCCCCCTTTGCCCAGATACATCGATCCGGAAAAGACATCAACTACACCCAAGAATGTTTTATGAAAGTGTTATGTAAATGTATTTTAGATATGTGTCTTATCTTCATCTCTACAACCTTCAGTTAGTGACACACATAGTTGACAGGTGATATCCACATATATTATCACTCACATATGTTCCCCCTCCATGTATCATCAACTAAATGTGCACCCCATTTGTTGGAACAAAAAGCCAAAAAGAGCTCGGTAGTGTTTGTTGGCCCACTTACAGACCCTTAATACGGGATGAGAAGGATTTAATGTATACTTCGCAATACCTCGAAGCTTATCTAGAACATATACGGCACGATGATACATGCCCCTCAGACATGGTGTTATGATTCCAGTACTCTGGTCAGAGGAGATCTTATGGCAAGGACCGGAGCACTGGAACGGAATGCTGGGGAAGGGAGCAGGACAGGAAAATAGCCCCTGGCGCCCTAACTCTGTTGTCTCACCCGTGTTGTCAGAAATCCCCTGCGAGACTATGGTTTCTTGAGCCCTTGGCAGCCGCGTTTGAAGGGCGGATTATGTCTGCCCAACTTCGATGCCCCCCGGTCTTAATGAGAGACAAAGGGAAACCCGAGACAGGGTGATAACAAGAGGCCCTCTAACTAAACAACCAGGCCAGGGGTTAAGCAAACTCAAAACTATAATATGTGCGGAGAAACCACCAGGGAAAAGGACAACCAAAATATCCACTTGTCCAATTCTCCTACCCGGCACCGCCGAGTACCAGAGAGGACTTGTGGAAGCGGAACCCTCCGCAAATGCTCCAAACACAAAATATAAAAGGTAAAGCGGCTGAGCCGCAACACACGGCAGAGCCGCAACTCACGAACACCACTGGATATAAAACGGTGATCAGTCAGGACTCCAGGGAACCAAACGACCTCTTGGGATGAGATGACAACTCCCGAATACCGGACTTCTGAGGACTGGAATGACCGGATACAGCAGGACTGGAAACAGACTCTCAGCAAACAAAGGCAGCATGCAGGAAGCTATTACCGGCGTCTGTGAGAAGCCCTGGGAGTGTATTTAACAAGGAGTCCTCCAATCAGCTGCTAAAGGCTGATTAGAATAAATGCCGTGCAGCTGCCTTGCTGCACGGCCAGAGAGCAGGTGAATATCTTAATTTCCTAAAGCCTAGCAACGGGAAACGCGGTCCGCCAGTGGCGTCCCCGTTGCTAGGGTCCGTGCGGCTCAGCGCGCCCGGCGTCTAGCGTTGCTAGGGAGCCGGCGGCTGTACGCGCACGGCGTCTCTAGTTGCTAGGCACCGGGCCGCGCAGACAAGCGGACCCCGGCGCCTAACAGTACCCCCCCCTTGAGGAGGGGTCAAGGAACCCCTAAAGCCAGGTTTCTGAGGAAATTCCCGAAAAAATGCCCTCTTGAGCCTCGGGGCATGAAGATCCTTATCCAGGACCCAAGACCTTTCCTCCGGACCATAGTCTTTCCAGTGAACTAGAAAATACAGCCGACCCCGGGACAATTTGGAATCGAGAACCTTCTCTACCAAGAACTCCTGTTGTCCCTGTACATCCACTGGAGATCTACCCTGAGAGATCTTCCGAGGAAATCTACTGGAAGAAACGTATTGTTTCAACAGGGAACAATGAAACGTATTTCCAATCCTGAGAGATCTTGGTAAACGTAACCGAAAGGCAACTGGGTTGACTCTTTTAATAATAAGAAATGGCCCAATAAATTTGGGTCCCAGTCTAGCCGAGGATTGTCGAAGCCTGATGTTGCGAGTCGACAACCACACCCTATCTCCCACCTTAAAAGTGCAAGGACGTCGGAGCCTGTCAGAAAATTTCTTCTCTCGAAAGGCCGCTTTTTTGAGAGCAAGGTGCACCTTTTTCCAAATGGCTCTGAGATGGGAGGTTAAGGTTAGCAAGGAGACTGAGGAATGATGAAAAAAAAAATTAGCTCTGGGGTGAAAACCAAAAACTGAAAAGAATGGAGACTCTTTAGTGGAGGAATGACAAGAATTATTGTAAGCAAATTCAGCCAACGGAAGAAACTCGGACCAATCATTCTGGAGTTTGGCTGAATACAAGCGCAAATATTGTTTCAATGATTGGTTAACTCGTTCGGTTTGCCCGTTGGATTGTGGGTGGTAACCGGATGTTAACGACAATTTCATCTTCAATGAGGCACAAAAACATTTCCAGAATTGTGCGATGAATTGTGGACCCCGATCAGAAACAATATCAGTAGGCAACCCATGAAGCCTGAATACATGGCGGAGAAACAAAACTGCCAACCCTTGGGCAGAAGGCAATCGGGGAAGAGCAATAAAATGAGCCATTTTACTAAAACGGTCCACTACCACCCATATGACTCGGAATCCGGCTGAAAGGGGAAGGTCAACCACAAAATCCATGGAAATATGAGACCACGGCCTGAGAGGAACATTTAAGGGCATAAGTTGCCCGATGGGCAAGGAACGGGGAACCTTATGCTGTGCACAAACCTGACATTAATAAACAAATTCCTTGACATCTTTAGAAAGACCAGGCCACCATACTGAGCGAGAGACTAACTCCAATGTCTTAGAGACTCCTGGATGCCCTGAAACTTTGTTATCATGGAATTCCGTTAAAACAGTAGCTCTCAAAAACTCAGGGACGTAAAGACGACCAGCAGGAGTAATTCTAGGAGCTTAGTGTTGAAGCTGTTTTAACTGGGTAAATAAATCTTGTGTGAGGCCCGCCCAGATGACCGAAGATGGAAGTATGGGGGTAACAGGATTGTTATTGTGAACCGGAAGAAAGCTACGTGACAGGGCATCAGCCTTAGTATTCTTGGAACCAGGCCTGAAAGTGATTATAAATTTGAAACACGTAAAAAATAATGCCCAACGTGCCTGCCGGGCATTAAGCCGCTTAGCCGATTCAATGTATTGCAGGTTCTTATGGTCAGTCAATACCGAAATAGTATGTTTTGCTCCCTCCAGCCAATGCCTCCACTCCTCGAAAGCCCACTTTACCGCCAGTAACTCCCGATTACCAACGTCAAAGTTGGATTCAGCGGAGGAGAATTTCCTGGACATAAAGGCACAAGGATGTAACTCCAGAGACTCCGGATCCTTTTGAGAAAGGATAGTCCCCACTCCAACCTCCGAGGCATCAACCTCCACCACAAAGGGCAATTCCGGATTAGGATGTCTGAGGACTGGAGCCGAGACAAAGGCTTGTTTCAAGGCCCGGAAGGACAACTCAGCTTCACGCGACCAGTTGGTAGGATCCGCTCCTTTCTTTGTCAGAGCTACAATGGGAGCAACCAGGTCAGAAAAAGAATGAATGAACCTCCTATAATAATTCGCAAACCCTAAAAAGCGCTGAATTGCTTTTAAATTGGTGGGTTGCGCCCAACTAAGGATGGCCTGGAGTTTCTTTGGTTCCATGGAAAATCCCTGAGGGGAAATTATGTACCCTAAAAAAGATACTTCCGTGACATGAAACTCACACTTCTCCAGCTTGGCATATAAATGATTCTCGCGTAACTTTTGAAGAACCAGATGCACCTGGGTAACATGTTGTTCCATAGATTCAGAAAAAATCAGGATGTCGTCTAAGTAAACGACCACGAATTTCCCTAGGAAGTCACGGAGCACATCGTTAATGAGGTCTTGAAAAACTGCCGGAGCATTGGACAGGCCGAACGGCATCACCAGGTATTCGTAGTGACCCGACTGAGTACTGAAGGCCGTTTTCCACTCATCTCCAGATTTAATTCGGATGAGGTTGTACGCTCCTCTAAGGTCAATTTTAGAAAAAATCACAGCAGAACGTAACTGATCAAAGAGTACAGAAATCAACGGCAAAGGATAGGTGTTTTTAACTGAGATCTTATTCAGGGCTCTAAAATCAATGCAAGGTCTAAGCGAGCCATCCTTTTTCTCCACAAAGAAGAAGCCTGCACTTAAAGGAGATTTTGATGGTCTAATAAATCCTTTCTCAAGGCTCTCCTTTACATAATCATTCAAAGCCGCAGTTTCTGGCCCAGATAATGCATATAATCTTCCCTTTGGCAATGCGGCACCAGGAATTAACTCAATAGCACAATCATAAGGCCGATGGGGAGGCAGAATGTCCGCATTGCCTTTGGAGAAAACATCAGCAAACTCCTCGTATTCCACCGGAATGAGTTCTGGAATGATAGCTGCTACTCTGACTGGAAACGTGATACATTCCTTATCACAAAAAGTACCCCATTGTGAAATCTCCCCCGACCGCCAATCAATGGTGGGATTATGAAAGGCCAGCCAAGGGTGACCCAGAACAACTGGAACTGCTGGGCAATGTGTAAGAAAGAACTCGATTTTCTCGGAATGTAGAGCTCCTACTGTAAGTAGTACAGGGGGTGTATGGAGAGAAATAATCCCATTAGACAGCGGACTCCCATCTAAGCCATGCATGGTGACACACCTACCCAAAGGTAACTGAGGAATGCCTAAGGCCTTAGCCCAAGTTAAATCCATAAAGTTTCCTGCAGCTCCACTGTCAACAAAAGCCGACACCGAAGAACTGAGGCTGCCAAAGGAAACTTTAACTGGGACTAAAAGGGAGTTATTCGAGGAGATAAGCTGCAGACCTAGGTGAACCCCCTCACAATTCACCTGGTCAAAGCGTTTCCCGACTTGTTCGGACAATTACGAGCAAAATGTCCCTTACCCCCACAGTACAGACAAAGACCAGAATTTTGCCTTCTGGCTCTTTCTTCAGGAGACAGCCGGGAGAGACCCATCTGCATGGGCTCCTCTACGTCTTCAGGAATGGAATATACACACGGACTTGACCTTACAGGTGCTCCTTTTTCAGCCCTCCGCTCTCTAAGACGACGATCAATCTTAATAGAAAGCTCCATGAGTTTATCGAGAGTCTCAGGAGCGGGGTACTGAAGGAGACTGTCTTTTATAGACTCTGATAAGCCGAGGCGAAACTGACTGCGCAGGGCTGGGTCATTCCAGCCACAGTCGTTCGACCAACGGCGAAACTCCGTACAATAAACCTCCGCAGGATTTCTACCCTGTCTGAGAGCGCGCAACTGACTTTCAGCGGACGCCTCTCTATCAGGGTCATCATACAAGAGCCCTAAAGACTCAAAAAAAGCGTCAACTGACAACAATGCCGGATCCTCTGCTCTTAAACCAAATGCCCAGGTCTGAGGATCCCCCAGGAGCAAAGAAATAATAATCCCGACCCGCTGAGATTCAGTACCCGAGGAAGTCGGTCTTAAACGAAAATAAAGCTTACAGGATTCTTTAAAATTAAAAAACTCTTTTCTATCACCAGAAAAACGGTCAGGCAAATGCATCTTTGGTTCAGGGACTACCCTTGGGGAAGCTCGCAAAAGATCTTCCTGCGACTTCACCCGAAGAGAAAGATCCTGAACCATCTGAGTAAGTTCTTGAATCTGGCTGACTAAGAGCTGACCAGGATTTGGCCCTAAACCTGTTGGATTCATGAGGCCGATAAACTCTCACAAAACTGAATGAGAAAAAATTAAACCCCGTTTAATTTTAAGTTTTGGTATGGCCGGTAATAATGTTATGATTCCAGCACTCTGGTCAGAGGAGATCTTATGGCAAGGACCGGAGCACTGGAACTTCGATGCCCCCCGGTCTTAATGAGAGACAAAGGGAAACCCGAGACAGGGTGATAACAAGAGGCCCTCTAACTAAACAACCAGGCCAGGGGTTAAGCAAACTCAAAACTATAATATGTGCGGAGAAACCACCAGGGAAAAGGACAACCAAAATATCCACTTGTCCAATTCTCCTACCCGGCACCGCCGAGTACCAGAGAGGACTTGTGGAAGCGGAACCCTCCGCAAATGCTCCAAACACAAAATATAAAAGATAAAGCGGCTGAGCCGCAACTCACGAACACCACTGGATATAAAACGGTGATCAGTCAGGACTCCAGGGAACCAAACGACCTCTTGGGATGAGATGACAACTCCCGAATACCGGACTTCTGAGGACTGGAATGACCGGATACAGCAGGACTGGAAACAGACTCTCAGCAAACAAAGGCAGCATGCAGGAAGCTATTACCGGCGTCTGTGAGAAGCCCTGGGAGTGTATTTAACAAGGAGTCCTCCAATCAGCTGCTAAAGGCTGATTAGAATAAATGCCGTGCAGCTGCCTTGCTGCACGGCCAGAGAGCAGGTGAATATCTTAATTTCCTAAAGCCTAGCAACGGGGAACGCGGTCCGCCAGTGGCGTCCCCGTTGCTAGGGTCCGTGCGGCTCAGCGCGCCCGGCGTCTAGCGTTGCTAGGGAGCCGGCGGCTGTACGCGCACGGCGTCTCTAGTTGCTAGGCGCCGGGCCGCGCAGACAAGCGGACCCCGGCGCCTAACACATGGATTCATACATACATGCTTTTACTATCTCACTAGGTCATACGTTTCCCACCTACACCTCTCCTCCTACCATCCAATCATCTGTAGATATTGTATTGTATATTTTTCTGTTTAGTGTTAGATAGTGGCAGTTATTGTTGACTGCCAAAGGGTGGACTGTCAAAGTCGAAAAATAATCCAGTACATACACCACGTACTAACCACACACACATGCCCGCTGCGCGTGCACTTGTTCCACCGTGCGTGCACATATCCGCAATTTGCGTATGATCGCTCCCGCGGTCCTGCGTGTGGTATGGGTATTTACGGCGGAGTTTGTGAGCGCATAGAGGGTTATCAAAACATTACATATTTAACCCAAATAGTGCACATTGTACACATAGCCCCCCGCACCACATCAGCAAGTATCAACAGTTTAAATGATTCCAGGACTAAGGGATTCGCCTTTGCATGATAGGAAGGGACAGACTAAGGTTATAAGGTGATGTCTAGTATCCAGCTGTAGGGTATTTTAAGGGTAACATTCCGGTGTTGGTTAGAGGAAGATCGCATGTTCCTGCGTATAGTTATGTGCAGAAGTAGAATATAGATATAAACTGTATTTACTGTATATTATGTATGCGGCGGGAATCCAGAGGAGACCACCCACAAGAGCAGTTGGGAAAGACATCGCCCACCTTTTCAAATCAACCTATGACCTCTCCTGTAATGTAAAGATGCATCTCTGTGTCCAATGGACAAAGGGATTATAGTATCCATTGTATTGTTTATGGAAGTAGTGTATAAAAAGCCTGTTGCTGCCTGGCCGGTCAGAAGACTCTGAACGCTATCTACCTGATGAGCGGAGGACTGGTCCAGGTTGCGCAAGCGAATATTCTCACGTATGTACATTGACTGTAGCCATTTTACTCTGTTGTATTTTGTAGTGTATAAATTGTATTGTTGTCCCCTTCCAGATATATACGCTGAGGTTTCGGAGCCCAGTGTTTAACTACAAATCGGTGTTATGTCCTCTTTTCCCTGCTAGGGTTTAAAGCGTATTACATACCCTAACTGTATAAGGTTTAAGAGTGTATTGATAAGGTGTGTACGCACTGCGGGTACTTTATACCGTCAGCGCTGTTTAAAGGTTTAAGGTGTAACATCATTGCAGTGCTTTGCTGCATAAGGTTTAGAGTGTAATAATATCATTGCATTGCATTACGAATAAGGTGTAAAGTTTATCAAGAGTGTGTGTGCGCGCTGTGTGTACTTTGTACCCCCAGCGCGGCGTTTGTACGCTAAGTCCGTACAAGGTACGGGACTCTGTATGCAAATAGCGTACAAAGTGCGTAGCGTGTGTATTAAGTCTAGCGGCCGCAGCGTCTCCATGATAAAAGTGTGTTTAAAGGTATAGCTTTATGGTTTAAGATAATATCGACATTATCAGCCGGCGCACTGCGGCGCCTGCGCATGCACAGTTCTGACCCGATCGCTGCACTGCGAGAAACTGCAGCGATCAATCGGGTCAGAATGACCGCCATTGGGCCTTATTCAGCTGCTTGTGATCGCATGCTGGGGCCCACCCAACACAGGGCAAGGCCGGCCAGCATGCAAATGCCCCGCAGCGATGAGAGTGCAATTAAATTGTGATTGCATCGATGAATTGTGGGTGCCACTCTGCCTCTGCAACCTGCCTGCGAAGGCAGACGCAGGTCGGACATTTTCCGGATCGCAGCGGCCACATGTAATGCCTCAAACCCACCTCCGTTTCCAGCGGCATGCCCCGGCAGCGCCGACTTGCCGCCCCCCGCAAAGCCACCTCGTGAACGCCTATGCCTATTAATCAGGCAGAGACGTTTGCATCACTGCGATGCAAGCGCATTTTCCGTCCAGCGCATGCGTAGAACGGGTTCTGAGCGTGGGCACTGGCAGTTAATGCCGGGAAATGCGTTTGCATTGCTATAATAAGCTATTTATTTATATATATGAATATATATGTGAGCTGAATAAGACCTATTATTAAATAGGAGCCAAATGCACCACTAGGGATTAATTTAAGCTTTAAGGACATGAAATGAATCAAGTACAGGTTGAGTATCCCTTATCCAAAATGCTTGGGACCAGAGGTATTTTGGATATGGGATTTTTCCGTATTTTGGAATAATTGCATACCATAATGAGATATCATGGTGATGGGGCCTAAATCTAAGCACAGAATGCATTTATGTTACATATACATCTTATATACACAGCCTGATGGTAATTTTAGCCAATATTTTTTATAACTTTGTGCATTAAACAAAGTGTGTGTACATTCACACAATTCATTTATGTTTCATATACACCTTATACACACAGCCTGAAGGTCATTTAATACAATATTTTTAATAACTTTGTGTATTAAACAAAGTTTGTGTACATTGAGCCATCAGAAAACAAAAGTTTCACTATCTCACTCTCACTCCAAAAATTCTGTATTTCGGAATATTCCATATTTCGGAATATTTGGATATGGGATACTCAACCTGTACTTACTGTTAATCAGAAATTTGCACAGTCATAAATTTCCACAGCATCTTTTAAATATAAAATATAAAATGAATGTAAAGATTATTATAAAATCAGGTCATTGATAAATCTCACGAAGCCATAGGGAGCACGTTCCACAATTGTTCACTGGTTCCATATTTGTCTATGTTGTTTCCTTGTAGTCATACAGTAAATCCCTGGCACCCGGACTGTTCTGAAATGTGAATGTATTAGGACAAGTAATTGTGATATATTTCTTTGTACTCTGCAAACAAAAATTGAGTAATATTATTAATGTGAAATGTAAAATGTGGTCTATAACCTCCCATACGCTGTGGAAATTTCTAGAATGACCTTTGTATTCCCTTACCACGCTATAGCTGCATGATCTATTTCCCAATCCTTTTACAAACTACTGCTATGCCTACAGGGGATGCATTTGATTTACCGGCTGTCGGGATCCGGGCGATCAGGATACTGACGCCAGAATCCCGACAGCCGGTTATGCCACCAGCCAGAATCCCAACGCAACAGGGCTATTCCCACTCGTGGGTGTCCATGACACCTATAGGGTGGGAATAGATCCTGTGGCGATCACAGCAAGCCCGCAAGGGGATTATTAGCGCTCGCCCCACTGCCGGCATTCTACTAGGCGGGAAGTCCCTGTCAGGATTTTGACAGCTGGCATCCCACTCGCTGGTAATCCATACGGAACCCACCTAGAGAATCTGCCTACAGTCTGCCATTGTCATTAGGTAGGAGCTGTCAGTAGAAGGGGTTGGAGAAAGCTGCTATCACGCCTAGAGACCTTGGCTACTATCTCCCATTGTATGCCACTGTCATTTAGTAGTAGCTGCCAAGATAAATGCATACCTCCCAACATGATCGTCTCCAGGAGGGACATAATGCTCTGCTCCTGCACTTCCCTCTTCATTTATGATTGTCATCACCTGTGGTGAAACACCTTTCTTATCCATTAACCTTTCTTAAACAGGTGCCGGCAATCATAAAATAGAACAGTCCAGAAGCAGAACATTCTGTCCCTCCTGGAGAGGGTCCTGTTGGGAGGTATGTAAATGGGAGATACAAGCTACTACCATGTCTACAGAAACTGTCTACTGAAGTGATGTGCCATAAGAGCTACATGTGTGGCTCTCCAATCTCCAGAGAAACTGAAAATGACTCTTGCTCCCAGTAGTAAGTTGAAACAACATTGAATGAATGAGTAAAGCACCGCATGCCTTTAGAATATATCCCACATGGAATGCAAAACATCCTTCAGAGTTCCCCACATACCACACAAACCGCTTACTTGTCACAAAAAAAAATACCCATCACATTCCCCACTTGACCAATCCCCCTCCATATTCCCTTTAGAACCATACTGTATTTCAGTGGTTCTCAAACTTGGTCCTCAGGACCCCACACTGTTCACATTTTCCAGCTCACCTAGCAGGTACACAGGTGTATTCATTACTAACTGACACATTTTAAAAGATCCACAGGTGGAGCTAATTATTTCACTTGAAATTCTGTGAGGAGACCTGAAAAAAGTGAACTGTTTGGCATTCTGAGGACTGAGTTTGAGAACCTTTGCTGTATTGTATTTATCCCAAAACTCCACTAATATCGCCCTCTTGGCCTAAAATGTTCCTAGTCTTCCCACTCATACCTCAAATTCCCCATGTAGGCCTACATCAGATGTTACACAAACTTTGGGAATACCAGTAACCGTTATTTATTATTTATTAACAGTTTCTTATATGGTGCAGCATATTCCATTGCACTTTACAATTAGAACAACAGTAACAGAACAAAACTGGCTAAAAACAGACAGACATAGAGGTAGGAACGGAAGGCCCTGCTCGCAAGCTTACAATCTATATGGAAATAGGCATTGACACACAAGGATAGATGCTACCTTTTGCATAATGGTCCACCAGATTGCTAGGTTCTTAATGGGTTGTATGATATGATCATCCAGCAATGTTGGCCAAGGGTCAGGAGGGTGTGAGAGTAAAGAAAGACAAGATATGTGATGTTTTGTGTACTGTACAGAGAAGATGCAATTAGATAGGGAAGTACTGAAGGTTATGTGTGGTGGGTCTGGAATTTGATATGCTTGTCTGAAGAGGTGAGTTTTCAGGGAACGTTTAAAGGTTTGGAGACTAGAGGTGAGTCTTATTGTGCGTGGGAGGGCATTCCACAGAATGGATGAAGCCCAGATAAAGTCCTGTAATTTTCAGTGTGAACAAGTAATACAGTGAACAAGTAATGAGAGACGCAGATCTTGTGTAGAGCAGAGAGGTCGGGTAGGGAGATATTTTGAGATGAGTGAAGAGATGTATGTGCAGTTTGGTTAATAGCCTTGTATGTAAGTAAAAGTATTTTATATTTAATACAGTAGAATACCGGTAACCAATGGAGGGACTGACAGAGCGGATCTGCAGACGAAGAATGTCTAGGAAGGAAGATTAGCCTCACAGCTACATTCAAAATGGATTGTAGTGGTGAGAGCCTATGTTTGGGAAGTCCAGTCAGAACACTATTACAATAATCAATGTGGGAGATAATGAGAGCATGGATTAGAGTTTTTGCTGTGTCATGTGTGAGATACGGTCGTATTTTGGATGTTTTTTAGATGTATGTAACATGATCTTGAAACAGATTGAATGTGGGGAACAAAGGACAGTTCAGAGTCAAGAATGACATCTAGGCAGCGAGCTTGTGGGGTAAGGATGATTGGTGAGCTATCAACAGTGACAAAGATATCAGGTTGGTAACTACTATTGGCCGGTGGAAATATAATGAATTCTATTTTGGAAATATTAAGTTTGAGGTGGCGAGATGTCATCCAAGATGAAATGGCAGAAAGGCATTCAGTGACACGGCCCAATACAGATGGTGACAAATCAGGGGAGGATAGGTAGATTTGAGTATCATCAGCATACAGATGGTACTGAAATCCGAAATAGTTGATTAGTTTACCAAGAGATGTGGTATAGAGAAAAGCGGAGGACCTAAGACTGAGCCTTGCGGTACTCTAACTGAGAGAGGTAGCGAAGAGGAGGTGGAATCAGAGAAACAAACACTGAAGGAGCGATTAGATAAGTAGGATGGAACCAAGAAAGGGCTGTGTCCTGAAGACCTAGGGATTGTAGTGTTTGTATGAGAAGAGAGTGGTCAACAGTGTCAAAAGTAGCAGAGAGATCAAGGAGAATAAGTAGTGAGTAATGGCCTTTAGATTTAGCAGTGACCATCAACTATTATTGTTAGGACTAATAACACCCTGACTAACATTACTTTTATGTTCTCCTTAATGGTCCCAGATGTTCTCAAGACAATGCATAACCTACCTGCTTTGTGTGGATAAGGTCATACAATGCTGAAACTGGCGGATCCAGGCAAAGAATAAGTTCCGTCTTCAGTTCTCCTTTATGCCGGAAAAGCCTCTTTTAAAATAAGAGTTAGGGCCATGGGTGAAGCTTGGTGGAGATAAAGCAGAGAAAAGGAGTTGGGGTTGATGTGGCACAAACGCTTATACCAGAGAAAAAAAACACTGAGTCATAAACAAGATGGAGCATGGGGCCACAGGTCAAGTGCTAGTGGGCCACATGTTGCCCATCACTGGTCTACTCTCTCTGTCACAATATGCCATGGTCATTGGATAAGAGCTGTTGGCAGAAATAGAAGGAGACAGGTAACAAATGGTATGCTCAACATCTAGTAGGTCTTTGTGTACAGGGATGAAATAAGAACATGTTTATTTGTAGGGATGACGGGGCCATTTTACCATAGCTTACTTCCTGCCTCAGAACTTCCAATGCTCTTTCAGGATCTTGTAGCCCAATAGGTGAAAATACATATATATCTACATACTCACAGCTGCATGTTCTCAGTAGACTGCACCACTGTTTATATTTAGGTTAACAGATGCTGAAGTGATGGATGGGGTTCAATTGAGCTTGCAAGTTATATTTAAACATCCTATCCTCTGTCTTAATCATTTGTTGGCCTCATAAAACATCCTGTGCAACGAGAAAAGTGGCTACGAGTGAATGCAAACCATTTCCTGCTGAACATGGCTGCAAAACTTAACACTCATTCATGTATATTATGTGCAGTACCTGTACTTATAGCTATAGATCCAGTTAGACATACTATATACGGCTAATAACTGTGAGTGGTTCAATCAGCAGGTGTTCTATCCAATTGACGATATAATTTAATATTGGTTCTCTTTGGCTAAATGGTGCAAAGCCTAAACTCTATGAATACTAATTATAACTGCAAAAAGCAACAAATATGAAAAAAACCACTAATTTTATATTAAATTAAATACGCTATATGAGATGCGTTGGAGGCTCTCAAACATTATAAAAGTCTCACTTATATATTTATTTGTTGTAACCTAATTAGAAATGTATTTTAAACTTGTAACACGAAATTTTTTTCCAGGGATATTTTGGGGCTGAGTTGGACACATCTGTAGTCACTGGCCATGGATGTGTCTGGCCACGGATGTCTACTACATTCTGGTAATACCAGAAAGCGTCTTTTTAGTGTAAAAATCCGTGCGTCTGCTTGTGGGAGCCTATCCTGCCCACTGTTCTTATGTCCATAGCTGCAGCATTAGTATGGGGGCTTATACCAGCCCAATGCAGGCTGCAAAAGATCTGGATGAAATAGACGTCTGCTCTCCGTCAACATGCTGTGAATGAAAATGGAAGCTGGCTGACACAGCCCACAACATTCACTGAGATTGCATGGTCAACGCCCAGTTACCATTTTACAGAGAGTGTGGTCCATCGATGGAACGGTTCAATCCATATGCACTAGCGTTCTGCGCCCATTTGCGGAAACCTAATCTAGCACTTACACAGAAGGCGATTTCTTTCTTTGGTACATATGCAGTATGCTGAACTCCGCAAATCTGTCATGAAGAATCAGTCCTTTAGCGGCTAATCTACACAGGTTACACATAATTCTATCTCTCTGGCCCTACAACAGCACTACAATACCCACCGGACCATATATGTATATTGAATGAAAATAAGGTGATGGTTTTGCATTTAAATACTCATCTTTACATAGTATAAAATAAAGTTCCTTGTAGGCATTTGTCTGTCTGTTCAAGCTAATTTCGAGATCCACTGGATTGATTTTTTTGCGGTTTTAACAATTCTATAGCTCATTTCTCGTGGAAGGTTTAGGTGTATGAAACATTAATCTATGACAAAAGGGAGCCGAGCAGTGATGATTTTAGTGAATCAAGTAAAAGAAAACAAATGGCGTCCGAGCGCTTCTTGGCTTACGCTACCTAAACTGATATATCACAGCGATGGACTTCATTTCATACTCTGTAGAGATTGATACATATTATCCTGTTTCTCCAGAAAAATTGATGTAATTCTTCCTTACTGAGACAACATTTCAGTTTTTCCCTTTTCTTTCAGTTCTTAGAGGGTAATTCAGAGTTGATCGCAGCAGCAAATTTGTTAGCAGTTGGGCAAAACCATGGGGGTCATTCCAAGTTGATCGCACGTACCAACTTTTTGCTGCCCGTGCGATAAACTAGATGCCGCCTATGGGGGAGTGTATTTTAGCATAGCAGGGCTGCGATCGCTTGTGCAGCCCTGCTATGCTAAAAAAGTTTCCTGCAAAACAAGACCAGGGTCAGACTTACTTACCCTGTGCGACGGATCCAGTGACGAAGATCCCGGACTTGACGTCAGACATCCGCCCTCCAAACGCCTGGACACGCCTGCGTTCGCCTCACCGCGCCTGAAAAAATGGTCAGTTGATGTCCACGGAACTCCTCCCGCCTGTCAGTCTTCTTGCGATCGCCACTGCGATCACTTTTTCAGCTGGGCAGTTCCGACCCATTCGCACCGCTGCAACAAACTGCAGCGTGCGAACTGATCGGAATGACCCCCTATGTGCACTGCAGGGGAGGCAGATGTAACATGTGCAGAGAGAGATAGATTTGGGTGGGTTATTTTGTTTCTGTGCAGGGTAAATACTGGCTGCTTTATTTTTACACTGCAATTTAGATTTCAGTTTGAACACACCCCACCCAAATCTAATTCTCTCTGCACATGTTACATCTGCCCCCCCCCCTGCAGTGCACATGGTTTTGCCCAACTGCTAACAAATTTGCTGAATTAGACCCTAATTTCATTTATGTGAAAAATTATTCCTTTTCCTCAAAGTAACATTACTTTTAAATATTTTGTTTCTCTCTATGTTTTTCTATACATTTCAGCTAAAGTCTATAAGAACACTAGTCAAAAGGCGAAGGCCAAACTGACAGCATGCGCGACTGGCCAGTGTGAGAGTATACACAGTGCTCAGCCCATTGGCGTTTCAATAATGGGTGTGGTGCACACGGGCCCCTGGGTCAAGGGGGGCCCACACCGCACCCATTTTAATACTTACCTTTCCGAAGTCCAGCGCCAGGAGCTGTGATCGCGCCAGAAATCGCAGCCAAAATGGCCGCCGAGCATGCCCGGTAGCCAAATTGGTCTCCAGATCATGGCGGGTGCCATGTTTCCGTAGACCTGCGCATGCACAGTAGACTCCGGCACAATGCCGGAGTCTACAGCACCGTGCAGAGGAGGGGGCCCACCTGTAGGTGCACATGGGCCCCCTCCTCTGTAGAAACGCCCCTGGCTCACCCATACACTCAAACTGACTTTGAAAGTGGGGGCTCCTATTATATTATTACGTAATCTAAACCCGCCGATATTATGCAATGGGACGTGATTGCAAATAAAAACTTTGGGGAAAAAAATACATTTGCCAAGAGGCTTTTTACAGGGGGGTTTATAAAACATGTTTTTTTTGTTGTTGCTACAAAGGGGGTGCAGGGGTACTATAATTAGGATTTAAGACCACTGGGGGGCAGGTCTATTGCCAGTGGGGGTGGGAAGTTATTTTATAATAGAGGCCTATGTTCATGGGGGAATTTTTTTTTTAACTTTATTAAGTAAGAAAAATAAACTACAATTCCTGAGCGGTTATGTGGGGGGAAAAATCATCAGTGAAGTGGTTGCACAATGGGGGTCATTCCGAGTTGATCGTAGCTGTGCTAAATTTAGTACAGCTACGATCATTCACACTGACATGCGGGGGGACGCCCAGCACAGGGCTAGTCCGCCCCACATGTCAGTGCCGCCCCCCCCTCCCCCCGCAGAAGTACAAAGGCATCGCATAGCGGCGTTGCCGTTGCACTTCAAGAGTAGCTCCCGGCCAGCGCAGCTTTAGCATGCTGGCCGGGAGATACTCGTCGCTCCCCGGCCCGCAGCGGCTGTGTGTGACGTCACGCAGCCGCCGCGGCCCGCCCCCTAACGGTCCAACCACGCCTGCATTGGCCATACCGCGCCCCCCTAAATGGCGGCCCTCCCACCACCGTCCAGCCCCCTCCCGCCCAGAGACCGCCTCTGCCTCAGAGGCGATCGCTAGGCAACGACGGCTGGCATGTGTGTGCAAGAACTGATACGCCAACATCGGTCGCGCCATCAAAAGTTTCTCTGTCTGACTGTGGCCTCCTATGCTTGTGGCTGTGCATCTGTGAACACGTGGCCTGATTCAGAACACATACTAAACCAATGGTGGGGGACTGTGTATGGACACGTTTTGTGCATGTGCAGAATGAGTCCAGAGTGGTTGCTTGCAGTCAGGGCTGGAAACAGAAATATTGGGACACTCCTATTTTTTGGGGCCCTGTTCCTCAAAGGTAGGTACAGGCTGGTTGTCCATTGGCTTATCCCCCCGTTTCTCTCCAGCCTCATCCTTACCTTTGGCTCTCCATCACCATCAATCCCATTCCTCTGTGTCTTTCAGCCTCCCCCTGTCTCTCAGCCTCCCCAGTACCCTGTGTCTCTCAGCCTCCCCATTCCTCTGTGTCTCTCAGCTTCCCCATTCTCCTGTGTCTGTCCCCTTCCCTTGTGGCCCAGCCTTCCTGTTTCTCTTAGCCTCCCACTCCCCTGGTATCAACACCTTCCCCTGTCTCTCTCATCAACCACCTCCCACCCAGGGGCGTTTTAAGAGAGGAGGAGGCCCGTGTTCAGCCTCTTCCGTCGGGCCCCCTCCTCTCTGCCCGGAGCGCGGTAGAGTCTGAGCACTAGAGGGCTCAGACTCCACTGCGCATGCGCATATCTCCGGGAAAATGGCGCGGTGGCCATTTTTCCCTGAGATCTCTCTACTGCGCATGCGCAGAACGCAGTGAAAATGGCCACTGGGCCATTTTCACTGTGTTCTAGCGGCGCTACGGATGCCAGCGCTGGACTTCGGAGGGGTAAGTATTTTACAAATGGGTGCAGTGTGTGCGGGGGGGGGCCCCTCTGGACTCAGGGGCCCGTGTGCACCGCACACACTGCACCCATTATAGAAACGCCAGTGCTCCCACCCCACTGTGTCTTTCAGTCTCCTCCCCCTGTGGCTCAGCCTTCCCGTGTCTCAGCCTCATCCTGTATATCCACCACCCGACCCGTGCCTCTCCAGCCCATGCTTACCTCCTGCTGCATGCATTGCTGAATCTGCTGCTCCATCTTCGCAGGCGACTCGGCTCCTCTGCTGTGCAGTGGCGCGGCATCATGACGTCACATGCTCTGCATCAGACTTGCCACGAAACAAACTTTACTGTGCTAGCCCACCTTCTCTTTCGGCATTTGGCCTGATGACTAAAGCGCATCACAGGCAACGGAGACACAGGACCTGGACTCCCGAGATCCCTAAGGGTCCAGGACCCTTTGGAATCTCGGAGCCCATCTTAAGTGTCCCCTTTTTCCCCCCTGTCGCCGGGCCTGCTTGCATCTCCCCCTTAGCTGCAGAATGTCAATTACTGCTTTACAAAATGGGTAGTGACACCCATTTTGTAGGTGTGCCGAGCTCAGGGTCTGCATCATCGAAGGTATACTTCCTGCCCTAGGACCATTTTTGCATGCACTACTAACCACCACCCGCACCCAGTCACTGCCCCAGAACTCCCATCACCTATCTGCACTGTGGGAGATTTCAGAATTTTCCATGCATATGCAGTTCCAAATATACACTCAACTATGTGAATATTGGCATTGCGCACGGATTCAAAATCAGCCCTGCAGCGAGCGGAGGCACTGCATTATACATGCAGCTCTGCATATGGGAGGATATATGCATTTTTCCCACGCACGCAGTTCAGGATCAACGTACTGTTCATCCAACTTTCTTCCAATGCTCCACAAGGCCCTTAATTCTTAAGGGAGTTATTCTAAGAGACTGTGAGGTAATTACAACTGCTTGTCATTTATTTATCATCCATGAAAGTTACTGCGCTGCCCGTGCTCACGACGCTGTGCTTGATAAGGAAGGCTGTTCATTAGTGAGCGGTAGTTTTGCAAAGAAAATGCGGAAGATGAGGGATACACTCATTGTGGAAGTGGAAGTGGCCGGAGGGGAGGAAGAACTGGGCCCACAACCGTTTTCCTACTTGTGTCAACTGTGCAAACCACAAAACCACAGGCATTCTCCTCTTAACATAGTTTAATAACAAACTCTCCATTCACAAAACCATCAGTTTAGAACAATATAAAAGAGCTTGTTATTATTATTATTATTTGTTATACTGAACATGTGTGAATATTTATCTGCAAAATCATCTGGGCCTGGCAGTCGCTCTGTAAGTCTGGACACACTCATACTGCAATTCTTACTTACGGCTTGAGAGTCAAACCGTGCCAACAGAGTGTGTAAAATGGCTGCATGGCGTATGAGTGGGTGGCTGGATCACAGGCAGCATTAGTGGGACCGGTTGTATTGGTTATCTCATGCCAAGGTCGTTTTGGAGAAATGCACAATTGTATCTTCATTTTTTGTAATTATTATTACTACAGTTATAGTAGTATTATTATCCTTTATTTATAAGGCGCCTCAAGAGTTCTGAACTGCCTTACAGGGTGATAAAACAGTCAAGAAGAAATATAAGTACAGGCAATATATAAATTCACATAAATACATAAAGTGAGCATTTAGCATAATAATGGGGGTCATTCCGAGTTGTTCGCTCGCAAGCTGCTTTTAGCAGCTTTGCACACGCTAAGCCACCGCCTACTGGGAGTGAATCTTAGCTTAGCAAAATTGCGAACGAAAGATTAGCAGAATTGCGAATAGACATTTCTTAGCAGTTTCTGAGTAGCTCCAGACTTACTCGGCATCTGCGATCAGTTCAGTGCTTGTCGTTCCTGGTTTGATGTCACAAACACACCCAGCGTTCGCCCAGACACTCCTCCGTTTCTCCAGCCACTCCCGCGTTTTTCCCAGAAACGGTAGCGTTTTTTCGCACACACCCATAAAACGGCCAGTTTCCGCCCAGAAACACCCACTTCCTGTCAATCACATTACGATCACCAGAACGAAGAGAAAACCTCGTAATGCCGTGAGTAAAATTCCTAAACTGCATAGCAAATTTACTTGGCGCAGTCGCATTAGCGACTATTCGCTCCGTTGCGACAAAAAAATAACGAGCGAACAACTCGGAATGACCCCCAATGTACAAAAGACAAAGGAGAGAGGGTCCTGCATAAAGAAGCTATACAGTCTATTATAACTTTTGTTGTATGAAAAAGCATAATAATAATCTAGGTAATAATTCTCTAAGGACTGTCCTGTCTCTAACATACATGTGAAGCAGGAGCAAGGCAGCGCGTCTCAATGGCTCCCACTGCTAGGGAGACAGGTCATAAGGAGGATCTGGTTGGCTGATGTGGAAGGGGTAAGTATGGGAGCTGGACTGAGTGGTGGGAGAGGTTTCATGGCTGAGAGAAGGTGCAGTGGAACGGGACAGACCAGCAGACAGGGTCGGACTGGCCCACAGGGGTCCAGGGGAAACCACCGGTGGGCCCCACTGCCTGAGGGCCCACTCCTTCCTCTAGGGATCAGGTTCCAGACTGTGCACTTGTATTATACAAGGTAGATATGTTGCCAGGGCCGGATCTTGCCCTTGTGGCGCCCCGGGCAAAAATAGGGGTGTGGCTTCATATGGGGGCGTGGTCAGTTACGCCCCCATTTGTGCCCCCTGTAGCGCAGCTGGAAAAAAAAAAAAATACAAGTATACTTACAATCCCCGCTCCTGATTCCAGACCTCCTCCTCCGCCGGCGCCGCTCTTCTCCTGTCCTCGGATGGTTGTGTCTGTCCTCGGATCTATGGGAGAGACGTCATTACGTCTCTCCCATAGCACAGCATAGACACTAGAGGTCAATTATGACCCCTAGTGTCTGTGCCACTATGCTGTGCGGTGCGCGATGACGTCATCGCGCACCGCACAGCACAGTCCTCTCCATGAAGGGAAACTAGACGCTTAGCGTCTGGTTCCCTTCAAAGCGGGGGACCAGCGGCGGGCACTGCGGGGGGCACAGTGGCGGATCTTGCCATGGTGCGGCGCCCTCCGGAAGGCGGCGCCCCGGGCAAAAGTACTGCTTGCCCGTGGCAAGATCCGCTACTGTATGTTGCATTACACTGCACTGGACTATTGTGTATTTCAAGCCTCTGTGGAGGTTGGCTATACCCCCTTTGTAAGCTGGCCACACCCCTAAGTATTCCCCCGGTGGGCCCTTCATGCCCCAGTCCGACACTGCCAGCAGATAGGGGGTGCAGCCAGGCAGTGTCGGACTGGGGCATGTAGGGCCCACCAAGAAAATGCAGTGGTAGGAGCCCATGTTTAGAGGTATGGCCAGTTTGCAGAGGGGGTGTGGCCTGCCACCTCATTGGTTTGACCAACAATTTAAGAGTGCAACGTCTGGGTCCTTTCATAAATATATACAGTAAATTCAGCTGCTGGATGAATGATAATGCACTCTAGAAAATACACTATAGTCCAGTATAAGGTAACATGTATAATGTATAATTCAAGTACACAGTCTGGAACCTGATCCTTAGAGCAGGAGGTGGGCCCCCAGGCAGTGGGGCCCACCGGTGGTTTCCCCTGTACCCCTGTGGGCCAGTCCAAGCCTGCAGCCAGGGCAGAGTTGCCTACCCTCCCTCAATCTGCAGGAGACTCCCTGAAATAGTAACAATCTCCTGCTCTCCCTGAATTGTCCAGTAATATGGTGCAAGAGGCATTACTGTGTGGGGCATAATATGGTGCAAGGGGCATTACTGTGTGGGGCATAATATGGTGCAGGGGGCATTACTGTGTGGGGCATAATATGGTGCAAGGGGCATTACTGTTTTGGGTATAATATGGTGGAATTTTATTTCATTCTGTGTTGGCCGAGGTCTGGGGGTGAAGGGTCAAAAAGTTTGGTGTAAGGTAGCCTTTTCCTGCAAGGCCATGCCCATTTAGCAAGGCCACGTCCATTTTAGTGAGGCCACGCCCTATTTTAGAATGTCTATGGGTGAGGGGGTGCATTATTTTACTGTTCGCACAAATTGTTTAGAAACGGCCCTGGGTGTAGGAGCGGAAAGTGAGGGGATCGGGTCAGTCGGGTGTAGTATGGTATGCCGGCGGTCGGGGTCCCGGCGCACAGCATACCGGCGCCGGAATCCCGACCGCCGGCATACCGACGACATGGCGAGCGCAAATGAGCCCCTTGCGGGCTCACTGTGCTTGCCACGCTTCGGGCACGGTGGCGCGTGACGCTACGCGCTCCACGCTATCTATTCTTTCTACAGGGGGGTCGTGGACCCCCAAGAGGGAGAAACAGTGTCGGTGTGCCGGCTGTCGGGATTCCGGCACCAGTATACTGTGCGACGGGACCCCGACAGCCGGCAAACTGAAGGCCAGTCAGGGCAGGGGGGTAAAGTGTGGGAGGGGGGCAGGGGATAGACTGAGGTGGCCCGGCATATGTCAGGTCCCTTTATTAGTAATAATATATGGCACATTGGCTACAGTTGTAACTATTTACATTTGGGTGTTACTGTTGCTTTAAGAGACACATCATGGTTTCAACTGTATTTTGAAATCCTTGTTTCATTTTGGATCTAGTTCCACATTAAATACATTTGCTGATTTTGTGCAAGCCACCCTGGCTGTCTTATCTGGAGAGATAAAGCAGGTAAAATAGTTCCTCTGCGGTGAGAAAATTTGCATGAATTTCTCAGAATTACACAAATGTTCAGTAAATGTTGACATTAATGAATGGGCCTAAGCTGTCCCAACTTCCTTACCCATGACTGGATAAAAAAATAAATCATTTAAGTTAATGGTTATTTACAAACATGTATATTTCAAAACACAGTTATAATGCCATTGTTATTTTGTAATGTGATGATACAATTTTTGCAGGAACACAACCTGGGGCTTATTCGGATTCCGGTACTATGTCGATGTCGGACGCAGCTAAGTGGTTTGATTTTTGTTACTGCACGTGCGTCTTAGTCACTCCACGCAAGCGTCCTAATTGTGTTCCTATGGATTTGCAGTGGAATTTTCAGACACAAGCATGCAGAAGTGTAATGAAAATGTATTGGACGGTCCTTGGAGGTGGCTGGATGATGCCAGGGAGGTGGCTACTCAAACGCATGGAGATGGACCGTCCTATGGGTATGTTATTTGAGAGTCACTAAAAACACAGAGACTTAGGGCCTAATTTGCACAGCGGGCGATCAGGTCTGAACTGCACATGCGGCGCAACTCTGCCCAGCGATCCCCTCTGCCTAATTGACAGGCAGAGGCGTCCGCTGGGCGGGAGGGGGCGTGCCGGCGGTGTTGGGCCGCCATTTTGGGGGCGCAGTCCGGGCACTGCAGGCGTGCTCGGACCGTGCGGGGGGCGATGGGTATCTCCCTGCCAGCGCGCAGGAGCTGCGCTGGTAGGGAGCTACTCTTCAGGTACAAAAGCATCACAGCCGGGTTTCTGTCAACCGGGCAAGGCAGTAATTCCACTACCTCCCCCCAGAGTCTATGTAGCAGCCTGTGCCTGGTGACTCTAAAGTAGTCAATGTCCCTGCCCCCCTACCGTAACACTGCAACAGCCTGTGTCCCCCCCCCCCCCCCATATCTCTGCAACAGCAGCCTGTGTTTGCGTTACCCCTTCCCCCCACCCCCACTTACCTGGATCTTCTCCTTGCTCCTCTTTGGGGCAGTGGTAGTGGCAGGCCCCTCACCCACTGTTCTTCCGGTGATCCCGGCACCCTGCTAATTAGTCCAGCGCCACAAGCCCAGAGCCTGGTCACAATCACCAGCTAAAGATGGGTCCGGGGAGCTCCGCCCATCTCTGCGCCCCCTCAAATCCAGGGCAGAAGAGGGGGTATGGTCACATTAAAGCTTTCAGGGCCCCATACACAGATGCTGACCTGCCAGGGACAGAAGTGGGCGTGGCTACAGCATGTTGGGCACTTGACTGCACCTAATTGGCAGATCAGGGTGCTGGCACTTTGTGCTTACCATTCCCACGGTCTTTGCGCCCCAAATAAGTGCATTTAATAAATACAGTTATAGGCTGGCGTTTTGCACTATTTTCATTCATTTTGACTATATTTTGTATATTCAGAAGTGACATTAAAGATGGTATTTTCTTTAGAAACATATCTCAGTGTCTCACACACAGATTTCACTGTCTAACTATGCAGCGAGGACATTTTCTCCTGAAAGTGTTGGAAACCGGAGTGAACTTTGGCCTTGTCTTGGACCAAATCAAACAGCAGGAAAACGCGCTGTAGAGAAAATGTCCCGCAGTTAGACAGGGGGTGCCCTTTTCTTGCCGAGTTTCCATGTGATTTGCACGTTCAGGTTATGGAAATTCCAAATGAAACAGAGATGCTTTTTTACAGGTCATCAATAGGTTGCTCTGTAACCTACTTCTTAAAGTTTTTTTCCAATCGTTCGGTGGAGCCTTGAAAGACGAGTGATCAGAGAGGCTTTTGTGGCTTCACAGCAATTACAGTATTCCTGAGAGAAGGGGTAAACACGCAGACAAGCAGATTTAACCAAGGCATAAATCTTCAGTCTGTGCCGTTTGGCTGAGTAGTTTAATCTCACCTCATATTGATGCTTGCATGTCCGAGATGCTTAAAAGCACTAGGCGCATTCATACATAAAACCATTAATAATGCATTAATTTGTCTGCATATCTGCATTTTTATTCATTTTGTATGTTCTATGATATTATTCTAATTGCTTTTGCTACCATTTACTAATTTTCTTAGAACCCACCTGTCTTTCCCTGATACCGCCCATTAAACCCCTCCCCCTCCGTTGAAAGTGGAGTGCACTACTGAACAGAATCTACAGTATGGTGCTGCTCCTCCAGGGAGGCTTCATTCCCTCTAACAAGATGGCTGCTTAAGCTACTACTGGGCATGTGCAAAGCCATCTTGGGAATGTGTGAGAGCGCCACAGTGATCCTCCACTCAGCTCCAGTGAGACCTGCTGTTTTAGATGCTGTTTAAGAATCCTGCACCGCTACCCGGTACCCAGATACACTCAAGGGCTCGTGAGCTGTATGACCCCCCTGCTCAGTGGTGCCGAGAGGTGGGGGGGGGGGGGGTACAATTTACCTGGGCCCAGGTCTGTCAGAAGGGCCCAGTGGAGGCCTAGGTCCACGCCTCTTTTGATTGGTCCATGCCCCCTGAAAAGTACTGGCTGGGTGTCATGCCGTGCTCCTGTGAGTGGGTGCTTCTGATGTGCTAGACACGCCCCCTAAAGAGTAGTGGGGGCAGGGGGCCCAGGGAGTTGTTGTACCGGGGCCCAAGATTTCTCTTGGCAGCCCTGCCCCTGCTCCATCTACTATTGTCTGTAAGGGTGAATATACTTGCTGTAGCTTCAATAAAACCCCTCCACTGGTTAAGTACTGGCAGGGCCGTAACTGTGTGCCAGGTGTGCCTGGCACACAGCGCAGTTGCCCTAAGGGCGCAACGGTCAGCGGCATGCAATGAGTCAAATTGATTAATTACATGCCGCCTCTGCTGTGTGCGCCATGCGCCGCCGCCACGCTGTGGAGGAGAGAGCAGCGCCGGGCAGCGGAGAAGGAGTTAGTGGGACTGGAGCCGCAGCAGCACAATGTAATTGGTAGTAAGCGCCGCTGCAGCTGTCCCCTCTCCTTCCGTATTGACTGCTCGGCGCTGCTGTGGATGCTGGGATGCAGTTCCTTCATCCCAGCATCCACAGCAGCGCCGGGCAGCCAATACAGAAGGAGAGGGGACTGCTGCAGCGGCGCTTATTACCAATGAAATAGCGCTGCTGCGGCTCCAGTCCCCCTCCCTCCTCCTCCTTCTCCCCTGCCTCCGGAGCTGCCAGCACGAGGAGCCTGACTGCTAGCGGGAGAGATGGTAAGTATCTCTCTCTCTCTCTCTCTCTATCTTGTCTGCCTTTATGTGTAAAAAGGGGGACTTTGCCTGCCGCAATGTGCAAAAAGGGGTACTGTCTGCCGTTATGTGTAAAAAGGGGGACGCTGTCTGCCGCAATGTGTAAAAAGGGGGACTGGCTTCCGTTATGTGTAAAAGGGGGGACTGTGCCTGCCTTTATGTGTAAAAAGGGGGACTGGCTGCCTTTATGTGTAAAAAGGGGGACTTTGATTGCCGCAATGTGCAAAATGGGGTACTGGCTGCCGTTATGTGTAAAAAGGGGGACGCTGTCTGCCGCAATGTGTAAAAAGGGGGACTGGCTTCCGTTATGTGTAAAAGGGGGGACTGTGCCTGCCGCAATGTGTAAAAAGGGGGACTGGCTGCCGTTATGTGTAAAAAGGGGAACTTTGCCTGCCGCAATGTGTAAAAAGAGGGACTGGCTGCCGTTATGTGTAAAAAGGGGGACTGTGCCTGTCGTAATTGTAAAAAGGGGACGCTGTCTACTGTAATGTGTAAAAAGGGTACGCTGTCTGCCGTAATGTGTAAAAAGGGGGACTGTCTGCTGTAATGTGTAAAAGGGGGACGCTGTCTGCCGTAATGTGTAAAAAGGGTACGCTGTCTGCCGTAATGTGTAAAAAGGGGGACTGTCTGCTGTAATGTGTAAAAGGGGCTCTACCTGGTGTAGTAGCGCTACTGTGCAGCGTAATTTGAATAATGGAGACTACTGTGCACCGTAGTATGGATTGGTATTATTTTGTGGCCACGCCCCTTCCCCATGAAGCCACGCCCTTATATATTTTCTGCGCACCTACGCCGCGCACTGCCCCTATCTTGCATGGGGGGGCGCCAATGTCGTTTCTTGCATACAGCGCTAAAATGCCTAGTTACGGTACTGAGTACTGGGCTGTTCATAGGTGTAAGGCAGGCCTGGCCAACCTGTGGCTCTCCAGATGTTGTGAAACTACACATCCCAGCATGCCCTGCCACAGTTTGAGCCTTCCGTAATAGCAGAACTGTGGCAAAGCATGATGGGACTTGTAGTTTTACAACAGCTGGAGAGCCACAGGTTGGCCAGGCCTGGTGTAAGGCATCTGCTGGTGTGTACAGAAACTCTGATACATCCTCAAGCCAGTACACATGTATTTCCAACGCTTCCTTTCCCATTCCCCCTGGCAGGGGCTGGCTGTGCGATGCCTTTGCACTTCTGCTCTTCCCCATCTTCCAGTAGAACTTCCAGTATTGTTCTGCTTTATCTTTCTATTCAACAATATGGTATAGTTGGCTTCAGGTGGGGTGAGGCAGGTGGGGCAGAGCCTTTCCTGTCATACTAACGATTGCCCCAGAGTTTTGATTATATAAAGTATATGAAAAATACACAGAATATGTTAGAAATAACTTCTTTGTATTATTCTAATCATTTTTATAGTTAAAACTCTGAAGTATAATGTCTATGGCAGGTGAGGCAGTGCCTATCTTTCTTTTCCATACTTCTCTGATCAAAACTCACCAGATTTCAAGGAGTTTATACCTCTGCACATGTGCATAAGGCCCACATGAACTCTTTGGCTCATATATTGGGGGTAATTCTGAGTTGATCGCAGCAGGAAATTTTTTAGCTGTTGGGCAAAACCATGTGCACTGCAGGGTGGGCAGATATAACATGTGCAGAGAGATCTAGATGTGGGTGGGGTGAGTTCAATATGCAATCTAAATTGCAGTGTAAAAATAAAGCAGCTAGTATTTACCCTGCACAGAAACAAAATAACCCCCCTAAATCTAACTCTCTCTGCACATGTTATATCTGCCTCCCCTGCAGTGCACATGGGGGGTCATTCCGAGTTGTTCGCTCGTTATTTTTTTCTCGCATCGGAGCGATTAGTCGCTAATGCGCATGCGCAATGTCCGCAGTGCGACTGCGCTAAGTAAATTTGCTAAGCAGTTAGGTATTTTACTCACGGCATTACGAGGTTTTTTCTTCGTTCTGGTGATCGTAATGTGATTGACAGGAAGTGGGTGTTTCTGGGCGGAAACAGGCCGTTTTATGGGTGTGTGCGAGAAAACGCTACCGTTTCTGGGAAAAACGCGGGAGTGGCTGGAGAAACGGAGGAGTGTCTGGGCGAACGCTGGGTGTGTTTGTGATGTCAAACCAGGAACGACAAGCACTGAACTGATTGCAGATGCCGAGTAAGTGTGGAGATACTCAGAAACTGCTAAGAAGTGTCTATTCGCAATTTAGCTAATCTTTCGTTCGCAATTTTGATAAGCTAAAATTCACTCCCAGTAGGCGGCGGCCTAGCGTGTGCAAAGCTGCTAAAAGCAGCTTGCGAGCGAACAACTCGGAATGACCCCCATGGTTTTGCCCAACTGCTAAAAAAATTCCTGCTGCGATCAACTTGGAATTACCCCCCATTGTGTGTAAGGGGCCTATTGATTAACATTATTTTTACTAAAATAATGTGAAAAAGAGTGTTTTCTGTTTTCACGCCCTTTTCACATTATTTTAGTATCACTCCAATGTATTAAAGGGCATTTGGAGCAGTTTTCATGAAAAACTGCTCCAAACCCTTTAATTCATACTTATAATGGGAAATGCGACGTGGCCAAATTTACTAAAAAAAAATAAAAAAAAACATGTAACAAATCACCGCAGTGTGCCCTGTGATAATTTCGCCAGCTCAGGCTGGCAAGATCACAGGTCAGCACTGCGATATGCAGTGTCGGACTGGGTCATGAAGGGCCCACCGGGGAAATGCAGTAGTTGGTGCCCATGTTTAGGGGTGTGGTCAGCCACCCCAGAGATTTTGGCTAGCCATTAAAGAGTGCATGGGCCCCTTGATGAATATATATAGTAAATACTGCTAGTGCATGCATGATAGACATATATAACTCAAGTGAATACTCTAGAACTTGATCCCCAGAGGAGAAGGTGGGCCCATAGCAGTAGGGCCCACCGGGGGGTTTCCCCTGCAGTCCAGTCCTACCCTGGTGATATGCATCCTGTTGCCCAGCTTTCTTTGCCCCTGGCATACAAGCTGAACACAGTGTAAAAAATAAAAGTATAAAAAACCTACATACTTACCTGTCCCAGGAGCCGTTGATCGGTGGTCCTGTGCGGGTTGCGGGTCCTCCTTGTGCTGCGCTGTGACCCTGGTGCAGTAAAGTGACCCTGCAAAACAGCAGCTCACTTTACAGCACCAGGGGCCCCAGAGCAGAAGAAGGACCCGGCGCCCGGCAGCCTCCTTGATAGTGGACACCGGCTCCTAGGACTGGTAAGCATAAAATCCAGGGGGGTGGGGGTGTGCGTGTACTTTTTGCAGGAAAGGGGGTAGTAGTGATGGGGGGAATCTGGCGGCGGCGGTAGCGACGGCTGGTGGAGCACGCGCAGCAGGACGTCAGGGTATTTTTTACGAAAAAATACCCATATGATGCTGCAGAGAGCCATCGCAGGGACAGAGCTTGCCCGCAATCTCTGTCCCTGCATGCCATAATTGATACATTCATGTGATGTAATCAGTTATCGCAGTGCGAGTTTGGTTTCGTTTATCGCCTGTCATCCGCATAATCAGATGCGGGTGGTGATAAATAGACATCTAAATCTCGCTCTGGTTTTAATCAGTGCCTCTTGAGCAATTTACCTCACCGCACGTCCCTGGCTAGTTCTGTACATGGTTTATAGGGAACATTACCGGCTGCAACCTCATCCAGTGCTAGAGCCTAGAACCGGATAGTGACAGTGCTTTGTTTACCATGGAGAAAAGTGCTGGAACCCAACTACTTTTCTTTTCAGAAATTATTTCACAGTTTTTTCCCCCTGTCTCAGGAACTAGTTTTAAGAAAGAAGAATCACTTCCAAAAAAAGGTGTCGGTACTGCGTAAACCTGATTATCGCCACAGAAATAAACACTGGGCAGGGGAGGTGAGAAGTGGTCAGATCAGGAGATGTGTATGAGGTAAGTGGCAGAAGGCAGATCACACATGTTACTTTTATATGCTTTTTGTGTGTTTCTGTGTATATGTGTGTGTATGCTGTGTGTGTATGCTTTGTATGTTTGTGTGTATATGCTTTGTGTGTGTGTATGCTATGTGTGTGCTTGCGTGCATATGCTGTGTATGTGTATGCTATGTGTGTGTATATGCTGTGTGTGGAACCCCCCCCCCCCCCCCCCCCCATGAAAATCCTGCATTTGCCCCTGCCAGGTATTGCAATGGCAGGGGCCAAGCATAAGGGGGGTGGCCAGCCACCACAGAGGGATTTAGCCAACCATTAAAGAGGACATGCAAAGAACAGGGCCCCATTATAATGGAGGTAAAAGGAGTGTGCCAGGACCACCCACTTTGATTAGCAGGAGGGCTAATCTTATATATATGGAAACAAACTAAGCAACCAAGTTCAACCATGTACCTGCTCCACCAAGGTACTGACCCCTAGAGAAGTGGGTGGGGGGGCATTCAGGCAGAGGGGACCACCAAGGATTTCCCCTGTGCACATGTGGGCAATCCAACTCTGTGCTGAGACCATGCAAACATATTTAAATGACAGCACTGTATAATACGGAATGTAGGTATGTTACCGCCAGGAGACCACCGGCCACATTACCTCCCCCTACATCCCGCCCCCTCACAATACCGACGGTTCCTCATATCGACCAGCAGGGACTATTCCCACCTGTGGGTGTCCCATAGAGTGGGAATAGAACCCGTGGCCACCGAGCGTGCAAGTGGCTTGCTACGCTTGCACCCCACTCCCCCCTCCTGCCATTCTGTGGCTGGCATCCCGATACACACCCGTATAATACAACCAGTGTGTCTGACAGGAAATGGTTAGAACGGGACTCGTGGCCTCTGGTCCGCAATACAAACTGCCATCTCCAATTTTATTTTCTCTGTATTTGTAGATGACTTAGGTTCCAGATTTATCAAGCCTTGGAGAATGATAAACTGCACTGTGATAAAGTACCAACCAATCAGCTTCTAACTATCATTTTTCAAACACAGCCTGTAATATGTCAGTTAGGAGCTGGTTGGTTGGTACTTTTCATCGTGCAATTTTTCACTCTCCAAGGCTTGATAAATCTGGGCCTTAAGGTCCGTACACACTGGACGATATATCGGCTGCTCTATTGAACGGCCGATATATCGCGGGTCCGTCGGCCAGTGTGTACGGGCGATATGTCTGTGAACTCCATCGTACACAGACATATCGCGTCGGCCCTGCAGCACAGCCGACGGCCAATATATCTACCGATATATTGGCGCATCGCTGTGTGTGTATGGGCGACCAGCCGACCGCCCGTACAGAAGCTGCTGCAGCCGGTGGTGATTGACAGCTAAACTGGGCGGGCATGTATATACGCCCGCCCAGTTCATGACGTCAGTCCCCGACGGCTTGGGCAGTGTGTATGCATGGCACACTGCCCGATTCGTGTATATACATATATATATATATATATATATATTATATATATATATATATATGCAGATCAATTGATCTGCAGATATATCTATCAGTGTGTACCCACCATTAGGTTGCTGGATAAGCTTTAGCCAATAGAGCGTCTTCACTATGGCTGAACTAAATATTAACCTACAGAAGGTAGATTATAGATCAGTATCAGCCTTTCTTGGCCAGGTGGGTGTTAGAACACCTGCCTTATAACTCTATGCTCTAGGCCCCGCAGAATGTAGGAACGCTGACAGCTGGCTCTGGCATTAATGAGTAGTCATGATACAAAGTAACAAATGCTCTTCAGCTTACTTGGCTTCTTAGCGTCTGCTTTCTAGAACGTGGTAGAGATTGTTATACACATGTCCACAAGTCACCGAGATCATGCAACTCGCCCCTGGGTTCTATCTATAAAAAACAGCAGTTTGCTGAACTCACAAAACCACGTGGAAGATATCTCAGGTTTAGATGCATTTTCCGCCTGTGAATTTTAACATACACTCAAATAAATGGAAATGTCTGGACATGTATGAAAGCTCCGCACTCTGCGTTAAGGGCTGTGTGCAGGCAGAATGTTTTCCTGGCACTTCTCTATATATTATTAACACTCGGTTAGCGATGTTATGCCCAAAAAGTGCCTTCTCCCAACAATTATAGGGGCACTGAAAAGAAGACAGGTGACTGAGGACTGAGGGGCCTATTTATCACCATCCGCATCCAGGATGCGGTTGACAGGTTATAAAATCGCCCAAACTCGCACTGCGATAATTGATTACATCGCAGTGATGTATCAATTATCGCATGCAGGGACAGAGCTTGCGTCAAGCTCTATCCCTGTGATGCCTCTTCGCAGCATCATCGGGGTATTTTTCGTTAAAAATACCCTGATGTCCTGCTGCGCTTGCGTCGACATCGCCGCTACCGCTGCCCGTCGCCCCCCCCCCCCCCGCTTTTACTCCTGCGCACCGCGGACCCCCCCCCCCCCCCCAGAATATCAATATACTTACTAGTCCAGGGAACCGGTCTGCGCTGATTCTGCTGGGCTGCCGGATCCTGTGTGCTGCGGTGAGCCCCAATGCTGTAAAGTGCGCTGCCGCTTTTCAGCGTCACTTTACTGCATCGGGGTCACATTGCAGCACATGGGGGACCCGGCGCCTGGCAGCGCTCAGCGGAGCAGCAGACACCGGCTCCCTGGGCAGGTGAGTATGGTTTTTGGGGTTTTTTTACTTTTTTTTTCACACTGTGATCATCTTGTGTTTCCATCGGACACACATAGCTGATTACTCTGCCGGGTCTCCGCTCAGCTCTCTCTGCCAGGGACAGAGAAAGCTGGGCAAAAGGGTGAACATCGCAGTGCTGCCCTGTGAACCAGCCTGAGCTGGCGAGATTATCACACGGCACACTGCAGTATTTTTTCATTTATTTTTTTTTGTTGTAAATTTGGCCACATCACATTTCCCTTTATAAGTATGAGGAATGCGATTATTATTACATTTTATTTATAAGGCGCCACATGTGTTTCACAGCGCCGTACAAAGGACAGTATAGGGAGACAAAACATAGCATTACAGTAAATAAATAACAGAAATAGAGTACAGGTAACACAGAGCACCACAATTCTCAGTAGCGGATCTTGCCACGGGCAAGCAGGACTTTTGCCCGGGGCGCCGCCTTCCGGAGGGCGCTGGCGCCATCCGGAGGGCGCTGGCGCCATCCGGAGGGCACCGCACCGTGGCAAGATCCGCCACTGCTGCCCGCTGTGTCCCCCGTCCACCTCCGCTGCCCGCTGCCCGGCCCGCTGTGTCCCCGCCTCCTGTGAAGGGAACTAGACGCTACGCGTCTAGTTTCCCTTCGTGGAGAGTACCTTTGCTGAGCGGAGCGCGATGACGTCATCGCGCACCGCACAGCAAGGTCCTCTCCACGAAGGGAACTAGACGCTACGCGTCTAGTTTCCCTTCGCGGAGAGGACCTTTTGCTGTGCGGTGCGCAATGATGTCATCGCGCACCGCTCAGCTTTCAAGCGGCGCTAGTAATGTACAGGGGGCGTAACTGACCACGCCCCCTGTATTAGGCCACGCCCCATTTCCTGCCCGGGGCGCAGAGCGGCCTTGAACTGGCCCTGACAATTCTCATACATAATACAGCTAAGATGTAAGTATTGAGGGAGTGATCATCGTACTACTAGAGCAGTGGTTCTCAAACTCGGTCCTCAGGACCCCACACAGTGCATGTTTTGCAGGTAACCCAGCAGGTGCACAGGTGTATAAATTAATCACTGACACATTTTAAAAGGCCCACAGGTGGAGCTAATTATTTCACTTGTGATTCTGTGAGGAGACCTGCAAAACATGCACTGTGTGGGGTCCTGAGGACCGAGTTTGAGAACCTGTGTACTAGAGGCTGGTGGCCATAGATGGAGATGAGCCTTTACTAGCAAGGTAAAGATGGTCGTTGAGTAGGGGAGAGCTGCGAGTGAAATGTGTCGAGACGAGGGCTTCGAAAACAAGAGGAAAGAGGGCCCTGCTCTGAAGAGCTAACAATCTAGTGGGTAGGGGCGACAGACAGATGACAAGAGGTGCAGGCAAGTAGGAGGTAGCCTGATGGCAGTATGCAAGCAAAGCTGAGATGTTCACGGCATGAGGCAGGGGGGTGGAGGTGCGGCTTCAGCACTGGGTTATGCATCGGGAGGGTATGCTTTGATGAATAGGTGGGTTTTTAGTGCCCGTTTGAAGCTTTGCAAGGTTGGGGAGAGTCTAATGGAGCGGGGGAGTGCGTTCCACTGAAGGGGTGCAGCACGGACAAAATCCTGAACTCGTGCATGGGAAGCAGTGACCAGGGTAGAGGAGAGGCGACGGTCATTGGTTGGCCGTAGGGGGCGGGAGGGAGTATGAAGGGAAAGGAGGTTGGAGATGTAGCGAGCAGTGGAATTAGAGATAGCCTTGTATGTGAGGGTGAGGAGTTTGAAGAGGATTCTGTAGGGGAATGGGAGCCAGTGTAGATTTTGTTGAAGGGGAGTGGCAGATGTGGTGCAGCGGGAGAGGAAGATAAGCCTAGCTGCGGAGTTCAGGACAGATTGGAGGGGAGCAAGATGGGAGCAAGCGAGGCCAGTGAGGAGAACATTGCAGTAGTCAAGTCGTGAGATGACCAGTGAGTGGATGATGAGTTTAGTTGCACTCTGGGAGAGATATGGCCTGATACGAGCAATGTTGCGTCGCTGGAAGCGATAAGATTGTGCCAGAGCTTGGATGTGGGGTGCAAAGGAGAGGGAGGAGTCAAGAGTGACGCCCAAGCAGCGGAGTTGGGGAACGGGGGAGATAGTGGTGTTGTCAACAATGATGAAGATATTGGTCGGGGGTGTTGCTCTGGATGGGGGGAAGATGATAAGTTCAGTTTTGTCCATGTTGAGCTTCAGAGAGCGTTCAGACATCCAGGAGGAGATTACGGAGAGGCAGCTGGAAACCTGAGAGAGGACAGAGGGGGACAGATCAGGAGAGGAGAGGTAGAGTTGTGTGTCATCAGCATAGAGGTGGTATTGGAGGCCAAAGGAGTTAATGAGCGCACCCAGGGAAGAGGTATACAGGGAGAACAGAAGGGGTCCAAGGACAGAACCCTGAGGGACACCAACAGGAAGGATGGAAGGGTGTGAGGTGGTGCTGGAGGCAGACACAGAGAAGGAGCGGTTAGTGAGGTAAGAAGAAAACCAGTCAAGGACAGTGCTAGAGAGGCCAGCGTTTTGGAGTGTGCGGAGGTGGAGAGGATGATCTACGGTGTCAAAGGCAGCAGAGAGGTCCAGAAGGATGAGCAGAGAGAAGTGGCCCCTGGATTTGGCCGAAAGCAGAGAGAAGTGGGTTACTAAAAAAAGTGAAAAAAGGCTTTGGAGCAGGTTTTCATGAAAACTGCTCCAAATGCCCTTTAATACAGTCAGGTGATACTAAAATAATGTGAAACAAAACACCCATTTTCACATTATATAAGTAAAAATAATGTTAATAAATAGACCTCTGAGAGAGCTATACTGGAGAATTAATGCGTATACTTGTGTGGTGGTGTCTTCTTATTTGGCTGGCGCTATGTGTATAGTTTACCAAATCTGTCATTTAAGTATGTGCACAGCCTTAGAGGCCTATTTATTAACATTATTTTTATTAACATAATGTGAAAAAGGGTGTTACACATTATTTTAGTATCATTTAAATGTATTAAAGGGCATTTGGAGCAGTTTTCACGAAAAACTGCTCCAAACCCTTTAATTCACTTTGTTTTAGTAACCCACATCGCATTTCCCATACTTATAATGGGAAATGCGATCTTGGCCGAACTTACTAAAAAAAAAAAGTAAAAAAAAATCTCGGCGTTCCCTGTGATAATTTCGCCAGGCTGGCGAAATCACAGGGCAAGGCTGCAATAAGCTGCCTTCTGCCCAGCTTTCTATACCCCCTGGCAGGGAAAGCTGTACGGGGACACGGCAGTGTAATCAGCTCTGTGTGTCCGATGGACACGCAAGCTGATCACTTGTAAAAAATAAAAAAAAGTAAACAAAAAAAAATCCCCAAAAAATAAAAACAGTCCAGGAGCTGGTGATCAGTGTTCCACTGCGGTCTGCTGGGCGCTGGGCCTTCCATGTGCTGTGCAGTAAAGTGACGCTGCAAAACACCAGTTCACTATACAACACTGGAGGTCACCGCACGGGGACGGGGGGTTGACCCGGCGGCGTTGGTGGCAGCAGAAGTGCAGCAGGACATCAGGGTATTATTCCTCCAAAATACCCTGATGATGCTGTGGACAGGCATCGCAGACCAGACCTTGCTCACAAGCTCTGTCCCTGCATGCGATAATTGATACATCCGTGGGATTCGGGCGATTTAATCACGTCACATCCGCATCCTTGGATGCGGATGGTGGTAAATAGGCCCTTCAATCTCTGTGCACATTAAACATCTGCCCCAACTGCAGTGCACCATGGTTATACCCAAAGTTACTCATTTGTTTTTGCATTGCTGCCTCCTCAGAATCAGCCCTGTCACAAGAGCTGAGGGGTTTACGGCTGAAACGCGCAATCCATTGCTGCACTGAGAATGTAATCTGTAGCACCCTAGAGGTTCAGATGAACAAGATCAGGTTGCCCAGTAAATCAATAAAGTAAGGAGATATCACTGATTTTCATGGCAGTGTCTTATGTAATATGTAGACCATATGTGGCCCCATATAACGTTCCTGGAGGTATTATTCCATTGGCAGATATTGGCTTCTTCCTTTTCTGATTTATTAGGCTTGATCTGACAGGGGCTGTTTTAGGAAGTGTAGTGGCAAAAACCTCAACTAAACTGCTTTAAAAGAACTGGAAGCTCAACACAACAAAAGCATTATATGGGGTAATAAGTGCTGAACAACTATTACCTATTTAATTGTGTTAGTTAATGCGTGATGGCCCCGTTTTGTAGGCGTGTCGAAGCCAGGGTCTTCTGATGCAGATTTCCTGGCCGCGGATAATCTGATGCTATGTCGTGTGATGCAGCAGCCAGTCAGATAAGCTGTCTATTTACACAAGATGCCTCCTGTACCATCAGCACAGTACCTGCAGCCAAATCATACTTGTCTACACACCCCTGGTTCATGTAGGAGATGCCAGATTCTTCAGGGTATTCCCCTGCACCCCCACTAGTGGAGTGGGCAGAATGCGGAGAAAAGCACAGTGAATGTGCAGTCCCTGTGAAGGGGGTGGCATAATTTTAGCCCCATCCCCAATGCAAATAGGACCCAATCGCACAATTTTCCCAGCAAGGAGGCGGGGCCTAATGACGCAATTAGCTTTCGCTGCCCACCTGCTTCTCATCTCTGGGCATCTCCCGGTTAGGAAATATTCAGGGTAGGTAAGTTTGATTCATATACTTGTATGCAGCTGCTGTGTGAATTGCACCTATCACTGAATCAGTAGAGATAGTACAGTCTCATAGTACAGTAGGGTTACATACAATATCACGGGGGATGGGATGCCGGCGGTCATATTACCGACACCGGCATCCCGAAGCATAGAATCCCAACAGGGGTTGGGTAAGTATGTTTACCCTTACCCCCTACCCCCCTAACCCTTCCATCCTGCAGCCTAACCCTAACCTCTCCCCCATAGCCTAACCCTAACCCTCCCAGGTGGTGCCTAAACCTAAACCCACTTCCCATAGCTTAACCCCCCTCCCCGCAGTAGAACCCTAACCTTCCCTACCCCGCAGCCTAACCCTAACCCAGTGATGGCTAACCTTGACACTCCAGCTGTTGTTGAACTACACATCCCAGCATGACCTGCTACAGTTTTGCTATTTGGCCATGCTAAAACTGATGCAGGGCATGCTGGGATGTGTAGTTCAACAACAGCTGGAGTGTCAAGGTTAGCGATCACTGCGCTAATCCCTAATCCTCTCCACACAACCTAACCCTTAACCCCCCACCGCAGTTTACCAAGCTGGATTTCCGGCAGAGCTCAATCGGGATTCTGGCATTCGGGATCCCAAATTACACCAATATTGTTGTTTTTGTGCGATGATTAGAGATGCTAAGATATTCTAGCCAGGACAGCACATCCAATCAGGGAGTGTCCTATACATTGGCCTGATTTATGTTTGTAAGTAAAGCAAAAAAAGCAAGTATCTTTGTGTCTGGAACAAACCATGGGGGTAATTCTGAGTTGATCGCAGCAGAAAGTTTGTTAGCAATTGGGCAAAACCATGTGCACTGCAGCGGGGCAGATATAACATTTGCAGAGAGATTTGGGTGGGTTATTTTGTTTCTGTGCAGTGTAAATACTGGCTGCTTTATTTTTACACTGCAATTTAGATTTCAGTCTGAATACACCCCACCCAAATCTAACTCTCTCTGCACATGTTACATCTGTCCCCCCTGTAGTGCACATGGTTTTGCCCAACTGCTAACAAATTTGCAGCCGCAATCAACTCAGAATTAGGTCCCATGTTGCAATGCAAGCAGAGGTAACACAGTTGCACGTTTTCTGTTCAGGGTAAATACCGGCTCCTTTTGCATGTAGCCCACAAATGTTAGCACTGTGTCGGCGCGCTGCACCCCACCCAAATCTAATGCTGGCCATACACTAGGACAGGGGTGGGGAACCTTTTTTATACCGAGGGCAATTTGGAAATTTATAAAATCCTTCGGGGGGCCAAACAAGTCTGCCCCCCAAAAAATGGGTGTGGCCAGTTAAAATGGGACGTGATACACATATGCCCCCAATAGTGCAGTGCCAGATCCACAATTGCCCCCACAGTGCCAGGTATACAAATGCCCCCACAGTGCCAGGAATACAAATGCCCCCACAGTGCCAGGTATACAAATGCCCCTCACAGTGCCAGGTATACAGATGCCTCCACAGTGCCAGGTATACAAATGCCCCCACAGTGCCAGGTATACAAATGCCCCCACAGTGCCAGGTATACAGATGTCCACACAGTGCCAGGTATACAGATGCCCCCACAGTGCCAGGTATACAAATGCCCCTCACAGTGCCAGGTATACAGATGTCCCCACAGTGCCAGGTATACAGATGCCCCCACAGTGCCAGGTATACAGATGTCCCCACAGTGCCAGGTATACAGATGTCCCCACAGTGCCAGGTATACAAATGCCCCCACAGTGCCAGGTATACAGATGTCCCCACAGTGCCAGGTATACAAATGCCCCTCACAGTGCCAGGTATACAGATGTCCCCACAGTGCCAGGTATACAGATGCCCCCACAGTGCCAGGTATACAGATGCCCCCACAGTGCCAGGTATACAAATGCCCCTCACAGTGCCAGGTATACAGATGTTCCCCCACAGTGCCAGGTATACAGATGCCCCCCCCCCCCCGTCCCGCTTGCCGCTCCTTTCGGCGGGGACACGGAGGAGAGCGCGGCTATGTTGGGTGGCGGCTTGTAAGACTTGAAACCAGCTGCCGGTTCGAGAGCCAATCAGAGCTCGCGGACCGGCAGCCGCGGCTCCTGTTTGGCTGCCGGTCCGCGAGCTCTGATTGGCTCACGAACCGGCGGCTGGTTTCAAGTCCTACACGCCGCCGCCCGACAATAGCCGCGCTCTCCTCCGTGTGGTGACAGCTGAGACACGCTGCCGCCGGACTGTGCGGTGGCGTGTCTCACTGAGAGGAGCGGGTGGGCCGGACCAAACGGTTTCGCGGGCCTTATACGGCCCGCGGGCCGGAGGTTCCTCACCCCTGCACTAGGACATCTCGCATTAGATGCGAGTTGTCCTGCGACCACCGCCCCCACCCCTTCCCGCCAGCTGCCCGACGTATGATAGATCGTATGGTGACTTTGCACTGCATAATCTGTTGTTCCTCCGCAATTCAGCACTGCTGGGATCGACGGGACCACGCATCGCATTGTAATCACACACAAAGCATGCACGATGTGCATACGATGGGGAGATCGACGCGTCGATATCGTGTATTCGTACACACTATTGACCTAGTGTATGGCCAGCTTAAATCTCTCTGCACATGTTACATCTGCCACGCCTGAAGTGCAACATGGTTTTGCCCAATAGCTTGCTCTTTTGCTTTACTTACAATCATGAATCATGTCCACTGTGCATGATGGCTTCCCATTCGCTTACAGTAATTGGTGAAAAGAGGAAGGAGGAATGTCTGACCTATACAGGAGAAACTGACGATCTCTCTCTGGCCGGGCCTATCCCACTGACAGAATTTTGCAATAATAATAATTAAGCGATTACTGTAGATATCTCTGCAGTGGAATCTCCTTGTTAAATAGCCCCAATACTATAAAATACAGTAACTGATTGATCACAATATTATTTACCTTAATAAAGAGTCCCTATGTTCTTTCCCATAAATCTAATTATAGCTCATCCCATTTTATATAAATCGACAACTCTGACTCTGTATTGCACATGTGCCACCAGAACGGGCTCTGTATTGTACATGTGTCGCCACAAAGGGCTCTGTATTGTACATGTGCCACCAGAAGGGGCTCTGTATTGTACATGTGCCACCACAAGGGGCTCTGTATTGTACATGTGCCCAACAAGGGTCTCTGTATTGTACATGTGCCCAACAAGGGGCTTTGTATTGTACATGTGTCGCCACAAGGGGCTCTGTATTGTACATGTGCCACCAGAAGGGGCTCTGTATTGTACATGTGCCACCACAAGGGGCTCTGTATTGTACATGTACCACCGCAAGGGGCTCTGTATTGTACATGTGCCGCTACAAGGGTCTCTGTATTGTACATGTGCCGCCGCAAGGGGCTCTGTATTGTACACGTGCCGCCACAAGGGGCTCTGTATTGTACATATGCCCCACAAGGGGCTCTGTTTTGTACATGTGCTGCCGCAAGGGGCTCTGTATTGTACATGTACCACCGCAAGGGGCTCTGTATTGTACATGTGCCGTTACAAGGGTCTCTGTATTGTACATGTGCCGCCGCAAGGGGCTCTGTATTGTACATGTGCCGCCGCAAGGGGCTCTATACTGTACATGTGCCAACACAACGGGCTCTGTATTGTACATGTGCCCCACAAGGGGCTCTGTATTGTACATGTGCCCCACAAGGGGCTCTGTATTGTACATGTGCCAACACAGCGGGCTCTATATTGTACATGTGCCACGGCAGGGCCTACCGGTGGGTTCACCGGCTCCCCGGTGGCCCAGTCCGAGCCTGGTGCCACCACAAGGGGCTCTGTATTGTACATGTGCCCCACAAGGGTCTTTGTGTTGTTAATGTGCCGCCACAAAGAGCTCTGTATCATACATGTACGGTCACAATAGGCTCTGTATTGTACATGTGCCACCAAAATAGGCTCTGTATTGTACATGTGAGGCCACAAGGGGCTCAGTATTGTACATGTGAGGCCACAAGGAGCTCAGTATTGTACATGTGTGGCCACAAACGGCTCTTTATTGGACATGTGCGGCCACAACGGTCTCTTATTGTACTGTGCCTCCAAAACAGGCCCAGTTTTGTATATGTGCTGCCGGCTGTTGGGATCCTGGTGCAAAGTATACCGGCGCTGGAATCCAGACACCCAGCATACCAACACCTTTTTCTCCCTCTTGGGGTTCCACGACCCCCTTGGAGGGAAAATAGATAGCGTGCCCGCCACAATGAGATCTGTACTGTACAGGTGCTGTCACAACGGGCTTGGCATTATATATAACTTTCATAAACCTTCCGATCAAATTGCATCCACTCTGCACAGTCCACACACATATCCTCACGTCTTCTCATTCTTCACTTTCCCTTCCTCTCGAACCCGGTTCATCATTGCTGTGTGACCATATCATACAGCCCACCAAGAACCTTTGCAATCTGGTGAACAACTATGCAATAGATAGCACCTATCCTTGTGTATACATGCCTATTTCCCTATAGATTGTAAGCTTGCGAGCAGGGCCCTCCTGCCTCTATGACTGTTTGTTATTACCCAGTTTTGTTATATCGTTATTTCCAATTGTAAAGCGCAATGTAATTTCCTGCGCTATATAAGAAATTGTTAATAAATAAAATATACCTAATTGTAAAACATAGTGAAAGCTGTGTGTGTGGGCAGGGTTTGGGAGGAGGCTTAGTTTTTATGCTTTGCCTTACACTGCAGAAAAAGTTAAACCACCCCTGGGCACAAGACAAGCAGATGAATCCTGAATTGTACCCTTCCAGATGGAACCAGGTACAGAGACGGAGCAGGTTTGAGGGCCCATGGCCACAGCAGGCCATTCCATCTTCCCATCCGAGCTTGATGAATTATTCCTATCTCGCACACATGGGTATGAATACCTCTAGAGACAAATCTATTTATTATTTTGATGAATTGTCCTCTTACAAAGAAGTCAGTTTTCTATTGAAAAAACAAGCGATGACTTTGATGAATAGGCCTCATTACGAGACACTTAGGAACGTGTGAGTTAAGAAGACCTAAAGCATAAAAGCCTGTGATAAACGTAATCATTTTGTTTGTTTTTCCTTTTTATTTCACGAAAATTCATCTCCTGTTTTGTATTTGAAGTTCTCCGTCTTCCTGTTCTTTGAACATGCTGCTTGTTTGCTGATATCCACTCGCGATGCATCAATAATTGCTGTGAAATGCGCAGGTTTTCATGATGGCGATTGCTACACTTTTCATTACATACAAACTCTCGTGCTGTCTCGTCCTATTACTCTGACGCAGGGCCCTGGGTCTGATGTCACTATGTAGCACAATGTGACTGTTTCTCCTTGAAAGGGAAGTAATGTCATTTTAGTTAAACACCATTTCCCAGAAATACTGATTGGCGGTCATTCCAAGTTGATCGCTCGCTAGCAGTTTTTAGCATCCGTGCAAACGCTATGCCGCCTCCCACTGGGAGTGTATTTTAGCTTAGCAGAAGTGCGAACGAACGGATCGCAGAATGTCTACAAAGGTTTTTTGTGCAGTTTCTGAGTAGCTCTAAACCTACTCAGCGCTTGCGATCCCTTCAGACCATTCAGTTCCTGTTTTGACGTCACAAACACGCCCTGCGTTCACCCAGCCACGCCTGCGTTTTTCCTGGCACGCCTGCGTTTTTTTGAACACTCCCTGAAAATGGTCAGTTTACACCCAGAAACGCCCACTTCATGTCAATCATTCTGCGGCCAGCAGTGCAACTGAAAATCTTCGCTAGACCCTGTGTGAAACTACTTCGGCCGTTGTAATAGTACATCGTGCATGCGCATTGCGCCGCATTCGCATGCGCAGAAGTGCCTTTTTTTGCCTCATTGCTGCACAGCGAACGAATGCAGCTAGCGATCAACTTGGAATGACCACCATTGTGCGGAAGATTGCATCGGTATATTTGTGCATGCACATTCCGATCGCAGCACATACACAGTCTGTCAGTAATTGTTGCGTTGCGTGATAATCGGCCATTGTGTACAAACATAAATTTGGGCAGTACGGATGGTGTAGTGGTTAGCATTACTGCCTCACAGCACTGAGGTCATGGGTTCGTTTCCCACCATGCCCTAACTGTGCGGAGTTTGTATATTCTCCTTGTACTTGCGTGGGTTTCCTCTGGGTACTCCGGTTTCCTCCCACAATCTAAAAATATACTGGTAGGTTAATTGGCTCCCAACAAAATTAGCCCTTGCGTGAATGTGTGTGTGTGTACATGTGATAGGGAATATAGATTGTAAGCTCCACTGGGGCAGGGACTGATTTGAATGGGCAAATGTTCTCTGTAAAGCGCTGCGGAATATGTGTGCACTATGGGGGTAATTCCAAGTTGATCGCAGCAGGAATTTTTTTAGCAGTTGGGCAAAACCATGTGCACTGCAGGGGAGGCAGATATAACATGTGCAGAGAGAGTTAGATTTGGGTGGGTTATTTTATTTCTGTGCAGGGTAAATAATGGCTGCTTTATTTTTACACTGCGAATTAGATTGCAGATTGAACACACCACACCCAAATCTAACTCTCTCTGCACATGTTAAATCTGCCTCCCCTGCAGTGCACATGGGCCCTCATTCCGAGTTGTTCGCTCGGTATTTTTCATCGCATCGCAGTGAAAATCCGCTTAGTACGCATGCGCAATGTTCGCACTGCGACTGCGCCAAGTAACTTTACTATGAAGAAAGTAATTTTACTCACGGCTTTTTCATCGCTCCGGCGATCGTAATGTGATTGACAGGAAATGGGTGTTACTGGGCGGAAACACGGCGTTTCAGGGGCGTGTGGCTGAAAACGCTACCGTTTCCGGAAAAAACGCAGGAGTGGCCGGGGAAACGGTGGGAGTGCCTGGGCGAACGCTGGGTGTGTTTGTGACGTCAACCAGGAACGACAAGCACTGAAATGATCGCACAGGCAGAGTAAGTCTGGAGCTACTCTGAAACTGCTAAGTAGTTAGTAATCGCATTATTGCGAATACATCGGTCGCAATTTTAAGAAGCTAAGATTCACTCCCAGTAGGCGTAGGCTTAGCGTGTGTAACTCTGCTAAATTCGCCTTGCGACCGATCAACTCGGAATGAGGGCCATGGTTTTGCCCAACTGCTAAAAAATTTCCTGCTGCGATCAACTTGGAATTACCCCCTATATAAATAACTGGTAATAATAAACAAATGTTAAACTGAGCTGTATTGTAAGATAATTTAAAAGGTGGCTTTTAAAGCATTAGGAGGTTCAACTAACTTTTAGTGGGGTTTATAGTTTTGCGTGTTATGCTTTTGTAAATTCTTCTGTCAGTCTGCGCACACGGGTGTGGTTCGTTTTATCGACAGTATCTAGGTCGACAATGTTTAGGTCGACCACTATAGGTCGACAGTCACTAGGTCGACATGGATGGAAGGTCGACAGGGTTTCTAGGTCGACATGTGCTAGGTCGACAGGTCTAAAGGTCGACATGAGGATTTTTTTTTTTTTGGGGGTGTCGTTTTCTTCGTAAAGTGACCGGGATCCCAAATTAGTGCACCGCGTCCCCTCGCATGGCTCGCATCGCTCGCCATGCTTCGGGCATGGTGCCTTCGCTTCGCTCGGCACACTTTACCGTTCCAATCGTAGTCCACGTGGATCGTTAAGTATGAAAAAATCCCCCCCCACAAAAAATGTGAAAAACTCATGTCGACCTTTAGACCTGTCGACCTAGCACATGTCGACCTAGAAACCCTGTCGACCTTCCATCCATGTCGACCTAGTGACTGCCGACCTATAGTGGTCGACCTAAACATTGTCGACCTAGACACTGTCGATCTTCAGACCGGATCCCTGCGCACACACCTCAGTGCACTTCTACAATGATGAGGCGGAAAGCAGAAGGTAGGTTTGCATTTTGGAGTCCAATTCAATTAGTGCAGGTGCGAGATTGCACATTCATACATCTCGGCAATGCGTACACTCGCGAAGTGTGAGATTCAATTACAAATGGCGATTCACAGGACTAGCAGTGATGTCGCGCAACTTTTATGCAATAAGATATCAGGCAAAAAAGTACATGAAAAGTGCTGAAATCATCCTGGACCCCAGAAGAGTGGCAACTAACGTAGCAGGACAAACCCCTCCAAGCACATGATCATTCATTCAGAGGGGTGTTCAGAGGTCCTGTACTATCTACCTAAAAATAAATATTTCCCCTACGTTTTCCACCTACTCAGGTGTGTGCACACAGAGAAATGTGTATTTGCAGAGAAAATGTAATGCGAGTTTGGAATTGCATGGCTCACCGTACCCAACTCACTCCTAATTGAATTGACCCATAGGTGTTTTCTATAAACGGTTCAAGATGTGCTGTGCACATGGGCCATGGGTCCAGGGGGGCCCACACCACACGCCGTGTACCCATATATTATTCTCATACTTGCCTACCCTCCCGGAAGCTGCGGGAAACTCCTGATTTTTGGGTTAGTCCACCACAACCCCAGAAGGGTAGGTGGCTCTCCCGTATCTAGCCCGCACCTTGCCGGTTCCTACTGAAGCGGGCAGGGTGAAGATAAAGACACTGAAAGCACAGCAGCGGGGTGGGGCTTAAAGTCACAATCACGTCATTTAGCCCCTACCCACGGACACACGAGTCACGGGCATTTCTATGTTTGGTGGCGGGGCCTGTTGACGCTGCACTCTGGTCCTGCCCCCCCCCCCCCCCCCCCAAAGTGTCAGGCTGCGTCTCCTCTTCAGGCTTCTCCCAGAGAAGGGGATCCAGTCTGAAGATCGATACTGTCTAGTTCGACAATGTTTAGGTTGACCACTATAGGTCGACAGTCACTAGGTCGACAGGGTTGGAAGGTCGACAGGGCTTCTAGGTCGACATGTTCTAGGTCGACATCAGTTTTTAAAAAAAAATTCTTTCTTTTAACTTTTTCATACTTAACGATCCACGTGGACTATGATCGGAACGGTAATCTGTGGTAGCGGAGCGAGCGAAGCGAGCCATGCGAGGGACACGGTGCACTAATTGGGGTTCCCGGTCACTCTACGAAGAAAACTACACAACCCCAAAAAAACACCTCACGTCGACCTTTTGACCTGTCGACCTAGTACATGTCGACCTAGAAACCCTGTCGACCTAGTGACTGTCGACCTATAGTGGTCGACCTAAACACTGTCGACCTAGACATTGTCGATCTAAAGATCCACACCCCGGAGAGGAGCCAAAAAAAGTAGGTAACTATGACTATACTTACCCCCACCAAGTCCACCAGTAGTGGTGGGGAAAATCACGGGTCCATTTTCCTGGTGATTTGGGCACGTGTAATAGAGATGTCTCCGGGAACCATGCGCGAGCACCATATTCCCAGAGACCTGCACACACACACAGTAGATTTTGGCATAAAGCCAGGGTCTACTCGCTGTCAGAGAGGAGGGGCCAGCAAGGAGCCTGCACATCGGCCAGCTCCTCTCTTGAAACACCACTGAATTGACCCCTTGATGTGTATTGGGAAGACCATCCAGGCACACCATGCAAAACCAAGGCAATATGGCGCACTCGTAAATGATCTCCTATGTCAGTCAGCATTTGCTTCACCACACCATAAAAGGTTGAGCACCATTATAGGCTGTTATAATTGGCTTCTTCTCTTCTGTTATTTTTCTTTCTTTCATATTTATTTTTCTCTTTCCCTATTATCTAGCTAGCCCCTTTATCCCGCTTCTACTAGGGAAAGCAATTACAGAGAAAAAAGGAGAAAGGTGTCTTATTAAGGGAGCCAAAGAGCCAATAGAAAGCTCCCATTCCGGCTGCCCATTACTCCCATAATTAATTTCCATTCAGTTTCTCGGTGAGACAATCAGCACAGAGCCAATGAATGGGTATTATCTCCCTGGTGTAGCCATTCTCCTTCATGCAGATAGTTTAAAAGTGAAACCAAGAAAATCCAATGCAGCAGGATAGCAGTATTATACGATGATGGACTGCATCTCCCTCTGTCTGCTTCCTGAGAGCTTCCTGAGGAAGCTGGAGGCTGCAAGAAAGGAGAAATCTCAGCAGCCACTATACTTGTTCCACCTATATTGTATCATTTGCTTCTAATGGTGCCCATACACTAGGGCAATAGTGGGTTCTATCATGCAATTACAACCGCATCGGTGCGATATATCGCATGTCAATCGCATGTGTCCCCTGATGCGATGCACGGGCACGCTGGTCGAAACTCGCATCACAAGATTTTATGTGCCACACTTAATATTTATTGAATCAGATATGCTATTGTATGTGGTTTTTAAGCACATTATTTTTATTATTATTATTATTATTATTAATATCCTTTATTTATATGGCACCACATGGGATCCGCAGCGCCCAATTACAGAGTAAACAAATAAACAAAGCATGAAGACAGTGACTTACAGTTTAATACAATATAGGACAAGTTCAGGGTATATAAATAACACAGCTGCGTCAGTAAACAGCACTGAAATAAGTATCAGGGTGGCAGAAAGCTGAAGGATTTAGTGCCATCAAAGGGAGTATTAAAAAGATGATAGGTTAAGTAAGAAATATAAAAGTGCATGAGGGAAGAGGGCCCTGCTCGTGAGAGCTTACATTCTAAAGGGGAGGGGCACACAGACAGGGGTGACACAGATGGGGTAGAAAGTGAGCGTAGGCCACAGAAGGCTTAGGATGAGAGATGGCTGGGTTTGGTGAAGAAGTGTGTCCTGAGAGCCCGTTTGAAGTTTTGTAGAGCAGTGGAGAGTCTGAGGCGGAGAGGTAGAGAATTTCAGAACTAGGGAGCAGCACATGCAAAATCTTGGAGGTAGGAGTGGGAGGAGGTAATCAGAAGACAGGAGTGGCGGCGTGCGTTAGCAAAGCGAAGAGGACGGGCGGGAGTGTAAAAGGAGATAAGGTCAGAGATGTAACTTGGAGAAGAGTGGGTGAGGGCTTTGTAAGTGAGTGTGAGAAGCTTGAAATGGATTCTGAAGGGGAAGGGGAGCCAGTGAAGGGCTTGTAAGAGAGGAGAGGTGGATGTAGTGCGTTTGGTGAGGAAGATGATCTGGGCAGCAGAACTGAGGATAGATTGGAGTGAAGAGATGTATGTGTTAGGGATACCAGTCAGGAGGAGATTACAGTAGTCCAGTCTGGAGATGACTAGTGAGTGGATAAGGGTCTTGGTGGCATCCTGGGTGAGAAATGGTCTGATCCTGGAAATATTTTTGAGATGAAAATGACAGGTTTGTGATAGGTGCTGAATGTGTGGTTTGAAGGGGAGGGAGGAGTCAAGGATTACTCCAAGACAGCGCACTTGGGGACTAGAGGAGATAGTAGTGCCATCGATAGATAATGAAATTGTGGGAGGTGAGGTTGTTCGGGTGGGTGGGAAGATGAGCAGCTCAGTCTTAGACATGCTAAGTTTTAGAAAGCGCTGGGACATCTAAGAACAGATACCAGAGAGACAGTTGGATACACGAGTGAGGAGAGCAGGAGAGAGGTCAGGTGAGGAAAGGTAGATTTGAATATCATCAGCACAGAGATGATATTGTAAGTCAAAGAGCTAGTAAATTCTCCTAAAGAGGATGTATAGAGAGAGAAAAGGAGATGACCAAGAACAGAACCTTGGGGGACACCTACAGTTAGCGGAAGTGTGGGGGAGGTGGAGCCATGAGAGGAGACAGAGAAGGAACGGTCACAGAGGTAGGAGGACAACCAGGAGAGGACAGTATCACACAGACCGAGGGAGTAAAGGATTTGCAGAAGGAGAGGGTGGTCCACAGTGCCAAAAGTAGAAGAGAGGTCAAGTAGAATAAGCACTAGTGACCCTTGGATTTAGCAGATCGGAGGTCATTGCAGACTTTTGTGAGGGCAGTTTCAGTGGAGTGGAGAGGACGAAAGCTAGACTGGAATGGGTCAAGTAGTGAGTGGGAGGAAAGAAGGGCAGTCAGGCGGTTATAGACAATATGCTCAAAGAGTTTGGAGGCAAAAGGAAGGAAAGAGATGGGTTGATAGTTGGAGAGAGTGTGTGGATCAAGGGTAGATTTTTTAAGAAGAGGGGAGACGAGTGCATGCTTGAAGGCAGAGGGGACAGTGCCCGATGATAGGGAGAGATTGAAGAGGTGGGCAAGATGGAAGCAGGCAGAGAGAGAGAGGAGGTAGTGGAGGAGGTGGGAGGGGATAGGGTCAAGTGGGGAGGTGGAGGGGGTGAGGAACGAATGAGGGCCATGACTTCCTCTCCAGATACATGCAGGGGCGGATCCAGAAGAAAATGATAGGGGGGGGCACCATGGAAGGGGCAAGTACATTTGCGTGCGGCTTCGGTGCATGTGAGGTGGCGCTTCTTATACAATGCCCACAGTTGTAGCGCTCATTATGCAATGTCCACTGTACTGGTAGTGCCCCTTATAGAGACCCCATAGTAGTGGTGCCCCTTATGCAATGCCCGTATTGCCCCCAGTAGTTATGTTGCCTGTAGTAATGCCCCCAGTCATTTAGCGTCCTAGTAGTTATGCCCCCAGTGATAATGCCCCTGCAGTTATGACCCCAGTAGTTTACTCCCCCCTTTAGTTTAGCCTCCCAGTGGTAATGCCCCCAGTAGTTTGCCTGCTTGTAGTTTAGCCACCAGTAGTAATGCCCCCCTGTAGTTTTCCCCATTGTAGTTTAGCCCCTGTAGTTATGCCCCCCTTGTAGTTTAGCCCCCAGTAGTAATGCCCCCAGTAGTTTGGACCCTGTAGTTATCCCCCAGTAGTTTGGCCCCTGTAGTTATGCCCCCCCTGTATTTTAGCCCCCAAGTAGTAATGCCCCTTTAGTTACGCCGCCAGTAGTAATGCCCCTGAAGTTACGCCGCCAGTAGTAATGCCCTCCTGTAGTTTTCCCCCAGTAGTTAGCCCCTTTGTAGTTGGCCCCCGGTAATAATGTCCCCCAGTAGTGTGCCCCCAGTAGATGCCCCCCAGTAATAATGTCCCCAGTAGTAATGCCCCCAGTAGATGCCTCCCAGTTGTAATACACCCAGTAGATGCCACCAGTAATAATGTCCCCCAGTAGTTTGCCCCCAGTAGATTCCCCCCAGTAAAAATGTCCCCCAGTAGTAATGCCCCCAGTAGTAATGCCCCCAGTAGATGCCCCCCAGTAATAATGCCCCAAGTAGTTTGCCCCCAGTAGTAATGCCCCCTAGTAGTAATGCCCCCAGTAGATGCCCCCCAGTTATGCCCCCAGTAGTTTGCCCCCTGTAGTAATAACCCCCCAGTAGTAATGCCCCTTGTTGATGCCCCCCCAGTAGTAATGCCCCCATTAGTAATGCCCCTTGTTGATCCCCCCCAGTAGTAATGCCCCCAGTAGTAATGCCCCAGTAGATGCTCCCCCAGTAATAATGCCCCCAGTAGTAATGCCCCCCCCCCCCCCAGTAGTAATGCCCTTATTGCCTTGTTGATGCCCCTCAGCAGTAATGTCCCCCCCGTAGGTTGCCCCCAGTAGATGCCCCCGCTGCATTAAGGAAGAAAAAAACATACTTACCGTGCCCCGTTCCCACTTCCAGGCCGCTGCAGTCCTCCTCCTCCCTGGGCGTCCGCTCCTCAGTCAGCACTATGAGAGAGACGTCATGACTGACGTCTCTCCCATAGCGCACGGCGCACAGTGACAGCGCCGGAAGCCGGAGGTCAGTACTGAGCTCCTGCCTCTGGCTGCCGCTGTGCAGGGAGACGGGTGCCCGCTGGTAACACAATCTCAGCGGGCGCCCGTCATCTCCCTGAGCGGCGCCGGCGCTGGGGGGGACGGAGGCCACAAATGACGGGGGGCACGGGCCCGAGTGCCCCCCCCCCCCCCCCCTGGATCCGCCACTGGATACATGGGAGAAAGATGTCAGAGTTGGTAAGAGCGATTTATCGCACTGCGATTTGCGATCTGTGTTGTTTTGAGCTCACTTTCTTAGCACTCCCCTCAACCCATTGTGCTGCGGATACATGCGATCACCTGATTTCAGGTCGAAAGCGGCATGCGATTGATCACATGCACATTGAATGCAAAAACCCCACTGCTGATGCGATTTGTCGCAGCCTTGCCTGCCGGGGAAATCGTAGCTCGATATCGCATTGCGGCCAATGACCCTAGTGTATGGGCATCATAAGATGTTGTAATATGTATGTGTTATCCTATAGATTGTAAGCTCTTATGAGCCAGGCCTTCCTCCTTTTGTCTTCTCGGGAGCAGTATGATTTACCGGCGCATGGGATCACAGTGCTCGAAATACCGATGCAGGGATCCTAATGTGTGTGAAGTTACAGGGGTGAGTAAGGGGTGTTCTGCCCTCTCCAGTGGTGTAAGTACGTCCCAGTTGCCTGGAGGCAAGATAAATATTGGTGATCACACATTTCTTAGCGGTCATACCCAGGATTAGAACCCATGACCTGTTACACTAACAGCAGACACTTTACTGATGGAGTTATTTGTTCCTGCATAGGAAGCATTGGAATTATACAGGGACGTGCAGTCAAGGGAAGCAGGGGAGGCAGTGCCTCCCCTGTCATTAATGATTAAAATAATATAAAGAAGATACTTATGACACATATTCTGTGTCATAAGTATCTGCTGTAGCCTTTACATTATTTTAATCATTTCGACTTCATAAAAAAGTGTTCTGAATTTGTTTCAGAGGCACCGCTCTCGGTGCCTCCAGCTAACAATGTTAAAGGGACGGAAGTGGGGGGCGGGCTGAGCATCGGGCAATAAAAGCCCATTAAAAAAATCCATGTAGGCGGCACCTACCGGAAGTGCCGCTTTGACACGTCCTCCTGTCAATGATTTATATTTAATTGGCCAGCGGCAGTGCCCCCACCCCCGTCAACCCCCGGCCCAACCCTCGTCTCCTAGTAACTCACAGCACTCTCAGCAGCGGCGGTAGAGAGGAGAGAGAGCTGCTTCTGGAGGCGGAGTCTGGAGAGAAGAAGTATTATCCCCGGCTCCTGCAGGCTGAACCAGCGGCTGCTGCAACGCTTCAAGCTCCGCCCCTCCGGTGGTGCCAGTGACAGTGCTGTGTAGCAGGCACTGGGGGGTGAGACTTCATGACGTCTCATCCCCTGAGTGAGAGGGCGACTTCGGACCCTGGAGCTGGACTCTAACAAGCCTGCACTGAGGTCAGACAGAGGAGGCGGGGAAGGGTTGTCCAGCTGGGGGAATCATTGCATATATTTTACAGGGTGGGAGTGAAAGTTTCATTAAATATATAAAGGGTGGGAAAGAGGGGTTACTAAATATTTATTGGGTGGGAGGATCAGTAAATATATAAGGGGTGAGGATGAGGGGGGGCCACTACATATATAATGTGTAAAATAGGGTACGTTGTCTGCCATAATGTGTAAAAAAGGGGACGCTGTCTGCCGTAATGTGTAAAAAAGGGGACGCTGTCTGCCATAATGTGTAAAAAAGGGGACGCTGTCTGCCGTAATGTGTAAAAAGGGGACGCTGTCTGACATAATGTGTAAAAAGGGGACGCTGTCTGCCATAATGTGTAAAAAGGGACGCTCTCTGCCGTAATCTGTAAAAAGGGGACGCTGTCTGCCGTAATGTGTAAAATGGGGACGCTGTCTGCCATAATGTGTAAAAAGGGGACGCTGTGCGATATATCGCACTGCGATGCGCGATGGGCACCTGCCGGGAGCAGCCAGAGGCAGTGACGTGCCCATCACGTGATTATCATGCAATCTATCGCATGATCGCATGGTAGTCACTTTGGCTGTTCAGGTGCGATGCCCCGCGACGTCGCAGGGCATCGCACAAGTGTATGGGCTACATATCAGTACAGTGTCCTGGGTGCCCTCCAATGCAGGGGTTAAAGAAATAGTGATCTGGCGGGGTGGGTAACAGTATAAATTATTATAAGGCAGTTACATCTGTATACTTCTCAACATTTCAATTTTATGAAAAAAATTTCAGCTGACGTCATGGGCGCCATTCTGACGTCAGTGGGAGTCTGGAACAGCAGGAAGCATAGCTGCATATGGGGCTTGGTGAAGAGTATTTAAGGTAAGCCACAGTTATCTTATTTTACACTTGATGAAAAATGTTGTCATAAAATTGAAACATTGAGAAGTTTATAGGTGTAACCGCCTTATCAATATTTATACACTGACCGCGAGTGCCGGCAGATCACACTTTGTGTGTGCGTGTGTGTATTTATATATATATATATATTATATATATATATATATATAAATCCAGTAAATAGGAGCACTCACCAGTCTTCATAAAATTCTCATTTTTATTAGCAGCAAGACATCAAACATATATATAATATGCATTCGGAGCATGCAGGGGTAGTGGTGGTAGCCGGCATCAGCTCGGAGGCGGTAGCGGGCATCGGCGGGACTCGGCTGACATTATAGCTGCAGTGCCTCACCAGCCACTGACCTCACCGCACGCCACTGGAATTATAACTATATGAAGTTACGTGTAATTGTCAGAGAAGTAACTTCATATAGTAAAATTCTCATATTTCCTATACAGGAGCAAATAGCTTCATCAGTAAGGTGTCTGCTTCCAGTGTAATAGGTTGTGGTTTCTAATCCTGGGTGTGACACTTGTAAAATGTGTATATTCAGTATAATAAAGAAGGTGTGATTTGTAAGGTACAGGGACCAGTGAGGAAGTCAGCCACTGAAAAGACAGCGGCAGCTATCAATTAACTTGGGCCCTCATTCCGAGTTGTTCGCTCTGTAATTTTCATCGCATCGCAGTGAAATTCCGCTTAGTACGCATGCGCAATAATCGCACTGCGACTGCGCCAAGTAATTTTACAATGAAGATAGTATTTTTACTCACGGCTTTTTCCTCGCTCCGGCGATCGTAGTGTGATTGACAGGAAATGGGTGTTACTGGGCGGAAACACGGCGCTTTCGGGGCGTGTGGATAAAAACGCTACCGTTTCCGGAAAAAACGCAGGAGTGGCCGGAGAAACGGGGGAGTGTCTGGGCGAACGCAGGGTGTGTTTATGACGTCAAACCAGGAACGACAAGCACTGAACTGATCGCAGATGCCGAGTAAGTCTGAAGCTACTCTGAAACTGCTAAGTAGTTTGTAATCGCAATATTGCGAATACATCGGTCGCAATTTTAAGAAGCTAAGATACACTCCCAGTAGGCGTAGGCTTAGCCTGAGCAACTCTGCTAAATTCGCCTTGCGAGCGATCTACTCGGAATGAGGGCCTTAATTCAATGGTGTCACAGAATGGGAGGAGAGGTGCCCCCCTTCAGAGCAGGAGCCCGGCGGCAAATGACTCCGTTGCCTCCCAGAGTTCTGCCTCTGGCCCTCTCCCCAACCCCCTAACCCTCCCTCCCCACAGCCTAGCCCTAACCGCCCCCCGTAGGTGTCTAACCCTAACCTCCCCCTGTAGGTGCCTAAACCTAACCCCCTGTCCCCACTGCCTAAACCTAAAGCCCACAGCTTAACCCTAACCCTCCGAGGGGGTGCCTAACCCTAACCCACCCCCTGCCTGCAGCCTTACCCCCGGGATGCAGTCTAACCCTAACCCTCCCAACCACAGCCTAGACCTAACCTCCCCCCCCCACCCCACCCGCATGGCTTACCTGCCTTGTTTGGGATTCCGGTTGTCAGTATTCCGGCGCTGGGATTCAAGGATGGATACCCATTCTGTATGCTGGTGTTGGCATTCAGAATAGGGTCGGTATTCCGGTGTCAGCATTCTGGCTGCGGGGATATCCCGACAGCCAGGATCCTGACTGCTTCCCGTTTTCTGGAAATATGTTTCTATGTGAATTTGTATACTGACGGTATTAATCTGTATCCTGTTATCAATTCTGAACTCCCTGAGTACGTAGACCATCCTCTCCAGTGACGGTGGTAGCCAACTGCGGTGTGGACAGGTCATTCAATTCCGTAGCAGTCTTTTGTTTTTCACTGACCAGCAATAGTGCAGCTTGCAGAACATTGCTTGAGATGAAGTAGCAACTTTAAAAACAAAAAAACAAAAACATATTATTTATAAAACAATATCCAGAAATATCGTTCAGTGCAGAGAATGAATACAAGATCTAAGTAGATAACAGAGACGACCACAGATGCAGGGTGTACTGTGTCTCCAGCTGGACGGTACAGTAGCTTGTTCCTGACACAGAGCTGAACGATGTAGTACTGGCTGTAAGCGTGCAGTAATCATACATTTCCTGTATCGTTCCTATGGAAAGGAATCTCTAAAAATACAGTAGCACAGGCTTTGCTTCACCCATGGGGGGTAATTCTAAGTTGATCGCAGCAGGAATTTTTTTAGCAGTTGGGCAAAACCATGTGCACTGCAGTGGAGGCAGATATAACATGTGCAGAGAGAGATAGATTTGGGTGGGGTGTGTTCAATCTGCAATCTAAATTGCAGTGTAAAAATAAAGCAGCCAGTTTTTACCCTGCACAGAAACAAAATAACCCACCCAAATCTAACTCTCTCTGCAAATGTTATATCTGCCCCCCCTGCAGTGCACATGGTTTTGCCCAACTGCTAAAAAATATCCTGCTGCGATCAACTTGGAATTACCCCCCATGTGCACTGCAGGGGGGTGGAGGGGGGAGATGTAACATGTGCAGAGAGAGTTAGATTTGGGTGTGGTGTATTCAAACTGAAAGCTAAATTGCAGTGTAAAAATAGAGCAGCCAGTATTTACCCTGCACAGAAACAAAATAACCCACCCTAAATCTAACTCTCTCTGCACATGTTATATCTGCCCCACCTGCAGTGCACATGGTTTTGCCCAACTGCTAACAAACTTGCTGCTGCGATCAACTCAGAATTACCCCCATGGTGCATTCACATGTAGCCTATTCTTGCACTATCCCAAGTGTCCATAGATAGCTAGGCATTGGCAACACAGATCAGCGGCCCGCAGTTGATGCAAAAAATGTTCAGTAAGCCTACTCAGTGTTGGTGCTTTGCTTTGTGTACATGTCAGCATAGGACCGGGATATGGTCGTTAGGTCGACGCAGCTTAGGTCGACAGCCATTAGGTCGACCACCGAAGTTCGACATGCATTAGGTCGACATGGTAATTAGGTCAACATGTATTAGGTCGACAGGTCAAAAGGTCGACATGAGTTTTTTCTAAAAAAAAATCTTTTTTTTGGACTTTTTCATACTTGATGATCCACGTGGACTACGACTGGAATGGTAATCTGTGCCGAGTGCAGCGGTAGTGGAGCGAGGCACCTTGCCCAAAGCATGGCGAGCGAAGACGGTGCACTAATTGGGGTTCCTCGTCACTTTACGAAGAAACCAACGCCAAAAAAAGTCCAAAAACCCATGTCGACCTTTTGACCTGTCGACCTAGTACATGTCGACCTACTTACCATGTCGACCTATTGTCCCTGTCGACCTAATGCATGTCGACCTTCCATGGTCAACCTAATAACTGTCGACCTAAGTTGAGTCGACCCAACGGCCCATACCCCAGCATGGTGTGGTTCATAGGGTTGACCACACTTAGGTCGACAGTGTCTAAGTCGACCACTATTGGTTGACAGTAAATAAGTCGAAACCCAAAATAGGTCGACACAAGCATTATGTCGTCATCAGCAAGGTCGACATGACAAAAGGTCGACATGAGGTTTTTAAAAAACAAAATTAGTGTTGTTTCTTCGTAAAGTGACCGGGAACCCCAATTAGTGCACCGTGTCCCCTCGCATGACTTGCTTCACTCACCATGCTTTGGGCAAGGTGCCTCGCTGCGCTCGCCACAGGTTACCGTTCCCAATTGTAGTCCACATGGATCATAAAGTATGAAAAAGTAAAAAAAATAATGAAACAAATTGTAAAAAAAAAACTCATGTCGACTTTTTGCCATTTCGACCTAGAACATGTCGACCTAGTGACCATGTCGACTCAGAAACTGTCGACCTAATGCATGTCGACCAATAGTGGTCAACCTAATGACTGTCGACCTAAGTGTGGTCGACCTAGATACCGGATACCGTCGGCACAACGGCAGCAAATAACTGCCCAAGCCCTGTAGTACAGCAGACAGAGTATTGGTGCAGTAAAGCAGGGATGGGGAACCTTCGGCCCTCCAGCTGTTGTTGAACTACACATACCAGCATGTCTTGCTACAGTTTTGCTATTTGGCCATGTTAAAGCTGTTGCAGGGCATGCTGGGATGTGTAGTTCAACAACAGCTGGAGGGCCGATGGTTCCCCATCCCTGCAGCAAAGGATCTACGGCACAGTTCTCTGCTGGTGCTGTACATCTGTTGCTGCTAAAGGCTCAATGCTGCCACCTACAGGATATAATAATCAGAATAAAACATCTGTCCCTAGTTAATGATACTACTTTACTATTGAAAGCTTTATACAATAAATGACTTAAATACTTGATTGAGGCCACTTCAACTATGTATTTGTAATAGGAGTGCACTGAAAACAGGAGCGTAATAATATAAAGCCTAAATCCAGGTTATGCCATTGAACTACATGGGGCTAATTTATAAAAAAAAAAATTTGCAGCTTGCTCCCTGAAAACATCTGTTTTCAGCGCTAACTGCAAATATTAAGTATCACCTAAATGTATGTAGGAGGGACTGCAGCAGATATCACCGATACCTGTTGCAATCCCTTTATTCCTGCCCAGAGCCGTAACTAGGTGTGTGCCGATGGTGCATTGCCCACAGCGCAAATGCACTGAGGCGCACCATCGGGCAACACCCCCGCAGGGCCACAATCTCCAGACTCCAGCCTGCACACAGTCACTGCCGCTGGTGGCGCCGCCTGTGTCCAGCGTGCAGCGCCGCCTGTGTCCCGTCCCCCACTGCCGGCGCTGCTTTTACACTTAAGGGTCTGGCTGCCGCTGCACTCACCCGGCTGTGATGCTGCTGCTCCGGAGAGATGGTAAGTATCAACTATTCTATCTATCTATCTATCTATCTATCTATCTATCTATCCTGCCGTAATGTGTAAAAAAGGGGGACACTGGCTGCCGTAATGAGTAAAAAGGGGGACGCTGGCTGCTGTAATGTGTAAAAAGGGGGACGCTGGCTGCCGTAATGAGTAAAAAGGGGGATGCTGGCTTCCATAATAAGTAAAAAGGGGACGCTGTCTGCCATAATGTGTAAAAAGGGGGACGCTGTCTGCCGTAATGTGTAAAAATGGGACGCTGTCTGCCGTAATGTGTTAAAAGGGGGACGCTGTCCACCGTAATGTGTAAAAAGGGCACGCTGTCTGTCGTAATGTGTAAAAAAGGGCACGCTGTCTGCTGTAATGTGTAAAAAAGGGACGATGTCTGCTGTAATGTAAAAAGGGGCTCTACCTGGTGTAGTGGTGCTACTGTGCAGCGTAATTTGAATGATTGGGACTACTATGCACCGTAGTATGAATGGGTATTATTTCCCTTCCCCATGAGGCCACGCCCCTATATATTTTTTGCGCGCCTGCGGCGTGCACTGGCCCTATCTTCCATAGGGGGGGCGCCATTACCGTTTCTTGCACACAGCGCTAAAATACCTAGTTACGGCACTGTTCCTGCCTGCAGTCATCCTCTCTTTACTCTGAGACAGTACTGATGGTGCCAGGGTCTGATTGAGAGGGGGCCTGTGTACGGTCTCCATGCAGACCACACCTTCGCACATGCAGTGCGCCAGTCTGCTGCATGTGCACTTACCTCTGGGAACATGGCGCCTGCATTATTTTCCCAGAGATCACTCTACTGCTCCTGCACAGATCTCTAGAAAAATGGGACTGCACTTTTTTCCTAGTGATTTCTGTTGCACTGACAGACATGTACTGTATGTATGGGTGCAGGTCTTTGTATTCTATATTTTGTTAAGGGTGTCTTATGAGGGGAGGGGTCCCATGTGCACTGTAGACTGTGGTACTGTGCGAGAGTCTACTACTACACATGCAATGTATCACCAGGAAAATGGCACCGGCGCCATTTTGGCAGTGATTTCTCTACTGCACATGCACATGACTAAAGAAATGAAACAGAGAACTTGGAATCTGATTCAGAGGTAGGAGCTGCTGTATGTGCTCTAGCGCCTGTTGCCGGAGTGCCGGCTGTGATAATATATGCAGGTCTGTCTAAAACTGGTGTCCCATCCCCGTGCTATGATAGAGCGTGGAAATTGGCTTACACGCCCTTGTCACGACATGCAACAGCTTCATTGCTTTCACATAGGGCCCGATTCAGACCTGATCGCTGCTGTGCGTTTTCGCAGAGCAGGCGATTATTGAACTACTGTGCATGCATATGCACCACACTGTGCAGGCACGTCGCCAAACAGCGAGAGGATGGTGCGAACATTTAGATTGCACGGGCGTTCGCAAGGTGATTGACTGGAAGAGGATGTTTTCAGGGAGTGTCTGGAAAAACGCAGGTGTTCCCAAGCATTTCAGGGTGGGTGTGTGACGTCCAGCCCCGATCGCACTGGAGGAGTAAGTATTGAGCTACGCACACACTGCACAGAATGGGAAAAACATTCAATGGTGAGTGTGATGCAAACGGTTTTGCAACTGTCCACTGACTGAGGGAAATTTTCGCAGAGCGTACACATGCAATCGCAAATTTTCACTCCCCCTGGGCAGAGACTATCTGATCGTAGGACAGTGCAATTTGCAGCACAGTGATCAGATCTGAATCGAGCCCCTTATTCTATGCAGTTGCATCTAGTGATTATCACATACTGCGGCTCCATTATTTGAATTTTGGACTGCGCGGCAGCCCCACCCCTGCAACTGCCACTGGCAAGGAAGCCCAGGAACAGAGCATTTTGTATCTAATGCAGAGGTTCCCAAACGCGGTTCTCAAGGCACCCCAACGCTCCAGGTTTTAAATGTATCCATGCCTGGCCACAGGTGACTTAATTAGCACCTCAGTCAATTTGATTTAACCATCTGTGCTGAGACATGGATATCCCTAAATCCTTGACTGTTGGGTGCCTTGAGGACCACGTTTGGGAACCTCTGATCTAATGGAATGGGTCATGTTGGAGGACATGCGTTTCTATGGAGAATAAAAATATTATATATAATACATAAAACATAGCAGTCAATTCAGAGTTAAATGAATACCAGCCGCATTTACTTCTGCCTTGTGTGCACATATAAACTTTGGATATTCCCCCATATACTGTAGATGGAGATGCAACTGACTATGGGTCAGATGTACTAAGCCTTACGGGCAGATTTATCAACAATTTGTTTTACTAAAACAATGTAAAAAGGGGTGTTATTGCACCCTAAACACATTATTTTAGTTTCACTTGAATGTATAAAAGGGGTTTTGTGAAAAACTGCTCCAAACCCTTGAATACCCGTTCATTCACTTTTTTTTCTCGCAAGCTCTGTCCCTGCTTGCAAATATTGACACATCCATGCAATGTAATCAATAATCGCATTGCGGATTGGGCCAATGATATCATCCGCATTGTTAGATGTGAATTGTGATAAAGTGGAGAGAGTTAAACTACCTACCAATCAGCTCATGTCATTTTTTGAACTCTTCCTGTAACATGGCAGTTAGGAGTTGATTGGCTGGCACTTTGGGGGACATTTATTACACAGTGATAAGAGAGGGGAAGTGAGCCAGTGGAGAAGTGCCAATGGCAACCAATCAGCACTGAATTATACAGAGCTGCTGATTGGTTGATAGGGAAACTTCTCCACTGGCTCACTTCTCCGCTCTTATCACTGCTTAGTAAATGTCTCCCTTTATCTCTATTCATTTTATCTCTGTCCAAGGCTTAGTACATCTCTCCATTGGTTTTACAGCCATCATCATTATAAATGCACAATTCCATCGACACGCCCTCTCTGAACTTATGACCTTATTCAGTAAGGATTGCAGATTCTGCTTTTTAGCAATCTGCAATCCTGTCAGTTGCATGTTGGGGGCCGCCCATTGCAGGGAAAAGCGACCTGAAAACGCCAGCTACAAGCCCCCGTTTCCCCCGCGCCTCCCCCAAAACGCTCAGTCGTCACCCGCCCCGCGAATGCTTCTGCCTGTCAGTCAGGCAAAGGCGTTCTCAGTTAATGGGGGTCAACCGTATTAACTGTGCGCGCACAGGACAGGACCTGCGCATGCGCGGTAGCCACTGATCTCAAAAAATGCGGTTGCATCCCTAAATAATGCCCTTAGCCTATTATGTGAGAATACCCAGTTACGCCCAGTGGAGAAGTAACTGAGATGCATTCTACTCTCCATCGCACATAGTGGCACACACTTTGTTCCAGAGCAAACGCAGTACGACATTGCAGGATAAGCTCTGCAGACGGACTTGCATTCAGCCCCATAGTGTCTCTCCTCTTGTGCCTACAATTCTGCCCTCTGGACACCTTCCAGTCATGTCAGGTGGACTGGTAATCTGTTTTCACATGATCAAAAGTTGAGTTATATGGAAATGTTACATATTTAAACCAATGATTTAACTAAGTACACAGAAGCTAAGTCAACAGTTCATATTAGTAAAGTATATTGGTTTCCCACATTGGTGTACAGAATGAGAGTGGTGATTTATTTGTAGCTTTTACTTATATTATTTATTTTTTACCTTTTATTTATACATTTCATTGAAATAATCCCTAGATAAGACTTAACAATATGTGCTCTTGATCTTATATGTAAGACTATAATTGGAATGTAGAGTATTAGCATAATATAAATGAAAAAAGACTGAAATTAACAAATAGTATAACTATTTATTTATTTTGGGTGGTGGTTAACCAATTTTCTTGAAAAACCACAAAAAAAAATCAAAATAAAGTAAGAAATGGTAAATGTACAGGAATACCAGATCTAATCCAGATTGGTATGTTTTCAAGAGGCTTAAGTATGCACCTATTGGCAGAATAATATTTGAATACTTACCTACTTTTTTAAGATGACCTCCAGGAGATACGGAGAGGGGAAGGTCCAGATGAGCATTGTGGGGAGGTGATGTTGGTGACCCACCCGCCTACCTCACTGGAGAAGTAGATGGGTTCTGGCTACTGGTTTTGGAATAGGGAGTGGGATGGTGTTGGTGGAGGGAAAAAAATGGTTTTGGAAGAGAGATTGGAATGGTGTTGGTGGAGGGAAGGAGATGGATTTGGAAAAGGGAGTGGGATGGTGTTGGTGCAGGAAAGGAGATGGAGTTAGAAGAGAGAGTGGGATTGTGTTAGTGGATGGAGAGAGAAGGTTTTGGTAGAGGGAGTGGGATGGTGTTGGTGGAGGATAGGAGATGGAGTTGGAAGAGGGAGTGGGATGGTGTTGGTGGAGGGAAGGAGACGGAGTTGGAAGAGGGAGTGGGATGGTGTTGGTGAAGGGAAGGAGATGGATTTGGAAGAGGGAGTGGGATGGTGTTGGTGGAGGGAAGGAGATGGAGTTGGAAGAGGGAGTGGGATGGTGTTGGTGCAGGAAAGGAGATGGAGTTGGAAGAGGGAGTGGGATTGTGTTAGTGGATGTAGAGAGAAAGTTTTGGTAGAGGGAGTGGGATGGTGTTGATGGAGGGAAGGAGATGGAGTTGAAAGAGGGAGTGGGATGGTGTTGGTGGAGGGAAGGAGATGGAGTTGGAAGAGGGAGTGGGATGGTGTTGGTGGAGGGAAGGAGATGGAGTTGGAAAAGGGAGTTGGATGGTGTTGGTGGAGGGAAGGAGATGGAATTGGAAGAGAGAGTGGGATGGTGTTAGTGGATGGAGAGAGAAGGTTTTGGTAGAGGGAGTGGGGTGGGGTGGTGTTGGTGGAGGGAATGAGATGGAGTTGGAAGAGGGAGTGGGATGGTGTTGGTGGAGGGAAGGAGATGGAATTGGAAGAGGGAGTGGGATGGTGTTAGTGGATGGAGAAAGAAGGTTTTGGTATAGGGAGTGTGGGGGTGTTGGTAGAGGGAAGAAGATGAGTGCTCTCAAGAGCCCCCTGGGCCCAGGTCTGTCCAGCCAGTGCCTATTCAACCATTACGCTTATCAGGCTCCAGCCTAAGACACTGGGTTTTGGGAGGTGCCAGCAGCACCCACAACCAATCTACCCACTGGTGGTACTGCAGTTGAAATACTTAGTTACACCATCATGCCCCTAACCTAAGCAGCTAGTGTCTCAACTTTCTTGTAATGATTTTGTCTGGCTGCGATGCTACCATTGCTGGGAGGAATGTACAGAACTAAAGAGGGACTATATAGCTTGCCTCATCCTAGAACATTGAGGAGTAAACAGAGGATTGGTGCTTGGTGCCTGTAAGTCAGTTTACCCTACATTACATAAGTGCTGGATGTGTCACATGGAGGAATTCATACAAGTTACTCTGATCTTTAAAGATATGTACATGCATGGTCCCATACTCTGGAACCTCAAGATTGTTAAGGACCCACCTGATGAGGTCATCTGGCCGGGGTAGGTGTGCCCATATATGTTTGGTCAAAAAATATTCTAAGAATCTCAATTTTCCACCATGTTAAATTGCAGAGTTTATTATAATTGTTCTGATTGCCAGTGTTCTTAGTGTTTAGAGCGCGCGCCTGCATTGTCTCTATTTTTTCTGTGTGGCATTACAAGTCTCAACATGATAGGACCTCTCATTATGTTTAGAATTAGGGTATACAGTCCAGCCCCCTTCCCCCTCCAATATACATAAGATGTCAAACTGCACATCACCCATCTTTTGAAACTAGTAGAAGAGGACAAGCAATTGCGGAATACATTTGAAAGGACAAAAGTGGAAGATTACTGGGGTGGGCATAACTAAGACAATTCTCAAAAGACCGCTGAACTTAATATACAGGATGCCTTACTAAAGATGCTGCATTTTTTTTAAGTACTTATGCTGCATGGTCACATGATGCAAAAAACCTGACTCATCTGTCACACAGCAATAGCACCACTGCCGCAAATTCAAGAAAGCCATGAAAATTCCGGGTGTGGTATGCAAGGTCGACAGTAACTAGGTCGACCACTATTGGTCGACAGTAACTAGGTCGACAGGTCCTCTAAATTGACAGGGTCTCTAGGTCGACATGGTGTAGGTCGACAGGTCAAAAGGTCGACATGAGTTTTTAATGTTTTTTTGGTGTCGTTTTCCCCGTACAGTGACCGGGAACCCCAATTAGTGCCCCGTGTCTCGCAGGTTACCGTTCCCAATCGTAGTCCGCGTGGATCGTTAAGTATGAAAAAGGTCAAAAAAAAGAAAAAATTTGTGAAAAACTCATGTCGACCTTTTGACCTGTCGACCTAGAGACCCTGTTGACCTAGTGACTGTCGACCAATAGTAGCCGACCTAGTTACTGTCGACCAAGAGACCGGATCCGGAAAATTCCAGCCCTTTCTAAACTAGTAAAAAAAAGTTAATATATTACTTTCCTTTTTAAACCCTGGCTTTTAATTCTAACATACAGTAACTCCAGCTACTTGCCTTTGTGTCATTTGGTATGTTATCTAACATCTGTTGAATATAAAATGTTTGTTGTGCGTCGGTGCAATCGAGGCTTGTGTTTTACAGTGTACATTATCTTACATCAATGCCACCGGATCTAGCTGTCATGTAGCACTGATATTTATGACTCTGCAATTGTGATAATCAAACGAATATTTTATGTCACGGCAGCCAATGACTAATACTTTGGATTTGCTTTTTATTTTTTTATTTTGTTGGTCTGTTGATTTGCATAGATACACCAACACCTACGCACATAATCAAATGATATTGTGTTAGCACCTGAAAGGCCTTCTCCTGGCAGAGCAGCTGCCATTGATAATATTTATATTGCTGATAAGGAGAACTCAGTTCTTTTATAGCTCATTACACTGTTATTTAGAATGTTTCCTGTCCAGCCTATTTATCCGATAATCCTCCCCATACACTGGATAGCTTTGTAATGGACTTTGTATCCTGTTCATTTTGGTATATGTCAAGATGGAGAAATGTGTTGAGGTTGGTCTGTGTACCTGACAATGTGACCTTTACAGTGAACAGTGCTAAAGACTCACAAGTGAATAATCACTAGTGATTTCACTTAACCCTTTTTAGCCCTATTGATAAATGTCATAGGGCCTTATCCAGGTCGCTATCACGATGCAACCGCAATTTGCCCATGTCGGCGCCAGTGCGCATGCGCAGGTCCCGTTCCGCGCATGTACACCCTGCTACTGCATTGGCTGCGAATGCCTCTGCCTGACTGACAGGCAGAGTTGTTTGCAGGGTGGCGACGCGGCATTTACGGGGATGGGACGCTTCAAGCGGGCGCTGTTTTCGGTGCGTCTGCGTGACGTCACATAGAGCCGCTCCGAAGGAAAAAATGGCTGCGGTGTGACTGCCTTTGCAGCCGCTGGGATGGTCAGCATAGTGTGCGGCCTTGCCCTGCGCTGGACGGCAGAATTTGCAATCCAACCTGAATAGGGTCCATAGTTTGCAATCTTTTGCATGCAAAAGTGAAAGTTGGCTCAATATTAAAAGATCTGTAAGTTCCAGAAATAAATGACATGTAAAAGTTCCCAAAGTAAAAGAGAACTCAATATTTACAACATTGGGCATCATGTGTAAGCCAGCAGTTTAGTAAGAGGCTCCTTCAGTACATGCACATTATACATCAAAGGTATAAATCACGGCGGAATAGGAGAATAGTATAACGACTTACGTGCACTTATCTCAAAAACTAAATGTAGTGGGGGGGGGGGGGGGGGGTTTGTGACCTGATACTTAATAATCAGGAAGGTTGAATATTATGTATATTTCAAATGAAACTTTTAAACTACGTTATAAGTATTTTTGTTTGGTGACTCAGTATGATTTCAGTATGTATTCTCTTGACTCGTCCTGCCTCTTAACTTGGCTTGTCTCTGGAATACATATTTGTCTGCAGCATGCCCTGACCCAGCCTATCTAATTGTAGCTGCCTGTCTGCCACCAGCTCTTACCCAGACTGTCTAACTGTTCCTGCTTGTCTGCTGCTAGCCCTGACCTAGCCTGTCCTATTGTTTCTTCCTGTCTGCCAGCCCTGACCTAGTCTGTCCTATTGTTCCTGCCTATCTTCTGCCAGCCCTGACCTAGTCTGTCCTATTGTTCCTGCCTATCTTCTGCCAGCCCTGACCTAGCCTGTCCTATTGTTTCTTCCTGTCTGCAGCCTGCCCTGACCTAGCCTGTCCTATTGTTTCTTACTGTCTGCAGTAAGCCATGTCTCAGATTTGTATGATCTGCGCGATTGCCTGGTACCAGTCTTGCTTCCCGCTAGCATCTGTTTCCTACTGTCTCACCTCCGTGTCCAGTCACTGGTATGCAGTATTTGGACGTACTGTACTATATAAGTGCTGCTCATCCAACCCTAAACCTAGGCAGTACTTTATGGTTATACTGTATGCACGTATTACTTGGAGTGGAATACCCGGGGGCATCCGAATGTCTAGCTTTAAGGAAAGGCGTCTTCCTAATGGTGAAGACCACATGGACTGGTAATAAGGTTATCACCACTGTACTGGTATTACCCTAACAATGAATGATTAGGCAATGGCATGTCAACTTTCCTAACTTGTGGCTAATAGAATTACCCCCTTGCAGAGTGGTAAGTGACCAGTGGGAAGACATGTTGGTGCATAGAGGTTGGGGTAAAAGCTTTGGGGTCTGTTTACTAAGACTTGGATGGAGATAAGGTGGATGGAGATAAAGGACCGGCCAATCAGCTCCTAACTACCATGTTACAGACTGTGGGGCAGATGTATTAACCTGGAGAAGGCATAAGGAAGTGATAAACCAGTGATATGTGCAAGGTGATAAAGGCACCAGCCAATCAGCTCCAATATGTAAATTAACAGTTAGGATCTGATTGGCTGGTGCCTTTATCACCTTGCACATATCACTGGTTTATCACTTCCTTATGCCTTCTCCAGGTTAATACATCTGCCCCTGTGTTTGAAATATGACAGGAACTGATTGGCTGGAACTTTATCTCCATCCACTTTACCTCCATCCAAGGCTTAGTAAATAGACTCATAAGAGAGATAAAGTACCAGCCAATCAGTTCCTAACTGCCATGTTGCAGGTTTGAAAAATGGCAGTTAGAAGCTGGTTGGTTGGTACTTTGGGACAGATGTATTAACCTGGAGAAGGCATAAGGAAGTGATAAACCAGCGATATGTGCAAGGTGATAAACATACCAGCCAATCAGCTCCAATATGTAAATTAACAGTTAGGATCTGATTGGCTGGTGCCTTCATCAGCTTGCACATATCACTGGTTTCTCTGACGTCCTAGTGGATGCTGGGAACTCCGTAAGGACCATGGGGAATAGCGGCTCCGCAGGAGACTGGGCACAACTAAAAGAAAGCTTTTAGACTACCTGGTGTGCACTGACTCCTCCCACTATGACCCTCCTCCAAGCCTCAGTTAGATTTCTGTGCCCGGCCGAGCTGGATGCACACTAGGGGCTCTCCTGAGCTCCTAGAAAGAAAGTTTATTTTAGGTTTTTTATTTTACAGTGAGACCTGCTGGCAACAGGCTCACTGCATCGAGGGACTAAGGGGAGAAGAAGCGAACCTACCTGCTTGCAGCTAGCTTGGGCTTCTTAGGCTACTGGACACCATTAGCTCCAGAGGGATCGACCGCATGGAACTGGCCTTGGTGTTCGTTCCCGGAGCCGCGCCGCCGTCCCCCTTACAGAGCCAGAAGCAAGAAGAGGTCCGGAAAATCGGCGGCAGAAGACATCAGTCTTCACCAAGGTAGCGCACAGCACTGCAGCTGTGCGCCATTGCTCCTCATACACACTTCACACTCCGGTCACTGAGGGTGCAGGGCGCTGGGGGGGGGCGCCCTGAGCAGCAATAAAAACACCTTGGCTGGCAAATATATCACAATATATAGCCCCAGAGGCTATATATGTGATAAATACCCCTGCCAGAATCCATAAAAAAGCGGGAGAAAAGTCCGCGAAAAAGGGGCGGAGCTATCTCCCTCAGCACACTGGCGCCATTTTCTCTTCACAGTGCAGCTTCAAGACAGCTCCCCAGGCTCTCCCCTGTAGTTTGCAGGCTCAAAGGGTTAAAAACAGAGGGGGGGGCACTAAATTTAGGCGCAATATTGTATATACAAGCAGCTATTGGGAAAAATTCACTCAATATAGTGTTAATCCCTAAATTATATAGCGCTCTGGTGTGTGCTGGCATACTCTCTCTCTGTCTCCCCAAAGGACTTTGTGGGGTCCTGTCCTCAGTCAGAGCATTCCCTGTGTGTGTGCGGTGTGTCGGTACGGCTGTGTCGACACGTTTGATGAGGAGGCTTATGTGGTGGCAGAGCAGATGCCGATAAATGTGATGTCGCCCCCTGTGGGGCCGACACCAGAGTGGATGGATGGAAGGTATAAACCGACAGTGTCAACTCCTTACATAAAAGGCTGGATGACGTAACAGCTGTGGGACAGCCGGCTTCTCAGCCCGCGCCTGCCCAGGCGTCTCAAAGGCCATCAGGGGCTCAAAAAACGCCTGTTACCTCAGATGGCAGACACAGATGTCGACACGGAGTCTGACTCCAGTGTCGACGAGGTTGAGACATATACACAATCCACTAGGAACATCCGTTACATGATCCCGGCAAAAAAAAATGTGTTACACATTTCTGACATTAACCCAAGTACCACTAAAAAAGGGTTTTATGTGTGGGGAGAAAAAGCAGGCAGTGTTTTGTTCCCCCATCAAATGAGTGAATGAAGTGTGAAAAAGCGTGGGTTCCCCCGATAAGAAACTGGTAATTTCTAAAAAGTTACTGATGGCGTACCCTTTCCCGCCAGAGGATAAGTTACACTGGGAGATATCCCCTAGGGTGGATAAGGCGCTCACACGTTTGTCAAAAAAGGTGGCACTGCCGTCTTAGGATACGGCCACTTTGAAGGTACCTGCTGATAAAAAGCAGGAGGCTATCCTGAAGTCTGTATTTACACACTCAGGTACTAGACTGAGACCAGCAGATAGTGCTGCTGCAGCGTGGTCTGTGACCCTGTCAAACAGGGATACTATTTTGCGAACATAAGAGCATATTAAAGACGTCGTCTTATATATGAGGGATGCACAGAGGGATATTTTGCCGGCTGGCATCCAGAATTAATGCAATGTCCATTCTGTCAGGAGGGTATTAGAGACCCGACACTGGACAGGTGATGCTGACTTTAAAAGGCACATAGAGCCTTATAAGGGTGAGGAATTGTTTGGGGATGGTCTCTGGGACCTCGTATCCACAGCAACAGCTGGGAAGAAAAATTTTTACCTCAGGTTTCCTCACAGCCTAAGAAAGCACTGTATTATCAGGTATGGTCCTTTCGGCTTCAGAAAAGCAAGCGGGTCAAAGGCGCTTCCTTTCTGCACAGAGACGAGGGAAGAGGGAAAAAGCTGCACCAGTCAGCCAGTTCCCAGAATCAAAATTCTTCCCCCGCTTCCTCTGAGTCCACCGCATGACGCGGGGGCTCCACAGGCGTAGCCAGTTACGGTGGGGGGCCGCCTCAAAAATTTCAGCGATCAGTGGGCTCGCTCACAGGTGGATCCCTTGATCCTTCAAGTAGTATCTCAGGGGTACAAGCTGGAATTCGAGGCGTCTCCCCCCCGCCGTTTCCTCAAATCTGCCTTGCCGACAACTCCCTCAGGCAGGGAGGCTGTGCTAGAGGCAATTCACAAGCTGTATTCCCAGCAGGTGATAGTCAAGGTGCCCCTACTTCAACAAGGACGGGGTTACTATTCCACACTGTTTGTGGTACCGAAACCGGACGGTTCGGTGAGACCCATGTTAAATTTGAAATCCTTGAACACATACATAAAAAAATTCAAGTTCAAGATGGAATCGCTCAGGGCGGTTATTGCAAGCCTGGAGGAGGGGGATTACATGGTATCCCTGGACATCAAGGATGCTTACCTACATGTCCCCATTTACCATCCTCACCAGGAGTACCTCAGATTTGTGGTACAGGATTGCCATTACCAATTCCAAACACTGCCGTTTGGACTGTCCACGGCACCGAGGGTCTTTACCAAGGTAATGGCAGAAATGATGATACTCCTTCGAAAAAAGGGAGTTTTAATTATCCGTACTTGGACGATCTCCTTATAAAGGCGAGGTCCAAGGAGCAGTTGTTGGTCGGAGTAGCACTATCTCGGGAAGTGCTACAACAGCACGGATGGATTCTATACATTCCAAAGTCACAGCTGGTTCCTACCACACGCCTACTGTTCCTGGGGATGGTTCTGGACACAGAACAGAAAAAAGTATTTCTCCCGCAGGAGAAAGCCAAGGAGCTGTCATCTCTAGTCAGAGACCTCCTGAAACCAAAACAGGTATCGGTGCATCACTGCACACGAGTCCTGGGAAAAAAGATAGCTTCTTACGAAGCAGAATTCCATTCGGCAGGTTCCATGCAAGAACCTTTCAGTGGGACCTCTTGGACAAGTGGTCGGGATCGCATCTTCAGATGCATCGGCTGATAACCCTGTCTCCAAGGACCAGGGTATCTCTACTGTGGTGGCTGCAGAGTGCTCATCTTCAAGAGGGCCGCAGATTCGGCATACAGGACTGGGTCCTGGTAACCACGGATGCCAGCCTTCAAGGCTGGGGGGCAGTCACACAGGGAAGAAATTTCCAAGGACTTTGGTCAAGTCAGGAGTCGTCCCTACACATAAATATTCTGGAACTGAGGGCCATTTACAATGCCCTAAGTCTGGCAAGGCCTCTGCTTCAAAACCAGCCTGTACTGATCCAATCAGACAACATCACGGCAGTCGCCCATGTAAACCGACAGGGCGGCACAAGAAGCAGGATGGCGATGGCAGAAGCCACAAGGATTCTCCGATGGGCGGAAAATCACGTCTTAGCACTGTCAGCAGTGTTCATTCCGGGAGTGGTCAACTGGGAAGCAGACTTCCTCAGCAGACACGACCTACACCCGGGAGAGTGGGGACTTCATCCAGAAGTCTTCCAACTGTTGGTAAACTGTTGGGAAAGACCACAGGTGGACATGATGGCGTCCCGCCTAAACAAAAAACTAGATATTGCGCCAGGTCAAGGGACCCTCAGGCGATAGCTGTGGATGCTCTAGTGACACCGTGGGTGTACCAGTCGGTTTATGTATTCCCTCCTCTGCCTCTCATACCAAAGGTACTGAGAATAATAAGAAGACGAGGAGTAAGAACGTTACTCGTGGTTCCGGATGGGCCAAGAAGAGCTTGGTACCCAGAACTTCAAGAAATGATATCAGAGGACCCATGGCCTCTACCGCTCAGACAGGATCTGCTACAGCAGGGGCCCTGTCTGTTCCAAGACATACCGCGGCTGCGTTTGACGGCATGGCGGTTGAATTCCGGATCCTAAAGGAAAAGGGCATTCCGGAGGAAGTCATTCCTACGCTGATAAAAGCCAGGAAAGAAGTAACCGCAAACCATTATCACCGTATTTGGCGAAAATATGTTGCGTGGTGTGAGGCCAGGAAGGCCCCAACAGAGGAATTTCAGCTGGGTCGTTTTCTGCACTTCCTACAGTCAGGAGTGACTATGGGCCTAAACTTGGGTTCCATTAAGGTCCAGATTTCGGCTCTGTCGATTTTCTTCCAGAAAGAACTGGCTTCACTGCCTGGAGTTCAGACATTTGTAAATGGAGTGCTACATATTCAGCCCCCTTTTGTGCCTCCTGTGGCACCTTGGGATCTCAATGTGGTGTTGAGTTTCCTAAAATCACATTGGTTTGAGCCACTTAAAACTGTGGATTTGAAATATCTCACGTGGAAAGTGATCATGTTATTGGCCTTGGCTTCGGCCAGGCGTGTGTCAGAATTGGCGGCTTTGTCATGTAAAAGCCCTTATCTGATTTTCCATATGGATAGGGCAGAATTGAGGACTCGTCCCCAGTTTCTCCCCAAGGTGGTATCAGCTTTTCACTTGAACCAACCTATTGTAGTGCCTGCGGCTACTAGGGACTTGGAAGATTCCAAGTTACTGGACGTAGTCAGGGCCCTAAAAATTTATATTTCCAGGACGGCTGGAGTCAGGAAAATTGACTCGCTTTTTATCCTGTAGGCACCCAACAAAATAGGTGCTCCTGCTTCTAAGCATGCTATTGCTCGCTGAATTTGTAGCACAATTCAGCTGGAGCATTCTGCGGCTGGATTGCCGCATCCTAAATCAGTAAGAGCCCATTCCACGAGGAAAGTGGGCTCATCTTGGGCGGCTGCTCGAGGGGTCTCGGCTTTACAACTTTGCCGAGCTGCAACTTGGTCAGGGGCAAACACGTTTGCAAAATTCTAAAAATTTGATACCCTGGCTGAGGAGGACCTTGAGTTCTCTCATTCGGTGCTGCAGAGTCATCCGCACTCTCCCGCCCGTTTGGGAGCTTTGGTATAATCCCCATGGTCCTTACGGAGTTCCCAGCATCCACTAAGACGTCAGAGAAAATAAGATTTTACTCACCGGTAAATCTATTTCTCGTAGTCCGTAGTGGATGCTGGGCGCCCATCCCAAGTGCGGATTGTCAGCAATACTTGTATGTAGTTATTGCCTAACTAAGGGTTATTGTTGAGCCATCTGTTGAGAGGCTCAGTTATATTTCATACTGTTAACTGGGTATAGTATCACAAGTTATACGGTGTGATTGGTGTGGCTGGTATGAGTCTTACCCGGGATTCAAAATCCTTCCTTATTGTGTCAGCTCTTCCGGGCACAGTATCCTAACTGAGGCTTGGAGGAGGGTCATAGTGGGAGGAGTCAGTGCACACCAGGTAGTCTAAAAGCTTTCTTTTAGTTGTGCCCAGTCTACTGCGGAGCCGCTATTCCCCATGGTCCTTACGGAGTTCCCAGCATCCACTACGGACTACGAGAAATAGATTTACCGGTGAGTAAAATCTTATTTTATCACTTCCTTATGCCTTCTCCAGGTTAATACATCTGCCCCCTTATGTCTCTCCAAGACTTAGTAAATAGACCCCTTTGTCTCTGTTGCTCCTAGGATGGCGCAACCAAAGATAAGGCTCTCACTTCCTGGGACGAACTGCTGTGCAAATGAACATACATTCTGCAGATTCAATTATCCACAGGTTTCATGTGCAATCTGCGACTGCGTATATGTTTGCTGATTGCGAAAGAAAAAACTTTTTTTTTTCTTGCACCTCTACGATACAAAAGCAAAAACAAGCAAGGTACTCCTTCTCTAGTATTCCAAGGGGTTGCATGTGAGGTTCTATTGACAAATTGAATTGACCCTTCTAGTTTAATAGAGGTCTTAATTCTATATTCCGCCGTGGTATCGGAATTGTTACGTTTGTGATAGCTGCGTAACGCTTTCTTTATCGGTAGTTAATATGCTCTAGACGAGTTTATTGGTGCTTTGTATATTCCTCCAGACTTCCTGTAGTTCCTGTTCCTTCCCGTGCACTGCGCCACATATTATATTATATACACACAGAATGGCGTGATCCACAGGCCTAGTATTACACTATATGACTGATATGTATATTCTCTGCACACCCAAGGGGATCATCACCAACTGCACATCCCTTCAATCTGTGTGTGAGTGCTATTTAATATTTTAACAGGTCAATTAGTGCAATTAGTATCCTCCCATCCCTGGGTTTAGCTGTATGATTGTGGCTCCCAATATGCCAGCTTTTGCATCTGATATCGACGCCAGATGTAGGGAGGAGGGGAGGGACGTGAAAGCAGCAGCACCCGGCGTTTTTCTCTGTTTAGCTCCTTTACATCCTTTCTGCAATAGGAGTTGTGCCTCCTTTTGTCAGAGCTGAGTTTTCCACTTGGAGTGGTTCATTCATACTCTGGGCTCTGGCAGCTGTCTAGAATCCATTTGTCAGCTCCTATGGCTGCAGGTTGTATTTGATCCTCAGGTTAAGCAGTAGTTATGGGATAGAGAGCTAAGTAGGGGGACATGCGATATGCTCTACTTACACGAACAAAGAGGATGACATGTAGTTGCAGACGGTGGGAGAATAATAAACTGTAGAATTATATTAAACCCATCTCATTGGGTAGTTCAAAACTTTTTACTGGGGAGGGAAAAGGGGACTTAATATCATCTAGATGAAAACATTTGCATTTTTATATTATTTTATTGTGGGTGATAACTTCTTTTTAGGAGGTTTCATTAGTAAATAGTAAATATTAATAAGAAAATAAGTTATCATGTGATTAAGGGCATATTTATTCAGGGTGTGGTTCATTGGGTCTAGGTCGACAGTCATTAGATCGACCACTATTGGTCGACAGTGAGTAGGTCGACACCTGAAATAGGTCGACAGGGTCATGAGTTGACACAGAAAAGGTTGACATGGAAACAAGTCAACCTGAGTTTTTTTTGTTTTTTATGGGTGTCGTTTTCTTCGTAAAGTGACTGGGAACCCCAATTAGTGCACCATGTCCCCTCGCTCTGCTACCGCTGCACTCTGCACAGGTTACTATTCCCAATTATAGCCCACGTAGATCATAAAGTAAGAAAAAGTTTTTGAAAAAAAATTTTTTTTTTTTTGGGGGGGGGGGGGGGGGGGGGAACTCATGTCGAGATTTTCATGTGTTGACCTACCGATCATGTTGATCTGAAGACCATGTCGACCTAATGAATGTCGACCAATAGTGGTTAACCTAATCACTGTCGACCTGAGTGAGGTCGACCTACAGACCGGATATCATTTATTTAAGAGCATTTCCGTGATATCCCCCGAAAATAGACACTTTGAAGGTGTGCTCGCAGATATTAAGGATGACCAGCAGTTAACATGGAAGGACCGCAGCAAGTATCTCTGATATATGCCACAGTCCCTTTATTTTTGCCGCAAAGCAGGGGGGGGGGGGGGGATAGCAGCTCTGCTGTCGGATTTACCAAGCTTTGCATTCCAGAGCTGAACATGGCGTTAGTTTTGCATTCCAGAGCTGAACATGGCGTTAGTTTTGCATTCCAGAGCTGAACATGGCGTTAGTCTATAGTAGTCTATGGGCTACTGCAATTCTTCTAGATCCTTCTTTGTCTGCCCCCGATGACACATGTGCAGAGCGCTGGCCACGCTTACGCATGGCAAGTGTTGACACTCAGGGCCTGATTCAGCGGTGTATTCACGCAGGTGCCCCCTGTTTTTATCACTGTGCATTCATATGAATCGCACGTGTCCTGACGCCTCTGCTATTCCGCTCACAGAGAGGACTTAGGGGTCTATTTACTAAGCCTTGGATAGAAATAAAGTGGACGGAGATAAAGTACCAGCCAATCAGCTCCTAACTACCATGTTACAGGCTGCGTTTGAAAAATGACAGTTAGGAGCTGAAATAAACCCCTAAGGTACAGACTGATTGAAGGCCAGCAACCATCTGTGGATGGTAAGGAGAGGGTGGCTAGAAAAACACAGGCGTTCCGCAAGCGTTTTTTTTGGGCCTGTCGGCGTCAGCGACTGCATTTTTGTATGCAGCTTCACTGGTGCTGACGCCTTAGTTTTTTCGGCCACAAGGTTACTCACAAGGCCGGTAACGGACTGAACTGCGTCCAGTGCAGCATTCGCATGGATTTACAAAGTCGCAGGTGGGTGTCTCACTACAAATCCCAGCTGCTGCTACATTTGTATATTTTCAAACAGTATCTGCATACGAAGACGCAGCAACAGCAGTGGCATTATTGTACATCTCTGACCAGGCCCGTCGTTAATATTCTCATAACCACACTGCATTTAAAATGCAGGATATGATAAATTGGCCCCTAAGGGTTCTATGGAGCCAGGGAAAGGTGTTATCACCACTTCTCCTTATTTATCAAGAAGTAAACACTAAACAGTAATTTTTTTCCCGCTGGTACCTCTCTTTCCGCTATGGGGACAGCAAGCTAACACAGTATATGATGATAGCTAACTCCATCCCATCCTCCGATGCTCTCATCAGAAGAGAGGACTTTGGACCACTGAGCAACAGACCAGTTCTTTTTTTCTTTAGTCTAGGTAAGACGCTTCTGACGTTGGGGGTCATTCCGAGTTGTTCGCTCGCAAGCTGCTTTTAGCAGCATTGCACACGCTAAGCCGCCGCCTACTGGGAGTGAATCTTAGATTCTTAAAATTGCGAACGAAAGATTCGCATTATTGCGAAAATACATCTCTGTGCAGTTTCTGAGTAGCTCGAGACTTACTCTTCCAGTGCGATCAGTTCAGTGCTTGTCGTTCCTGGTTTGACGTCACAAACACACCCAGCGTTCGCCCAGACACTTCTCCGTTTCTCCAACCACTCCCGCGTTTTTCCCAGAAATGGTAGCGTTTTTTCCCACACACCCATAAAACGCCCACTTCCTGTCAATCACATTACGATCACCAGAACGAAGAAAAAACCATGAGTAAATTTCCTAACTGCATAGCAAATTTACTTGGCGCAGTCGCACTGCGGACATTGCGCATGCGCACTAAGCGGAAAATCGCTGCGATGCGAAAAAATTTACAGAGCGAACAACTCGGAATGACCACCGTTGTTTGTTGTTCAGGATCCGTCTGTGTGTGGTGGCTCATGATGCACTAACTCCAGCCTCAGTCCACTCCTTGTGAAGCTCCCCCACACTCGCCTGACCTGAACCCCATAGATAATCTATGGGGTATTGCCAAGAGAAAGATGAGAGACATGAGACGGAACAATGCAGAAGGCCGCTATTGAAGCCTCCTGGTCTTCTATAACACCTCAGCAGTGCCACAGGCTGATAGAATCCATGCCACACCGCAATGAGGCAGTAATTCATGCAAAAGGGGCTCAAATCAAGTACTGAGTACATATGTATGATTATACTTTTCAGAGGGCCGACATTTCTGTATTTAAAACACCTTCTTTAATGATTTTATGTAATATTCTAATTTTCTGAGATTTTGTATTTGGGGTTTTCTTAAGCTGTAAGCCACAATCATCAAAATTATAACAAATAAAGGCTTGAAAATATCTCACTTTTACATGTAATGAGTCTATATAATATATTAGTTTCACCTTTTAAGTTGAATTACTGAAATAAATGAACTTTTGCATGATATTCTAATTTTCTGAGTTTCACCTGTATGCACGTGTGAGGGCGCTTGCTGCGCATCTTGTTTTCCCCTTCGTCGGAAGCAGTAATCTGCCGGCGAAACCTTGCAGAAGAGTGGAGGTTACGCCAGTGATTATATGGTAAATTGCGGCACAACTATAATCTCTATCAATGTTCCGTCACTCACATTCCTTTTTAAGGTATATTCAGATCCTAAATCTATTCTCTCTGTATGCGGCTGGGATCAGCGGTCCTGTGGTCAACCCCAACAGTTTCTCAACCCCAAAAGTTTCTTGAAAATTTCTACACAGTACCTGGGGGGTCATTCCGAGTTGATAGCTCGCTAGCAGTTTTTAGCAGCCGTGCAAATGCTATGCCGCCGCCCACTGGGAGTGTATTTTAGCTTAGCAGAAGTGCGAACAATTGTAACGCACAGCGGCTACAAAATAATTTTGTGCAGTTTCAGAGTAGCTTCAAACCTACTCAGCGCTTGCGATCACTTCAGACCATTCAGTTCCGGATTTGACGTCACAAACACGCCGTGCGTTCGCCCAGCCATGCCTGCATTTTTCTTGGCACACCTGCGTTTTTCC